>NC_092464.1:35353919-35665308 GCF_047495875.1 Pithys albifrons albifrons
CTTTTCTTTAAATAAACAACATTAACCCATAAATCTGCCCTCTTGTACAGCACTTAACATGGTATTGTAATTAATTCAGGAAAATTGTGGTTTCTACTATGGAATTCCCTAAAGCATTTTTTTACTGTTATTTTCAACACATTTTTATTATTGAAACATTGCCCTCTCAGGGAAAAGCACACAGGACTGACCACAAGCTCTCAAATACATAACTTGTGGAATCCATTCACTATAATAACTCAGCATAGACTTAATTAGACAAGTAGTGAGCTTCTCATCCACCCAGCTGTGGTTTGTTTGAGGTTTTCCTTGGGATACCAGGAAATTCCATTTTGTCTCTGTACCTTTTTATTACCAAGAAAAATTATTTGCCATTGTCTTTTATTCAATTGCTTCTTCTACTTACTGTTCTCTCTTCTTTGCCTTCCTTTTTTAGGCAAATCTAATTGAAATGTGGTAGGCCTACTTTCTCTTATTAATTTAATCTAAAAATAAAATGCAGCTTCAGTATGTTTAATGAAAATATGCAATGAAGCATCAGCAAAATAAATTTAATAATTCTATTTAATTTACACCTTTGGGTAAATTAAAGCATTATATATTTTCAGTGTAAGTGGAGATTTCCTTTAGATGCCAAGAAAGAAATGAAGAAAAAAATAGGGCTTCTAGGAACTAAATTTTTCCAGTGAACAATTCTTCCATTATGTGTTTACTTATAAATAGCCATATGTGTTACAGGTGTCTTTCATGAAAAGCTGTGTTGGAATGTTTGGTCCTTTTTTTAGTGTGGTCCTGGTATTTGCCTGTACTAAACAAGTAAGTTGAAATGAAATCACAGTAATCTAGTTATTATTTTGCCATGCAAAACTGACATTCAGTAGTGCTTCTACAAAAGCAGCTTGTACATATAGCACCAACTTGGGAAAAGCAAGCATCTTTTTTTTTTTCCATATCTAAAATGCAGGTAAGATTTCACAGAAATAACACAACTTACTGTAAGCAATTTGGTACAAGATTTACTTAGAAATCAGATTAAGAAAATTTTACAGATGCAGCCGAATTCAGAGGAATGTAACCACCTGCCAGAGACTCCTATGGAGACTGATTCCTGATTCAACTTAAATACAAAGTCATCTTTATATTAACGAATAAAGAATTAAAGAGTTTTTAGAAAGGACTCAGATTCTTTTCAAAGTTTCCTGCAATACCTTGAATCGATGATAAGGCCTATTTCATGCAGGAGAAGAATAAAATGTCAAAGTTAAGTGAGTGCAAGTTGAAAAAGGAGGCACAGTAGCAGCCCTGGCAGATGAAGAATGTTTTCCCCAGGTCTGTCAAGGCAGCAGTGATACCAGTCCATTGTCAGATGTGTTTTAGGTTTTGCTTGAAGCTCCTCAGAGATCTTCAGCAGGATACATTAGTTTCCATCCAGCCCTGCAATTTCAGCCAAGGCCTGCAGCTTTTCACCTACATTTCTGGCAGCATTTTTAAGGTCAGACAATTAGATAAAGCATTTGTGCATCTTTAGATCACCTTGCATATAGTCACATCATAGAATTTCTCTAATCAGATAAAGGAAAACCACCAAAAGTCTCGTAGAATACATCTTCTCTATGAAGTGAATGATGGAACATAAAAACCTTCCAACAGAGAGAAGAAAAAATTTAGAGGAAATAATTTCAAAACATAGTGCCTAGCATCACCTTCTAGCAAGCCTCCAGATAACTCTGGGGTTGTTTACAGGTCAATTTACTAATTTCCAAATACAGTTGTGGGCCCAGCTTTAGAAATCCAAGCTTCAGAATCCAAGCTTGTTTAACAATAGACACTGTTGACTGATTTACCAAAATGGGAATCCAATGAAAATCTGATAATACTGTAAAAGCTCCAACAATGCCGTGGTGGACATATTGTAATAAGGTATCCTATGAAGGAGCTAAAATGAAATAGAGTCTATTCCAAGCAGGTCTCTAATCTTAAAATACAAATCCTATGAATAACAAAAGAGTAAAGTGAAGCTTTATCTAAAATTTACCTCTATTGCTTTTGGGGAAGTTTGTTAATAATTTATCTCATATACTTTAAAAGTAATGGTAGCATCTCCTAGTAGACTGCTTTGAAATAATTTTTTGAGGGAACTGGGAAGGAATGTGTATAAATAGAAAGATGTACGAGACTACTCTCCCTGTGAGGTATAGACAGAATTTAGATCCACCTTTTTGTCAGATGATCTTTTGCGAATCTATTAACAAAACTGAAATATGCTTATAGAGACCTTAAGAATCAGTCTCTGATGCAGAGAATTACATTGCACTTCAAATGCCTCATATTCACCCAAGAAAAGGAATACAGGATTTACAACAGAAAAATGTTCCTACTCCTCTTTACCATAGAAAGATTCTAAATCTTCCCTTTCATCATTCTGCTCATTGGTGTCTGTCATTGAGTGCAAGGCAATGAAGATTTATTTCTTGAACTCCCAAGTAGTTATAAAGTAAGATAGTTTTCAGGGACTGGAGGCTGTGTTATCTGAAGTAATTTCTTCAATAACATAGAAATAATTTTTCTGACAGCACAGAAATCACTGGGAAAAAATGGGTAAATATACTGGACTATAAATAAAAATACAAATCAAGCATATATAGGAAATGTTCTCCCAATTCAAGCAACACATTTGAAAGTACATTTACCTGAAATACAGAGCAGAGTTTCATACAGACTTTGCAGGATATGATTGTTTGTGTTGGTAGTATTATCATTAGAAAACTCATTTTGCTATGTTTATGGCACTTCAAAAGATACAGCTGTTTCATTTTTTGGTGTTGAAAATATAACTGCAGCCTGAGCAGTCATCTCATCCAGAATTCACAAAGTTATGGGAAATGCAGCCAATACTAAAGGACATCACAGGTCACAACATTTCTAAACTGACCTTTGGAGACAGCATGCTTTTTTTGCAGTAAGATGATATTTAGAATTTCCTGGCTCATTTGAAGGAAATTTGCATGGTGTCTATGCAAGCATTAAAGCTGAACTAAGTTCTGTTTTCTTAATTCTGTAGCTAGCCAATAGATATCACTCAGTCTCAGTGAAAATGGAATATGACTGTTTTCATCTGGTGAAGACATAAACAGTATTGTTGAAGGAAACAGATCTCTCCTTTCAAGAAGACAGAGAGAGAAGTGTAGCTGGCTTTGGCTTAAGCCCTGGCCATGAAGAGGGCTGTTTTCTCTGAAGTGCTATGTCTACTTCCCTGGTTACAAGCAGGCAGTAAATGTGTTTTAAGGTTGGACAGAAGAGTCCTGAGGTTATGAGTGAGAAAAGTTTGTTTGTCCTGGAGGCAACCATCAGCAGTAACTTGGTATTTAAGTGAAGGAATGGAGGGCATAAAGCTAAAAATTGTCCACCAGCCCTTAATTTCCTGTAGCTAGGCATGCCTTTGTGGAAATTTCAAACTTTCTTTTGCTTTCTTCTCAGTTCTAGGGAAGGGAACTGTATTAGGGAGGAGGAACAATGTCTGAAAAAAATGTGAAACCTATGAAGAGACAGCTGAAGTCAGTTTTCTGAGCTAGCCTTTGATTAGCTGTTCTCCAGCTTTAAACCCCTGAAGCTAAAGGAACTAAAAAACCCAGCCATAAACAATGAATGCTTTGAATTAGCTTCTCTTCATATGTCATACAAGAGGAGAGGAGTGACATGCCCCCAGTGAATAGCCACACAGAAGGTCAGCCAGAATCTGCAACAAAGTCCAAGGGTGGAAACTAATAGCTAAAAGCATCTTCAGGACTCTTAAGAAAAGCCACAGAAAAGTCAAGATGTCTATTAATTAAGCAAGTAAAACATTTGTTAATGCAAAACCACCTGAACATGTGGGGGCTCCAAAATCTGACCCCATGCAGACCAACACTTCTGCCCCATTTCCTTCCATGTTCTGCCTTCCCCAGGATCACGTCTTGCTACTCAGGGATGCAAAGAGACAATAGATCTAGAGGAAAGTAAATATATAAAATACAGAAAATTCAATTCATTAACTAGAAAATTTTGTTCCTCAAAACACCAATAAAGTCTCAAAACACCAGGTGAATATCTGCTTCAACTAGGAATAAAAAAGGGTGAAAAAGGTCTTATTAGTTGATAGCATGCTATCCATTCTGAAGAAGCCATTGACACTAAAATCAGTCTTGTTCTGACAGACATTCAAACAGGTCTGTAAAGATCCAGAGATCCAGGCTTCGAGTGCACAAGTGGACTTTTTACATAGTGTGTTTATTTAAACAAAATGATAAGGCAGAGACTTTCGAGAGAGCTAGTGGATACTTTTTTTTTCCTTTTTTTTTTTTTAAAAGAAAACAAGGAAACACACCAAGGTTGCAGGATAAGAGTTTAAAGACATAAACCAGACAAACCTTTGGAAAAATTAATTTATTTTATTCCCACTTGTTCATGGGAACCAAGTATTATGGTTGAATTTTTATGAGGATGAATTACAAGACAAGTGGTTTTCTTTTTATCATTCTTAATCATTACCTAACCATTATTTTTCCCTAAAGTTTTTTTTTTATTTCTGAGTTTCTTTCAGTTAATAATTTATATTAAAGGCATTACAGAAAATTTGCTGCTCCAGAGAGATTTCTTAACACCAGTAATTACCTCTAAAAGCATTAACTTCTTCAGAGCCCCTTTTTACATAAATTTCTTTAAACTGCAAAGGAGGAAAATAGGAACTGGAGAGATTTTGGAATTTGCCCAGGAGTCAGCAGTACCAGCTTCTGGGAGTCCAGAGGGCAAGAGTTTTAAAAACAGAAATAATATAGCCAAGGAAGCAGCATTTCCCTGTACAAACCCCTTCCCCCCTTCATTTACTACACGTCCTGTAGCTTTAGCATAACTACAGCTAATCCCAAACTAACAATAAAGAAAAATCTAGGACACGTGAAAAAGAAAAGCCTACTCCTAGCTCTTCATCACTAACCCAGTTTGTAGGGTTTTACACATATTTTCTTTTACCATCTAGATGCTAACATCATGTTACTTCTTGATATGGAAATAAATATGTTACACTTATGACCACTAAATTTTATGGAGATAAGTTACTCTTGCATTTTTTCTCATTTGGCAATCTGCACAAGCCACAGAAGACAGGAATCCATATTTTATCTGCCATTTTTAAAAAATCAGAAAGAAAAACACAAACTGCTTTGGGTTTTCGGTCTACTTAGCTCTCACCACACTTCAGGAACAAAGAGTCTTCCAGAGGCTGCAGACATGCATACATCAGAATGAACGTTGGGGGTTTTTTTAATATAATTTCTTTAATAAGAAAGAAAATGTATATTAAAGTGGAGTTCCTCATTTAGCCAAAGAGGAACTCAGAAAATGTTTAGATGGTGATAAATACATGTGTATTTTTATAGATCATAGAATCATCAAAGAATCATAGAATTGTTTGGGTTGAAAGAGACCATAAAGATCACCTCATTACAACTCCCTGCCATGGGCAGGGACACCTCACACTAGTCCAGGTTACTCAAAACCCCATGCAGCCTGGCCTTGAACACTTCCAGGGATGGGGGATCCACAGCTTCTGTGGGCAACCTGTTCCAGTGCCTCAGCACCCACACAGTAAGGAATTTTTTCCTGCAATGTCTAATCTAAACCTGCCATCTTTCACTTTAAGGCCATTTACCCCTTCTATCACTACATGCCCTTGTGAGAAGTCCAAGTTGTAAAAGCATATATGCAGCTGCCCTTTTCCCAGTGTGTGAACATGGTTTAGAAAGCTCTGTCTCCAAAGGTTTCTTTGTTTCTTAAGAGCCTGGATGTTAGCAAGTATAAACCATTTACTTTCAGGTATGAAGACAACCTGTGTTCACTGTTTGCTCTTACAATGTTTTCAATGGTAAACCTGGATGTACAAAGAACCTTGTTTATTCACTGCTGACAGATTTTTTGTCAGCCCTGACATGTTTTTTAATAAACAAATTGTTTATATTAAAAAAAACTACTATCAAGCAATATAGTGTTTCCCTATTTTCTTTTACATGTGCTACTAATTTCAGTGGCACATGTAAGAAATAGCTATAATATCAGAGTTACAAAATTAACATGACCATAGAAAATATGCACAATGGACAGAGCAGCTACTGTATTTCTCCAGTTATGTTCTATATTATCAGTGTTGGACTATTTCCATTAAAAGTCCTGCTTGCATTTTACATTAAGTCGAAATTTTTTAGTCCAGAGTTCTGACCAAGACAATTTAGGGGAGAACATTTTCAGTTTTTCCTTTTCGGTCATTTCCAAGAGTTACCTTAAAGCAGCCTGGTGATTTCCTCTTTAAACAGCTCCTGTGTTTCTAGCTTTGAAGCTGGTACTTTGGCAGGATGATTACTCTGTCCACAATGTACCAGAGGAAATAAAGCTGATATGGAGAGAATATGGGATAGGTAATGGGAATGGAAAGAGAATACAGAGGTGGTTGGCATGAGGGTGGTGGAGGTGGGCATTTTCCCTGCTAAGGCTGGATATCAAAGTGTCTTATGAAAGAAAACACTAAAACTGGAGGAGAAACTGCAGGAGAAAGAGCCTGGGAATGGTGCTAATAATACCAAGGTCATGGATTCAATCCCCTATATGGGCCATTCATTTAAGAGTTGGAGTCAGTGACTCTTATGGGTCTCTTACAACTCAGAATATCCTGTGATTCTATGGGGTAGCAAGTGGGAAGGCAAAAAGACCAGAGAAAGAACAATGCTCTGGGGAAAGGTGGAGGTGGCAGAACAAAGGATGTGGGAAGTCCAGAGAGCACACTGATACAGGGCTAGAGGCACTGGGGGGAAAATTTCAGGTGGCAGGCCTGGAGGAATTGGCTGGGTAGGTAAAATTATACTAGAAGCTGGAAAAATGGGAAGGAAGATACAAAGCCAAGGCAGAGACAGGCCTGGCACAGAAGCATATGGGTGGAGAGAGATAAAGCAGAAGGTTAGACTTGGGGCTGGAAAGAAATGTCAGAAAAAACTATGCCTCATTGGAAAAAAAAATAAGCTGCCTTTTAAAAGAAAGCTTTTGTCAAGTGAAGCGTTCAAAAAACAGTAACTCTAGCTCAGTCTTATCTGGGGTATTTTTTTCACAACTCTCACTCAGGTTAGTAACTGTTTGCTTTTTCATGGCACCTCATCATTACAAGGAAATTAATTTATTAGCCATGTGCAGGGAAAAAAACCCAAAAAGGACATAAAAGTTGGTGAAAGCATTTTTTAGTGTGAAAGTAACAGAGAAACTGGGATAAGAGAGTTCATTGCAAAGAAAATGCTATGGTATACTCCACATAAGTGTAGTCATCAATAGCATCATCCTTTCCTGAAAATTATATACCAGGAAACAACCTGTATCGAACAACAAATAAGCAAGCAGCACTCTGGAAGGCAGGCAGACAGGAGCCCATTGCAGGGGCATCTATTTAAGGGCAAAATATAACTAATTTATATTGGGCATAGGAAAAAAAAAGAGGCACTGCAGAGCTAGGAAAATTAAAAGGCCTACAGAAAACTACAGGGAAAATATTTAAGAACAGTATGAATATTTCAGATTTGCATCAGTAGTCTATGTATTGAGACCATCAAGATTCAGGGCCATTATACAATCTGAAGTAAAAATGCAGTCAGGAGACCCCAATATGAAACAGCAAGTCCAGAAGTTATGGAGAGTACTAACAGTAAAGATTCAGGAGAAGAAAGTGTAGGCTAACTTTTCTACTATTGTTCCTCATCAAATTCACTACACTTGTACTCACAGTGCAGCAAACAAATGTGGATGCTACCAACAGTACTGGTTTTTTCCTTATAAATGAAAGAAAACTCTTCAACTAGGACTCCACCCAGATAATAATGTTTAATGCTGAAAGGCAGCTTATTCCAATATTAAGAAAATACAGGAATTTCTAAAATAGTCTACCCTATTTCTCAGAAGCTTTTAAAACCTTCTCAGTTTTATTGTCAATGGTGATGGAAGTATTTAGGAGTTCCCTTTCCCATGTTATTGTCTCAAAGTCTCTGCTGATAGCAAGACTGGAGAATGAATATTTTAAAATGCAGTCTTCATTTATCAAGCAGCTAGGAAAACAAAGAAGCAGAAAAGATGTAGTGAAATGTCATCCTTTCTTTTAATCAAGTTTTTTCAGCTTTTCTGATTTAGTGGAAAATTACTATATGTAAGGGTTGCTATTGATAAAGACTTATAGTCAGAAAACGATGTTCTGTGTCCATTGAATTCTTTTGATGCCCCCTGCAGGCCATACTGGATAGGAAGCCTAAATCCTCCTAGGAAAAATCCTGCAGGTAATATCAAAACACCTATTTTGAAATAGAGCTGTTTCCATTTTAGCTTGCCTCGTGAACTCACTGATATACTCACTGATGCACAGTCCTTCCTGTTCCAACACGCACAAGCAAAATGTGAAACAGCTCTAGATTCCTTCCCGCTGACCTAATTAGGCAGAATAATGAAGACTGGAGGAGCAGTGCAGCACAGAGATGTGTAACACCAAATATGGGGCTAAAATTGGAGATGCCAGTGGTACATGAGAGTTGGAGGAGCCTGCTCCATCCCTATGGGGACATGCAGCTTTGCTGTTTGCTATCCTAAACTTATCAATCTGTTGTGAAATGTTTTCACCTCCATGTGATAGTGTCCCATACAGATGAACAAACTTTGGAAATAGTAAATGGCAGAGCTAACATGGAGTCAGTCACCTTCAAGAGGCTGAGGGCTTCCCACTATAGTGGCTTCTCCTTATTAGATGTCCTCAAAGACTTCAGAGTACCTGCCTAACAGTCAATTATTGCTAGACTCTCTTCTATGCCTTAGGGCAGGTTCAGGATCCTCGGGGACAAATGTGATAAAACGGCACTAGCTGGTTATTTTTCAGTATTTTGCTTTTTAACCTTGGAGACTACACACACAATGTGTTTGTCATAAGGGATCTGTTTTGCTAGCAGTTTGGAAAAGGCTGACTTTATGAGATGAAATACTCAACTTCAGTACTCAGAAGAGAAAAACTGTAATCACACATCATTAAATGAATCACTCCACTACGCTAGCAGGATGTAACAGGATACAGTGTGCTGTGAAAATGTGCTTCAAAAAGTCAAAATCACTCTTTCTTTAAAACTCAGGATCAATCATCAATGATTTTTTTGAGAAAAGATACTTAAGGAAGGTGTGAGGTGAATATAGTGGGATAATTCCCAGATAAAAAAATATTGGGTACAGATTAAAGAAGAAAGTGAAGTTAGAAATTTCTAAAGGATGTTTCTGAGTTGCAGGGAAGTGAATAGTACTGAGAATAGTTAATTAGCAATGGGAAATTAGTACAAAGGAATGTAAGGTTCTCATAACCTTTTTGTTCCTGCTGTCACCTGTTTTTTAGGAAAAGAAAGCCCTCTGAGACAGATTGTTGAAGTTTGATGAATGCACACAAGCTGATCTGGGATCATTCTGGACCTCTTAAATCAACATGCAGCAGTTTGGAACCAACATGCAGTCAGTGAATATAATATGAGTAGGAGAGAAAGGACACAACGTGCAAGCAAATCTCTCCAGAGGAATCACTGCTATTATCTGGTCTTCATTACACAGATGTTAACTCTGAACTATTCTGTGTGCTTGTTTGATAACTAGTGCCTAAGGTATAGTGCTTTTCTTCTGAAATGTCATCTTCCCATTGTGAACAGTGCGCTAACTGCCATGCTGAGATTTGGGGGTGGGTTGTTTTTTTTGTAGGGTTTATCTCTGCCAGCCTCTCACAGGATAACTCTGCCTTGGCAGAAGGCACTCAGAAGAGATTGCTGTTTCAAGTCTTGCTCAGTTTAAGGAAACCAGAACAACTTTTCGCATTTATTCCTTGGAGGGGAGAAACCAAACTTAATTTCCTTCCCAAAGAGTGAGAGGAGATGAAAACAAGTGTTAAAAAGGAGTGGAGTATGTTCTGAAAACATTTCTGAGAAAGTCAGTTTCAGTTAATGCACACACACACACTATTGCTATAAAGCTTTTAAGGCATCACCTATTTTACTCATACACTGAAAATTCAATATATTTATAATGCAAAGTGCTTCTTTGTACACAACACTATTCACCTTTAGACTTGTTCTGATTTATTCTGCTAACTGAGGTGACAGTGCTTATTCAGACCACAAAAGATATGGCTGGGTGAGGAAAAGCTGTAGTTTAGGCAGGCAGTAATAGGTGGTTGTTCAGCTGTACAGGGTGTCAATGGGAAGACAAAAGCCATGCACTTTAGTTAGTCTGTCATTACAAGGCATAAACTAATGGACAAAGATTTCTTACCCATGATGAATGGAAAGAGAAGAATAAGAAGGGGACAGACCAACACCATCTATCCTATTCCCCGAGCAATTATTACCATCTGGGCATCAACAATTTCAGAAACTGATCCTTTCTCTACATACTGTTACAGAAGTGGAGAATAGGGGATATCCACACCATCAGCATCTTAATTTAGGGAAAGTGCCACAAAGACTTTGATTTCTGTTCCCATCTGGCGCATGCCCAGCCCAGTGTGCAGCATGAGTTGCACAGCAAGCCCTTGAGGCAGTGGAGAGGGAAGATAATTTAGCTACTAACAATCTTATTTCTTCTGGCATGAGGCATTTTATTTGAACTAGTTTCTTAGGATCCTAGGTTTTGCTAGATAATTAGTAGTAATTTGGAAAATGTAAGCACCTTTTAAACTTGTTATAAGAGAGGATAAAAACAAAAACCTATGTAGTTGGCACAAATTGTACACCTCACAATTGTTTTCCAAATTTTCAGAAAGTTTTCAGAGCAAAGTATCATGTTTCCAAGAATTCATTTAAAAATTAAGTATTTAACAGTGCATTCAGTAATATCTCAAGCCCCAGTACAGTTGAACTCTGCTGTTGCCATATGAGCAGTACACTAGGCTATGTCAGTGCAGTCTCATTTAATTTCTTGCTTTGATTCTTAACTCTTGCAGCTTCAGAAATTGCAATGACAGGGAGCTCCTGATCCCTAGTGAAGGCTAGGTAAGGAGTCTATAAAGTTGTTTTAACTCTGTAACTGTTTTCAAAATAAAGGGTAAGCAGGAGCAGCTGCCTTTGGTGTCCTCTGGATGGCTTGCAATACTTTATCTCTCTGAACAAAGACTGCTGATGACTTCTAAGGTCCTATGTAAGCTCTGTACAGCCAGGAGAGCTGTTGTTTTAGACACTGTCATTTAATCATTCAAGGAAGGAAAATGCATCACAGATCTGAGACAAGAATCTGCTGCTGTGCTTACTTTGCTTTGCTTAATGGTCTGTCATGTCATTCTGTTTTATCTCCATCTTGAGATGCCATGAGGAATCCTCTAGGCACCATTTATCTAATACCTCCTGCAGAACAAACTGCTTTCACTTCTCTAAGTTGTTCTCACTTTTACAGTGATACAGTAGAGGAAAACAAAGTTTCTGATGATTTACAACAGGAAGCAGATAACACGCCCTCTTGGCATCACTGAGGAAGCAGAAAGGTTTCAAAAACCTTTCTAAAAGGAAAGATCGGAAACAGCACATTGCCACTTCAGAAAGGCCCCACCTCCTGACTTTGCATTTATGTTCAGAACTTCTTGCTCTTTGGGATTGTTCAGCTCTCAGATAGAGATCTGAGATTGCTTTTCCATGATACTACAAACTAGTTCTGAATTTTAAAAACAGCACTGCTAAAAGGTTTTATGTGTTGATGTCACAATTCTCAATCAATGGGAAATGAGAAGAAAAAAAAGATCAGCAAAGAATAGGAAGGCTAAGAACAGCTGGAAAGTTGCCCAGCAGAAAAGTACCCAGGTGTGTTTGTTAACCACCAGCTGAACATATGCCACAGTGTGTCCAAGTAGCCAAGTCTGCCAGTGGCATCCTGGCTTGTATCAGAAATAGTGTGGCCAGCAGGACTAGGATAGTGATTTTCACCCTGTACTCAGCACTGGTGAGGCTGCACCTCAAATTCTGCATTCAGTTTTGGGCCCTTGATGACAAGGAAGACATTGAGGTGCTGGGATGTGTTCAGAGAGAGCCAACAGAGCTTGTGAAGGGAACTGGGGTTGTTTAGGCTGGAGAAAAGGAGGTTCAGGGAACACCTTGCTCTCTACAACAACCTGAAAGGAGGTTGTAGCCAGGTGGGAGTCAGCATCTTCTCCCAGGTAACAAGTGACAGGACAAGAAGAAATTACCTCAAACTGTGCTAGGGAAGGTTTAAATAGGATACTAGGAAAAATCACTTTGTGAAAAGGGTTGTCAAGCATTGACAGAATAGAGAGAAATGGGCCAGCCCTTTGTGGGCTGGCACCTTCCCTCTTCGATTCCTTTTCGAAGAGGAATCTTCGTCCGTCTTCAATTCTTGGCTGAAAAATGACAATTTCCCAGACCCACTGGTGCCAAGGAAGGACTGAGCTTTGTGCCAAGACAAAAGGTGGCAGCCTTGGGCTCTCAGGTGCCAATGATGCTGCACCATTAACATTAAAGAAACACCCAAACCCTAATCCTAACACAAAAGAGAAGCCTAACCCTAGCCCTAACCCTAACCCTAACCCTAACCCCTAACCCTAATCCTAACTGTAACTCTAACAGAGTTACTCTGAAAGAGGCTGCCCAGAGAAGTGGTGGAGGTATTTAAAAGACATGTAGATGTGGCATTCAGGGAACTGGTTTATTGGTAGACTTGGCAATGTTGGGTTAGCACTTGGACTCGATGATCTTAAAGGTATTTTCCAACCTAAATGATTCTATTATTTAGTGGCTAAAACTATTCAGATCAGAATTTTTTTTCTTTTGCGTATGCAGTGTCCTACAAAACACTGCTCAGAAGCTTGAAACTGAGGAAAGAATTCCGAAGGAACATTTTAGTTAGAGAAAATCTCACAGGTAAAGCCTCATGAACTTGGTAGCACCAAAACAGTTTTTAAATGCATGTTGGTTTCAAAGAAATCTTTGCCTAGGACAGCAAAATAAGCTCCATAGTTTTGACATTTTCAAAGTAAAGGGGAAAAACCCTAATTCTAAACACATTTTCATGTAAACGTAAAACAATTTTTGACTGTTCAAGAACTTCCAGAAAACAAAAGAAAACACGCATTTTATGGAGCTTGGGTTCAGATGTTATTCCAACAAAGAATAGATAGCAAATTTTCCTTGAGGCCTTCTGACATTACATTTTACAAAGGAAAAAGAAGGAAGCATTTTTACTAAGTCCATTTATATTTCTATAAGTGTTAAAATAGTACAATGTAACAAAAGGGTACTGGGCCCTGTAGAAAGTTCAGCATTTTCACAGCTCAAGTTTTGGGTAAAGGTAGTCCACAGATGGATGTAGTTCCACAACACCACAAGTACATATCTGGCAATTAAAAACTGAAACCTGCTGTTCATTTGAAAACAGGATCTCTGGCGAGTTCCAGCTGTTTGTTTCAGCTAAAACACTGAAAAATAAACCAGTTAACCAACAGCACAAGTTTACACCCTCATCCTAACATGTCTGTTAAAGGCTTTAATTGCATTTATAACACAGACCAGAAAATATGTTACAGGAGGGCTGGAACAAATACCAGCTTCTGTGACTGAGAGAAAACAGACATATGCATGCTAATTCAAAGGGCCAAGAAAACAGTGTGAGGTGGGAGAAGATGGGAAGGAAGGTGACAACAGCCTGAAAATAGTGTTATTATGGTTCTGTGAATAACTGATAGTGTTCTGGATATTGTCTGATTTGTGGGGAGAAAGAGAAGAAAAAGGTATTTGTTATTGATGAAATGAAAATCTGAAAGAATTATTTGGTGAGCAAGGTCATTTGGTGGCTTTGGACACAAGATAGTCCATTCAGCTTCAACCCTTTTGGATCTCAGGCCAGAGAAATAATCTAAAGAGAGAGTTGGAGTCACAAAGTTGCTGGGGCTGTTTAAATGACTCAGTATCTAAAACTCTATGCCAGCAGTAGAGAATGCCAGACTTGTTGATTTTCCCACTTTCAGAGGCTAAAACCAGTATTGCTTGTTCCCCAGTGATATTTTTCTGCCCATATGAAAGGGCTACAACAGGCAGCTCCATGCTAAAATAGTTTACCAGATAGTACTTGAGTGAGAAACCAGATGTCCAAATGTGCTCTCTCAACTCCATGGAGCAAAGAGACAGTCCAAGGAAAACAAAGAAATAGAAGCATTTCTACATTCATCTACAACTCCAGTTTACTGAAAATCTTCACAAATTTACAAAATGTTGTAGAAGGAGCCCCATTCATACAAAGACTGAACTGTATTACAAGCAAAGCTGTTTCTTTCATGTTCTTTATAGATTATGCTATAGGCCTAGACAGGTCAGACAGGGGCCTTGGTTAACCAGTGAATTAATTGGGGTTCAGCAATTGTGTTGGAAGGGAGCTGTTTTGTGTTTCATAATCTATTGCAGTATTCATTTGGACTGTAAAGGCTGCATCAGAAGTCAGATAGTGGTTACACCTACAGATATTTCTCAACCATAAAAGGGACATGAGCTTATATAGTTCCTTTGATCTGCCTTTCCATTTTTTGCCTTAAAGAAAACATTGCAGGAAAAAGCAGTTGAACTGAAACATCCCTAAAATCTGAGAAAAAGCTGAATTTTGCTCCTGCATCTGGATTAGTGAAAGTGATTTATTTGAAGATGATACTAGCTGTTTAGGAAGCATTGTTCACTCCCTGATTTCTTTACAAGACGGGAATCAATGCAGAGTGCTCCATTCACCAAGCACAAATCATTACAATTTAACTTGCAAGCTCATTCTGATTTTCTGACATGACCATTCCACAGACTGCTCTGAAAATATATTTCATGCAAGTCAGCCATGTCCTTCACCATTGGCTTAATGCTAATTACACAGATCACAGGAAGAAGACACTTAAGCACAAATCCTTGTCCTAACACTTCTTGCAGCGCAGCAGCAAGAAAACAAGGCTGGGAATCAGTCTCCTGGAATTTCAGATACATGTTAAAGCTTAAAGAAACATTCACTTTCTGACCAAGATTCTCATAGTGCTAAGACTGATTTAGCTGACCTACTGTTTCCACAAAAGCCTGCTTATGAAAAATAATGCCCCTTGGATAATTAAGTAATACTAAAAGTCCTAAAATTCCTAGTAAATTAGTCCGTTTTCAGATGCTTATGAAAGTTCAAGTGAGCATTAAAAAGGCTGTTTTTTCTTGTGATAAATCCATTTAAAAACACACTGAATATGATGCAGCCAAGTATTTAGTATTCTAGGCCATATTTCTCTAATCGGAGCAGCTACTTGCTACTCTGCTGCTAGTGTAATCTATTAAGCAGTCTTAATCTGACAAATGAAGGACAATGGCATTTTAGTAATAGGCTTCCTATCTGGTTAGAAAGCCTGCAAAGGGGCTCTGAGGACCGTCACTCTCATCACACCCCAGAGGCAGCCATGCAGCATTCCCTGCCTGAGCTCTTTACAGCTGGGTGTGCTGGACAAAAGCAGAAGACCCGGCAAAGCTGTGCATTCTGCCAGCTCGAGCACACACTGAGAGCAGTGTGCTGCCTTTCAGGATCCAGCTCTTGCTTTTCTCTGTGATTTGGCTCTCAGAAAGACCAAACTGGCAACATGACTTTCTTATGCCAGCAAGGTCAAAATTAATTTACCCTGCTGATTTCAGTTGGGGTGTTAGTCACTCTGACAGGACTGTTGCCAACCCTTAGGCATTCTTCCTGCATGAGTTCCCCAAAGGCTGAATTTTAAACTGTGCATATATGGGTCCAGTGCTTACTTTTTGTTCTAAGCATTTTTTAAATTCCTTCCTAGCTCAGCATGGTGATACCTGATGAAAAGCAGGTGGTCAGGAGGCTGTTTAAATGCCCCTCACCCAGCTGTGCAGCAAGACGGTGCTAATTTCTGTCTTCTGCAAGTAAAGAAGATGAATCAGAAAATAACACTAACACTTTTGCAGCAGTAGGAGAAGCACATTAGTTCCACTCACACAAAAACAATCAACCTTTAGCAAACAGACTGCCCATCATATGGAGTTTTTCACTGGATTTAAAGGAGGGAACAGTTAACAGGAAGGCTTAGTCTTGAAAACACAACTTAGAGACTAGAGAACCAGGGTGGCACAGGGCCACTTCTGATACAAAATACCAGTGAACCACTTCTTGCATATATTTGATTTAATCCCGCATGTGGCAATACAGTAATTTTGCAGTGTTTCAGTCATCACTCTGCATTGTTCTGCATGCAGCAGTCTGAAAAGCCTGGGATGATTTGTTTCATGGCCTTTGCTGGTTTTGGAGGCTGGGGTAGCTGGGAGAGTCTTTCAAATTTGCACCGGTGGAAGGACTAGCTGAAAATACAGGAGTACGTGGAAGAGTCAATGAATGCACCAAACCAGAAATGAGGTGCAGTACATCATTGGATTAATGTAAGTTATACAGCTCCTTCTTTTTAATCCATTTGACACTGCTGCAACATGTTGATTTAGGACAAGATGTTGCAAGATGTTTATGCTGAAGATGTTAATTTTGATAAAGTTAGGTCCCTGATGCAAAATTAGAGAAACAAGTGGAATTCACCTCATAATGGGAACCCTTGGTTCAGCAGTCTGCCTAGAGACAAGCTTTCTGAAATGGGCAGAATATGTGTCTAATATGTCAGCTACATATTTTGACAGTGTGGTGTTCATTCATTGCTTGTGTTTTAACCATCTGGTGAGCACATTAGTTCCTCCAGAGAAGGGAGAGACAGTGACACACACGGCAGAGACTTGTGCAGTTTGCATTACGGCTTTACACCCAACCATGAGGTCGCAGCACTGCACCCCTGGAGCAGAGTTTGGCAGCAACCACCACTACGTCAGAGGAGACCAGACACAACCCTTGCACTCACAGGGACTGCATTTCTTCCTCTCCTGGCAACTGACACAGATTTCTGAGAGCCTAAATATGAGAAAAATAACCCTGAGCAGACTGTCTGTGGGAGGTGCTATCAAGGCTCTTGGAAGTGTTACCACAGCACACCACGATGTGCCAGTCTGGTTCAATCACTGTTTTCACAACATAACAGGAACAAGTCACAGAAAATTGTGTGAAAGGAGTAACAGTGTGGAGAGGGCACTAAAACCTACTTAACATGGGTTAGGGGAAACCAATACAAATAAAAGCTGTCAGGCTGTAACCGGCAGGGTGGAAGATCTGCTTTCAGAAAACAGGCAGGAAAGGTGTGAGGGAACATAACTTCCTTTCATAATTGTTGGTCCTCCTACCTTGGCACAAAAAGAAAGCAGAGAGATTTTATCCTCTAACTGACTCCAGGTCACTGGAACAAAACACTTCCTTTAATTTTAAACACAACTGCAAAACAAAATTTAGATACTCCTACAAGAGGTGCTGGTAGGTAAACTTTCTCCTTGTCAGCTCTGAGATGCTCACAGAAGAATGCATCAGTTAGTGTGGCTGAGGGTGATACAGTCTCAATTGCTTTTTGGCAATGGATATTTCTGTCCTCCTCTGGTAGGTTCATTTAAGGTTTTGCATGAGACAGAATGCTTGGTCCCCTCACTAGTGCCATCCACGTCTCTCCATTCTGTTCCATTATTGCAGTCTAAAATGCTTAACAGTTTGAGCAGGTTCAGGTATAAAGGAAGGTGTATCTAAAATCCTTCACTGTGGTTTGTCATTAATTCCAGTTAAGGCAACTTTTTGTTTTGGCAGTGTCATCTTTCAGTCATTAGATATGTCATCTCATTTCATTAAAAGCAGCCAGATCTTTTTGATAAGGTGCACAAAGATGACTAAACTATTGATATTCAGGACTCCATCTTGGAGATGCAAAATTAGTATCATAGAAAGACTGATAAAATGACTTTCAGAAAAAAAAAAAGATGTCTTTCCTATTGCCATTATATAACACGGAAATGCTCAAAGTGTTGGGAAGTACCAAGTTACAGTTTTGAAAAAATGATAAAAATTCCTCTAGCATAGGTCTTTCAGATGAGTGCAAACCAAAATATTTTTAAGAGAGTAGTTAACAGACTCCACATAAGCTTTTGTATTCTCAAAACTTTACACTTTAAAGACAGTTATTTTCACTGTTGATTTTATGTGACTATGTAGAGGGTAGAGAAAGAAAACCCTGGGTGGTATGTTTCATGAGCACTTCTGCAAAGAGGGTAGGAATCGCACATCTAACACTCTTCTAACTCTACAGCATATCTCAAGATAAGGAAAAGCCAAGACATTTCTTATGTCAGTTGTTTCTCAGGAAGTAAATAAAAGCAGAGATCTTGAAAGAAGCTGGCTTAAGGAACTTCATATTTTCTACATCTTCTACCTGATGCCGTGAATGACCCCTCCCCCCAAAAACAGGACTTCGAGACACATTAGTGTAGGGTAAGATAAAAAGTAAAGGTCCTTTAATATCACAGGCCTACAGCACACAGGAATACATGATGACATGCATGTGTCCCAGTTCTTGTTTCCAGGGCTTTTATAATAGGATACCTCCAATCATTGCTTTACACATTTCTCAGTCCAGCCCCGGTTCCACCCGTTGTCCAACCCCTGGAATTGGGTCTGGGGTTGTCAAGACCCTCTGTCTTCATCAGCTCTTCTTCTTCAGGCACACAAAGGTCTCTTGGAGTTCATCCAGTTCTGGCTTTTGGGTCACTCTGACCTATGTTTATGTTTCGTTTTGTAGGCCTTCTGATATCCTTCAGCTCTACCTTGGAAAGGAGTCTAAACAAGATTAATTAACTAAAGGAATTTGAGCTCCTTGTTCGGGGACAGGGGTAGTGATAGAAAGGCACTAAACTTAAACTGTTAGAAATATTAACCCTCTAAAAATCCACAACCACTGCGTTCCTAAAGTCTACAAAATGTGAAAATCAGAACAAAACCCCTTCGTCTACAACCTACAAATAAATAATCAACTCACTGAGGAGTCCTTGGTTTAGACTCTGAACTTTTAAAATTAAAGTTCTGTGAAGACTAGATGTGACATAGTGAAAAATGGGTAGGCATGCTGCATTGCCATTGATTCACAGCTCTGGCATGAATGGTATTTAATTCACATCCATCCACAACTCTAAATAATACAATGAATCCAGTTTACAGAAACTTAATTTCTATAGAATTAAATCCACAACTATGAAATCTGATACTGCATTCAAAACCAATTTATTTCCTTTATTTCCTGAGCAAAAGCAGAGTATGAAATTTCATCATATATGTTTGTTCCTGCAAAAGTACTATTATAATTAAGGAAGGATCATGTGGTTGAGACATGTGACTAAAAGTCAGAAGTGATATGGGCTGTGTACAACTGCACTACAGCTTACAGAAGCCCTGGTTTGAGTATTAACAAAAAGTAGACAAGATAACATGTATTAAAAACCACCTGCAGAAATAATTCATAACTGTGCTTTATACTATACACAAACTCAGAGCAAAAAGCCATATTTTGTTAAATTGAAAATGCATTTTACACATTTCAGTGAATATTAAAGCCATCAAGAAGTCCCAGCACTGCAGTAGGATGTGATTTCAAAACTCGTCTTTCATACTGAGAGTATTTGATTTAGGAGGTGTTTTGGTTTTTTCCTATTGAGTAAACTAGGGGAATTTATAGACTCACTGATAGACAACTAATATATTCAGATTGTTGAAACCTCAAGTTTCAATGTATGCTCAATAATCAGAAGTCCAATATCATCTCTGAACACTTTCTGACTGTACTTAATGCACTTAATTGTTTTTTGGGAGAACCGTATTGTAAATCCAATTATACCTGATGGACAAATAGTGAGTATAGATTAAGCTCAATTCAAGGGAAAAAAAGCAATAATTCTTTCCTGCATAATACATTTGTCATGTAGGCCTCTCCTTTAAACAGCTTTAACCAGAGAAATTCCGTATTACTCACATCAACTGCAGTGAATCAAGACTTGAAAATCTGAATTTTATAAACACTATAAACACACGTGGCCACTGGTCTTGAACGAGGAAGCCACAGTAGCAAAAAAGCCACTCACAAACACAACTGCACAACTTTGTGTCCTCAGCAGAAATCTGAAAGCCTTAAGCAATGAGATTACTATATATTTAAGCAGCAAAATTTCCTGACTAGTTTTCAATTAAAGTCACAATAACCAAAAATTTCCCTCCTCAAAGACAACTGATGAAATTTGTTCTTATGTTTTAATCTGTTTGAAAAAAATTTGCATTTAAAAGAACAGAAAAATGCATTGAGTGCTGCTTATAGGGGTTGGAGCTGACTGTGTGGTATTTGTTATCAGCTTGTAAAACATATCCAGTATGACAGTAAGAGTTCCATAGAAAAGAGCTAAGCAATGACTAGAATGTTTAGAAGATGCCAATACAGGTGTATATTTCTAGAGCATAGATCAGGCTTTGATTCCTGTGCAAAGCTCTAAATCTCTACCCTCAGATTGTACCCACTTTACTTAGGAAGTCATTCTGGACGATGGAGGCTGTTTAACAGCAAAGGGTTTATCAGCTCTTTATTTTATTTTAAAACTGCTCACATTCCACGAAGCATCAGGATTTTTTACTGAACAGTATTTTGAGACAGAGACCTTGCTGGAGAAACTCCATGCCAGCTTAACTGGTGTGTTGGCTTCCAGATTGGTTCCAATATATCTTTATGGTAAACTCATTTGCAGAACAGACTAAGAGGAAATAATCTCCCCTTAAGTTTGTAATAGATTTGCATTCTGGGATTTATTTGAAAAGCTAATTCAACCACAACTTTGGTTTGAAGGATTTGTTTGTCTTCTATTTCATTTTGAATGCTAAGAATGCTAGACATTTTCTTTTAAGGAAAGCTTAAGATTCACTAATTTGTTCTTTCATTAAAATGGTATGAAAGAAGTGACAGGGAGATGGGACTCCAGTAGTGATGTGGCCAGAATTTAAGCAGAGAGAATGAAGTACCTTCTATCATTACACATATCCAGGTTTGAGAATTCTTTAACGCAGGCAGCTTCACAAGACCTGGAGAGTACCTGAGAAAGTGCTTAGCAATGTCTATTGCAATGGCATTGAACTGGCCAAGACTGTTCTGGTTCCTGAAGTCCAAACGTTTCAGCCACTGCAGGCTCCTCTTACACTGTAGGTGGCACAATTCCCTAAATAAACAAATTTAAATAGGTTATGATTATTCTCAAGCATGGAAAAGTCTAAAATAGAGGAAATAAGTCTGCACATAATGTATCTTACTTCTGTGTTACTAAGACCATCACAAGGCAATTGCGTGCAACAAAGTAACAGATTAGTGTAGTAAAACAAATGCCTCATTCTAATCAACTGCACAAAAATCAGTAAATCAGATCTTACTCACTGGACTAAATATCTGGAGTTTGTGGAAAGTTTACAAGAACCTTAAATTTTCTTTAAAACTCTGGGTAGGACTCATCTATTGATAGGATTCAGTGGCAGCAGAGCAGAATCAGCTTCTCTCTGTAAAACGGATACCTATTAACTGGGCAGCTGAGTGGCTCTTTGAGATCCAACAGTGATATTAACAAAATCTTGATTTATGGTCATGGGACCTAAGTCACTAAGACATCTAGGTGCCTAAATTTAGGTGTCCTTATATTGTGGATCCCACTCACTGTGGGATGATTTGAATGGTTCATGGCAAGACTTCTCAAGTAATAAGCTCTCAAACTAGAGCACCCAGAGACCTAGAAGGTATGTCAAGCCCCAGGAGTGCCTGAAAGACATTCAGAACTCAAATCAAGGACTAAAAATAAATATGAGAAACTAGAGTTTTTTACCACAAACTACAGTTTTCACTTTGTACCATAGTTTGAGATATATTATTACAACTAGAAAGAAAAAATTGAAAGAAAATACGAAAAGCAAGTACAACCAGACATCAAAAACATTGTGTCTTGTTTCAAGGCCACAAAGATATTCTGAGGCATATTGAATTTAGAACAAAAAAAGGAAAATCCTATAGTTTAGGAGAGTTAATTATATTTCTGAGAAAAGGAATTGAAGTCTAAATGGTTTATGAATTGCAGTGAAGAACTGCTACTCATGTTGCTAAACACTATGAAAAATACTGAAAAAATGATGCTGATTCTGGATTTCAATAAATCTTATTATACAATTTCTGCTCTGCTAATCTGATTATCAGATTTTTTTTCTGTTAATACTGGCTTGATTGATGGGTCAAATAACTTCATTGAGTCCTGTTTTTTGACTCCATTAATGGCACCAGTATAAGATCTTTTGGCTCCTTCACTTCTTTTAACTGTAGCTTAAAGTTGAATTCATACAGGTTTTATTCAATAAAGTTCTGTCAAATTATTCTCCAAGAGAGTACTCGCAAGAGTTTTCTAATATTACAGAAACTCCCAGTCTCTCAAGTTGTAGAGACATTGACTCACCTCACACCACTTCTGGGACAGTTAGGCAGGAGTTACCAGCACACTATTCCTCTTCCATTTGCAGCTGCAGACATATCTCCAGTTCTGTCCTAGGAAGTTATAATGTTTAATCATTCTCTGTTACTGAGCAATCTTTAGGGGAAGCAGCTTCTAAGAAGATGGTCCAATTTATTTGATGTCATCATCCCTCAGGGAATTGCAATTATGACTGAGTTGAATGTTAATGATTGGTATTCCATATCCTAAAAATGGCAAAAGGTCTATGGAATAATCTCTGTAGCTATTTCTTGGATGCAATGTCAAGGATAAATATTAATAGGTCTGCTATAAATATAATCATTTTCCCTACAAAAACACTTCAAAGAGTATAAAATTCATCCCAGTATCTTACATATACCAAATCATGCACAATGATGAAACCCTGTATAATGACGGTATTAAACTGCATCTCAAATTCATGTCACTGAAAATTCATTTAGTGTTTTTCACTTATAGGCATCAGAGGAAAATGAGCTAAGACAGTCCTGCTACTGGCTGTGACAGAAACATTTGTCTTCCAATGCTTGTAAATAAGAAAAAAGGAAATAAGGATGGATTGATTGATAGAAATTTGACTGGAAAAGAGTTTAGCCATTTATTAGTATGAAGAAACTACTGTCAGAGACCTAGTTTGTATAAACCATCTTACTGGGAGAAAAGAGTTTCTATACAGCCAAGGATGAAATTAATATTCAAAAATCCAGATCAAAACTGATGCCTCACAGAAGTTCTGACTGAAGCTTTTGACAACTAGTTTATGATTCTAAAAGAAGTAGGATAAGGTCTTTTATTAAGAGGCAAAATAATTTTAAGATTCATGTAGCAACTAATGCTCTCTGTTTCTAATACCATGAGAACAACAGTATGTGAGCTAATTTTAACACGTGGAAAGAACATTTAATTTTATCAGAAGGAAGCAATGAAGAATCTAATTTATTCTCCATATGTGTGCATAACCCCCATTGATATTAATAAGAGTTAAGCAGCCTATGGAGAGGAAAAAAGGGCTCCAGATGTAGCAAAATGTTTTAAGAAAATTATGTGCAGATTTCTAATGACCACAAAAATAATTTCTTTATCAGTGGAGAGAGAAAAATGGCTTCATATCCAGGCAGTCATGAAATGCTTCTGGCTTTCCCAAGGCGATATGAATGTGAGCAGTGGTACACACATAGACATACACACACACACTCACAAATGTATATATGGATAGCAATCTCAGAGGCACACAAGCACAACCTTCTCAGTTGTTGCTTTTTTCCAGCCAGGGGGATCCATGACACAGGTTTATCTGAAATTCCTCTGTCTGCTCTTCCCAACTAGGGATAAAAGAAGAAAAATGTTCCTTAATTCATAATTTTTTTGTAATTGGGTGTTTAAAGTGCTGTCAGATGTAGTCAACAGGACCAATAAAGCCTGGTGAACAATCTTATTTGCTCTATGCCACATTTTGTTGTAATTCCACTAACTTTGGTGAGTATAAAGGCTTAATCTTGACTAGTCATTGACACATTTCCTCATTTGCCTATTGGTATTCTTGAAGTGGGATGTACTTTGACTTAATCTTAACATTTTTACCAGTCATTTTCATTTCCTTTTCAGGATGAACTTTGATATAAGAGATTGGTCTTTAGCAAGTCATTCCATCTAATTAAGTTATAAAACTTGAACTAAATCACCCTTTACAGACCCCATTCTGTTCAGCTAGTCTTATGATGTATTAATGTTATTTGCATGCAGATTTAGACTTATTTTACATAGCTTTCATCCAATTTTGCCTTTAATATAATGTGTAGTTTTACAATCATATAATTTCAAAGCATTTGCCTCTGATAAAATTCCCTAGAATTTGCATTTCACATGTTATTTCATGTTTCAAAATTTCAGGATAATAATGAAAGCAGGAGTTCCAAGATTTTGTTTCCTTTTTATATCTGTGGAATGAAAGGCAGGTTGGGTATGGGCACCTCTGTTTACTTCACTTTTGAGTCATAGGCAATAGGATCTTCAGTCACTGATGGAACCTCATTTGTACTCTGTTTTCTTGTCCATTTAGGCTGATCTCATGTAACATGCAAAATGACTATTCAATATTCAATTATTCAATCGAGTAAGCCAAAGAATTAGCTTAATCAAGCATTCTTTAGCCCATAAAAAACTCCAAACAAACCAAACCAACCAGAAAAAAAGACAAACAAAAAAAAACCCCCAAACAGATAAAAGCTCTGACAGGTATTGAAGATAGGCTCCTGACTTGACTATCAGGAGACATTTGTTCTCTTCCTGATGTGGCTGTTTACCTCCAATGCTGATTTTAAACTGAAAATTTCGTTTTGCCTTTATTTACTTTGTCAGCCTTTTCCATTGTCAGTCTTAGATAGTTATTTAGCAAATTTCTGCTTATGATACAGGCTAAATATATATATAAATAACAAACTATTTATGGTATAGACATACTCTTTACTAGATTCCATTAAAATGTTCCCTCAGTTGTGCTTTTACCTTTGTAGGCACAGACCAAATATATATATATTTATAGCAAACTATTTATGGAATAGACATATTCTTCACTACTATTCAGTTGAGCTTTTATCTTTGCAGGGTAAATATTTCCCCCCCACCCCCACCCCCCCACCCTAATCACAAATAACAGGTTTAGAAATACAGATCTCATTAAAGTACTAATGAGAGTTTCAGAGGAGGAGGTTTTGATGATAGTGAATTTGGTGAAGGTTTGGTTTTAATGGCACTAAGACCAAGATATGGTCTTTCTTACAAGGTCAGAGCTGTCACATACTTAAAACAGACCTAACTTAGGAAATTAAAAGGCCTAACAGCCCAAATTACAAGAGTTCCTGTCCCTATTGCACACTGCCTCTATTCATCTGTACTCTATAATCTGCATAAAAGTTAAGTTTATCCAGTTCTGAATGAGAGACAAAGCTTGTCCTCTTTTCCTGGGAATTTGGACAAGAGCTAGTTGTGGATAAGGCAGTCCTATTTTTATCTTTCTAGTAGAATTTCATCATATTATCCTTTATATATATTTGGTCTACATGCTTAAAACTGCAGCAAAGGATCTCAGGCAGAAGATACATGATTGTGAAAAGTTAACTAAATAAACTAGGTAATCCATGATGCCATGGATTACTAAAATCTTACTAAGTTTCCCCAGGATAATGGTTCAATGCAAGATCTGCAAAACTTGTTTGATACTTACTTCCTTCTCACAAAATCCCATTTCTAACCTTCTTTGAGACTGAGAAATGACAAGAACAGATTTGTTGGTGAACCTGTGTTTACCTTGTGGCTGCCCTTGGTGGAATGGTATTAAGCAAGTGTATGGGGAGGTTATTGCTTTAAAGAATGTATTTCCATTTTTAAATGCCATGAAAACCCCAAGTTTTTGAGTAGGAATATTTATATCTGCTGGTTTATTTCCTCTTCTTACTACTGCATAAAAATATATCCTGACACTGCCTTGTGGCATTACAATTTTTACTGTGGTGCATTATGGTTTCCAATGCACATCACTTTTTATATGTGGTAGCTTAAAGGGAAAAGCCGTATCCAGCAGGGAACTGAAGGGTGAAACACTGCCTCTTTGAAGTCAGTGAGAAAAACTATTATTGCCTTCACTAGAGGGGAAGTTTCAGCCAAGCATTCAGGGAGAAGCATGGAGCCATATATTGATTTTATCTCTTGGCAAAACTGTAGAGAAGAGAAAGGCAGTGCGCTCATCTGGAATCTAGGATGCTTAATGCCAGTAGACCTTTAGGAAATTGTGTTACATAGATGAATGGTATGTTAGTCCAATGAAACATCCAAAATCTCTATATTTGACTTCCAAGTCCATAAATGAAGAAGAACCCAACTGCAAAAACATTATAGCCCATAAGATTTCTGTTTACATATGTAATACAGAGTTGAACATATTTAAGAATACCACAGCCAAGCTTGAGACTTTCTCAGCCTATGTTAGTAAATTGCAGAGTATACAAAATTATATTTAGACACTATTTCATAAAGAGGCAATAAATATTTATAAATAAAAAACTTATTAATACAGGAACTCTCCTCTAGTAGCTGTCCCTCTATAATTTAAGATATTTATAGCTAATTAAGAGAGTCTGGTATCACAGTTAAATGGGAGAAATATTGAGATAAATAATTCATGAACATCTGAAGTAAAACACTACTAAATAGATATTTTGACTAATTTACTTCTGACAAATAAATGAGCAAAGCTTTGTTTTTTCAAGAGTCTAATGAACACAATTTTCTATTCTTTAGCTGGAATAAAACTTATTTTGGACAACTGCCTAATTAATTTCTAAAGGCTCATAACCCGACATATAACAAATCATGCAGCTCCACCACTATTTGTGAATTTTGAGTACCTGCAAACATTTTTGCATTGAACAGTTCTCAAATCCATCAGCCAAAATTTGTCAGTACCAAGAAACGGTGAGAATGTTGGAATAGCAAATAAATTTGTTAATTAAATCCTCAGAGGTTGGCATATAAATCACATACAAGAAAAAAAATGACAGGAGAGTTAAAGCACTTCTGCTCTGACCCCCGCTCTTTCTTCCTTCTTAATGAAAGAGTAAAGCTGAGGCTTTGATATCACTGCTTTGTCATGGTAATTGGGAAGCTGTGAATTCAACATGATGACTTTACTGTAGGTTCAAGAAAGAAGAGATGTTGAACTATGAGGAAAAGTATTTATTTAAATGCCAGTCTAGATAAAAGGCCAAAGGTTAATAAAAACTATGCATTGTGTGTCATGCAGCTTCTTTTTAAGTATGATCTACTTGAAACAAATCTATAAGAAAATCTCAGTGTAGGCCCAGTAGGCCCATATTTCATATTGAGTTTTCAGTATACAGTAACATAAGAATTAGAATACTCATGAGAGTGATTATTGTTGTTAAGTTCTTCAAAATTATTTCTGTTCTTGTCTTTTTCACCTCTTCACCTACATCAAATTATGTGGTAGTGCAATTGTTTCCAATAATTATAGAGAAGAGGTTAAGAGAAGCTGTTATACAAACATGACCTTCACACTAAAATGAGATCCATTCTGTTCAGAGAAAGGCAGTACAGAAATATAAAGAAACCTCCTCTTTTCCTACATGTGTGGATCTTTTTTGATACCTGTTGCCTGGACCAACAAAAGGCTTCATTATTCAAAATTATGAGTGTTTATGGTTCAGAAAAAAAAGTTAAATCTACAGTTAAATATTTAATAGTCTTGTGTCCCATCTCTGGAAAAATTTAAATGAAATTCTGTCATGTTCCAAAGTAAGAGCTTCATCATGATGTAAAGTAGAACTATAGTGCAAACAGTTTGGACTTTTAAATTCTGTTCCCTAAGGCAAAAGCTTTGAAATTTCCTTATTATTACTAAGAAAGGAAAAGTACATTGAAGTTCAATTTCATCAAAAATGTTTCCGTACAAATATTTTTTTCTGATCAGATCTAAAGGCAGTTACATAGTTGACTGGAAATGTCAAAATCTTTACCAGCTTCCAGTTGCAGATTAGAGCTTCACTGTGTAAAAAACTTTGAAAACAACATAATGAGGAGATTGTCTGCCCTAGTGAACTCTCAATCTGAGATTTAAGTAAAATAGGGTGTATGAGACAGGAAGGAGGAGGAAAAGACAAACAGGATGAATCTTTATAAATTAGTTATAGCACAGGTTTAGCACTCAAAAGTGATGACCAAACCCTTTGCTGCATGCTTTTTACAGAGCTAATAAAATTCAATAGATGCCTTGAGTTTGAAGGTGCAGAGCTAAAAATTGCATCAAAAAATTCCTTGAAAAATTTTGAAACTATAACAACTAGGCATTATGGGTCTCAAACCTTCCTCTTTGGAATATGAGGGAGAAAAATAAGAAATCACAGAGAGTCTTGAACTACACCACCACCTGCTGTTGCAACCATTATGACTCACATAATTTATTCATACCCAAAACCAGTGTGCATCTGTTATTTATCGATATTTTGCTTTATTTTTCTTATTATAGCTTCTGTTTATATTGAATAAAGGTTCCAAGTACTGTGGAGAGTATATAAATATGGATTATATATTGCTTATAAAGGCCTTTCCCTTTCACAACATCAAAGAATGATAAATGCATTTCCTCCTTCCCAGCTAAGCAATATAAACATCAAAGGAAGGATTAGCATTTTAGGTCTTTGCACACTAAATCTTTTTGTTATATGTCTTGCTGTCTTGCACATACCATTTGTATTTCTATATGCATTACATAATCAGAGCAGTGGGCCAAACATCTTCACTTTCCTCTCATTTACATAATTAAATCCCAACATTTTTGCCAAGGTATCTACACTCAGTCTGAATTAACAACTGACAATTTTCATCCTGAAATAAATTCATTAACTAGCACTCAAATTCTTATCCTCCCTGCCAGGCAAAACTTTATGGCACATAGTAAGGCACTACTCCTCTGCTCTAATAACCCAGAAGTCAGATATAGTGGATTATGCCAGATTCCACAAACATAATCTGAGATGCTGTGACTGTAAAACTGGAAGGGCCTTAAGGATTCTACTGCAGACACCTACAGAGGCCTGACTGCTAGAAGTGAACATGAAGTGTATTGGATGGAGAGGGCTTAAGGCTGAGGAGACTCAAGACATGCTGATTTCAGGCCAGATTCTTTTAGAAGGGCTCTTATGAAATTGCTTCTGTACAGTGAAGATTTCAACAGCTGAAAGACAGTGATATAAATGATTGTCTGCCTAAGATTAATTTCTTTCAGAAAGAGTGAGCCAGGATGATACAGAGATTCATGTTGCTGCAGGCCCTATCTAGTGATCTTTTTTTTTGTAATCTATTTTTAATCCATTTTAGATCTCTTTTTCTGCAGCAGGAAGCATTCTTCCAAGTCAGTAAAAGGAAAGAAGTTCTAAACAGAGGTTTTTGCCTCCACTGCAAAAGTACTTACTATGTCTAAAGTTGAATGAGAGGAAACCAGGACGTTAAATGTGTGGATACTTAGCTATGCATTCAACCATTTGGTCAATAGGGGAAAATCTGTCTTCTTGAAGGAAAGAAGTGCAGTTCTGCCTGCTTTCCTTTATTTGTTATTTTTTGGTTTTCGTGGTGCTGTCCAGGGAAAGGGTGACTTTCTGCTTGCTTTTATCACACGGGAACATTAAAAACTATTCATAAGCTAGGACTTGCCTTCACACAGTTATTACAAGTTAGCTATAATATTAATGAACATGCAGCAGGCAGGTGGCCTACCTAATCTACAGAGCCTTTGTGTTGAAATAAGGACACAAACCAGTACATACCAGTTTTTTGGGGAACCAAGGTTCTTCCAGAGGCCACGCCATAACACAAAAGCAGCACAGTCACCTCATCAGCTGTCAAAGTCACTGTGTTTTGCACTGATGGCTCTCCAAATGCAGGTCTCATCCTGCTTACACTTATAATTTTACCAAAATACATTGTTCCAGCTGAGTTTGTGTGATAATGAAATTGTGCATGTACCTACATGTCAACAAATTCAGACTTACACTGTGAAGGAAAGTTACTTCCAAAGGTAATTATACTTATTTTTGTGTCAGGTTTGCTAGTTCTTGGGCTGCAACATTTATTATATGAAGTAATTCCATGATATTTACTCATTTTCAGTTACTGGAGAACAAAATGTGTGTAACCTCTAGCTTGAACAGGAGTTCTACCATGCAGAAGTATGAGAGTGGGTAATTAGGGTATAGAAATGACCTTTTAGAGTGGAGGCCAGTTCTGTGCACGCTGTGCCTCACCGAAAAAATCTGCTGCACAGGCTTGAAGGGTTCACCCACGTGGGTAGAGCCCTTCCCAAAAATTTTTATTCATGAAGCCTAGCCATGCTGAGCTGGGCTTTCACGTTAGGCAGGCATTCACTTCTTTGCAATTTAGGTATATGCTGAGGACTAGCTTGTTAAATCTTTGGTCTTTGACAAACTTCTTAATCTTTTAATTAAAAAAAGGCAAAGAAACAGCCTCAAAAAAACCCCAAATATTGAACCTCTGACATTAAAAACTGCATTGAACCAATCTAGAAGCAAATAAATCTTCAAGGAATCTTCCCCAGGAATGAAAAACAGAAAACCTTTCAGATCTTTCTCATAAGTAATGCAAAGCATACAGTTTGGTATTTTTTCTTTTCAAGTCACTGTTAATGTCAAATGCAGTGTTCTAAGTTCAAACAGAGGGAAATGTGGTTTTTCTGAGTTCCTCAAAACTTTTAGAAGCTGGGACTTCTCATCAAAATGCAGATGTCCTGGAAGTATTTGGTTCTATATGGAGTGTAAAGTGGAAGACTTTTATCAGATTTATATGAGCAGACACTTGTGGAAAGCCCAGGAGCAGTTTACATCACAATATCTAGTTTATAATTTAAAGTTTATTCTTGACATCTGGGTATTTCTGCCATTACTAAGGGATAAATCTGGGCTCTGTACAAATTAGACTAGGACAAGATCCATTCACAGTTTCTACAAAATTGCACTGTCTTTACTTTGCACTTTTTAGACATAACAAGGCTTTTTTTGTGTCCCTTAAATTTGCTTCCCCTTTGATCTTGTAATTTCCCCTCTAATTTCATGGCTTTTATGTTCTTTGCTCCTAACAAGAAAAAGGCATTCTGTCTTCAAATGTGAAAGAATTTTTTTTAATCTACAGTACATTTCACTTAAATCTATTAATTGACCTTTGTTGTAGAAATCGAGGTTACACAACCTTATACCTGCAGTTACCACAAAATTATAAACAGTTGCCTGTCCTTCAAAGGTACACACATTCAAAACCAGACATGTACAGACTCACTAGCTTTGAACAGAAAATATTCCATTTACAATTATTGGAATACTCGGAGCAGTCACTCTTTGAAGAAATTCCTCTCTTGATTTATCCAGATTTATGGCTGGAAAGATAATTTATAATTAATTATGAAATTTTTTCTGTGTGCAGAGTCTCAGCAGAGTAAGGAGGTTTTCTCTCTTTCAGGTTATTTGCCCCTTTCGCTGCAGATGCTGCCAGTGTTGCTAATACCACCATGTTTCACCAATCACATGAGACATGTTTCTGACAGTCGCTGGAGAGACATGAGGGCTAGACAGAGACAGATTATTGAGGGAGAAATGAAGACATAATGGACTACAAGGAGGCGAAAGAAAAAAAGAAAGAAAAGAAAAGAAAAGAAAAGAAAAGAAAGAAAGAAAGAAAGAAAGAAAGAAAGAAAGAAAGAAAGAAAGAAAGAAAGAAAGAAAGAAAGAAAGAAAGAAAGAAAGAAAGAAAGAAAGAAAGAAAGAAAGAAAGAAAGAAAGAAAGAAAGAAAGAAAGAAAGAAAGAAAGAAAGAAAGAAAGAAAGAAAGAAAGAAAGAAAGAAAGAAAGAAAGAAAGAAAGAAAGAAAGAAAGAAAGAAAGAAAGAAAGAAAGAAAGAAAGAAAGAAAGAAAGAAAGAAAGAAAGAAAGAAAGAAAGAAAGAAAGAAAGAAAGAAAGAAAAGGGAGGAGGAGCAGAAAAAATGACCATGTAAGAGACAACTGTTCAAAACATCACAAGCACTGTGAGTTAACAATTTGCTACTACAGTCCTGATGTTTACCATATTAATATTTTCCTACATCCTAGGTATCAACCTAGCTTTATGACCCACCTGCCTTTCTCATTTTGTCCTCAATATTCAAGCTTGAAAACGCATGGCACAAAATATTTGGCCAAAGACCAAAAAGCAGTGACATGCCTGTCCTGTTTTTATCCCTATACGGGGCAATTTACAGATTAATAGTGCTAAAGCCTGGTTTGAAGCTCGTTCCTTCTCACACGGAACAAGGTGTCATGACAAAACCGAACCTGGGAAACCAAGCTGGCCGCAGCCGCGTTCCCAGCACGCCGGCAGGAACCCCGCGGGGGTGCGGGACCGACGCCCCGCTGCCTCGGCGACAGGATCGCTGCTGGCGGTGTCCCTACCGCTAGAGGGGGTTCGCGATCTGTTTTCCCAAGCTAAAAATGCGAACGGACTGCAAGATCTGGGAAGCTCGGGCTGTGTTTTGGCTGCGAAAGAAAAGGGAAGCGGCTGGGCGCGGGTCAGAGAGCGGGCAGGCGGTTTCCATGCGCCTCTGAGACGCGGTGTAGCTGGGTGGGTGAGGCTTAGATTGCCAAAGAAACTTTAATGCGCTTCCTCGCTCCCGAAGTAACTTTGTGTTACAGACTCCCTGTTACGAAACATGGAAGGCTTTCATAAATCAGCGTCATGGCAAATAGGTTGTAAGCTTCTTACAGATCCCGTGCCAGCAAGCCTGTGCCATGCCACGCCACTCCAGTGCCCACCTTCCTGTAGTCCTCGCACCCTCATTTTACAAAGTGAGACGGAAGCTTTGGCTGGAGATAAAGCACTGCAAAGGGAACAAGAAGGGTAGTCAACAGGAGGAAGCCTCCAAGCGATGCTTTCTTGGCTTTTTCTCTTTCCCACTGGCACACTAAGACACAGGCAGTGGCCCAGGCTGGTTGGCCGCAGACTCGACACGTATCCCCGTTGGATGCCTGGCCCCAGCCCCCCGCGTACCCCCAGAGCTGCCGGGACAGCGACCGCTCGGCAGTGATGGGGAGGGACAGATCTTAACTGTGACCGGCCCGGGACCCCGCAGTACCCGCTGTGCACCTGGCGGGGAAAATCCGATGTCGGTCTGGGATTTTTGTCCCTAAGAAAACGGATGCCAGGAGGGAGGAAAAAAATAAAATAAAAAGGGAAAAAAGTGAGAGTGGGAGCGTGCCAAGTGGAAGGGGTAGAGCCGCGAGAACAGAGGTTAGCCCGCGGGGGAAAGAGGCGGACGAAGGGCGGCGGGGGCGAGCGCCAGGGGTGGGGGCGCGGAGCCCACACTGCGGCATCGCCGAGTTGGGCGCGGGCCGAGGCACTCAACAGGCGCTGCCGCCCCGCCGGGACGGGCGCCGGCACATGGCACGAGCCGCGCTCGCCGCCAGCCCCGTGCCAGGCGGCGGCGGCGGCCAAGAAGGGGCTTGGCTGCCGCTTGCCGGGGCTGCCGCGCCGCCGGGGCTCGCCCGCCCGGGACCCACCCTGCCCGCTCAGCCGGGCCAGGCAGCCCGGCCGGCAGCGCCGCCGCTTTCTTTGTGTGCGCGAGGGGAGTGCGGCGGGTCCCCGCGGCAGGCTGTCAGCGCTGCCCGCGAGGAGGCGGGGAAGGGAAGGGACGGGAAGGGAAGGGAGGAGGCGAGGGAAGGCGCTGGCAGGGCGGCCCTCCCGTCCCCGTCACAAGGTAAGCCCTGCTCCCCAGGGCGGAGAGAGGCGCTGCAAGCGCCGCGGGGCCCTTTCCCTGACCTGCCGAGCGGCTTCGCCCAGCCCCGGAGAGCGGCCGGCAGCGCCCCGGCGTGTCACCGCCGCCTCCTGCTCCCCGGCGGCGCGGGGAGTCGAGCGCGGGCTGCGGCGGCGGCTCCGGCACTTTGCGATGGGCAGGCGGCAGCGGCTGCCGGACAGCAGCGGGGGTCGACGCGGGGCTCGCAGCTAAGGGGCACGGAGGAGCGACCATGGCCGCATCCAGCAACTCCAGTTTGTCCGGCTCGTCTGTTTCCTCCGGTAAGTTTCTCCGGCGAGCGCCGCATTTCTCCGCTCCCTCCATTTTAGCAGGGAGCTACCTGTCTGAAGAGCGCCTCCCGTACCGCCCGCCCCGAGCGCCCCCGGCCCCGCGGTGCTCCGCGAACGCCGGGCGGGCGCTGACCCCGGGAGCGGCGATACCTCTGCCCGGGGTCGCATCTTCCTTCAGGCGGCGCCGAGAGGGGAAGCCAGGACAGGCGGGGCGCGGCGCGACCCGTCTCGCCTCCCCGCCCTGTCTTTGTGTGGGGCGAGGGACAGGGGAACCCCACGCCCGGCTCCCTCGCCGGGGGAGCCGCATCCCTCCTATGTCGGGAAGGGGCGCGCCCGCGGCCCCCCGCGCCTCCACACGTTACCGCGAGCTCCCGCCTCTGGGTTTGAGTGGGCAAGGGTATTCAAAGACCACCGCGCCCCGCTGACGGGCATCCTCTGCCGTGGTCCCCGCGGGGCGGGACCGGGCCCGTATCGCGCCCCAGCCCGTGATGGTGCACGAGGTCGGGCGGGTCGGCGCTTCCAGACGTGCCCCTTGGCGGTCATCGTGGCACACCTTATGTTTTGAGTACTTTTACAAGGCCACGAACAGTTAAATTCCCGATACCGATAAAAATGCTCCAGGTGGCGGATCGCCCCAGGGTTTCGGCCGCGGGGCCGTGCCGCGGGTGTGAGGAGCCTTGTGGCTACTCTGCGTTTTAGGGTGCTGCGGCGGCGCGGTGTGGCTCGGCTCGGCTCGGCTCGCTGCCCCGCGGACCGGCAGGGCTCGCTCAGCTGAAGACCCGCAGGAAGGCAGAAAAGTTACGATGCGTTTTTAAGCGAAGCAACCTGAAATTGAAAGTAGTGGTATAACAATACCACTGCCTGCAGCTTAGCTCACGAGCTGTTCATATGTAAGTTACAAGAAACTGGCTGAGAGTAGCATCCTGGCGTTTTAGTGAGCTGAAGAAGTAAAGAGAAGCATGAACAACTTTAGGGTTCAAAGGACTTGTGACTCAGTGTTTTATTTGTGGTGCCAGATTGAGAATTTGAAAGAGTGCTTCTTAAACCTAGCAATATGTGCTGTGAAAAACAGGCAAGCTCCTTTGACTATCAGTACAACTCTAGGAAAATATAAATAAATCCAAAAGGCAACTATGTTTTTTTTAAAAGAAAGATGATGTATGTAACCTACACAACATATTCTATATTACTGTTCCAGCCTGCAACACTTTCAGCCAGCTCCCAAGAAAGAACTAGGTCCTAAAAATAAATATTTATTCCAACACTTTTAACAAAAACCCACAAATACTGCAAGCCCTGATTACCTTAACTAGAAAGCACCTGAAAGAAATTGGCAGGAGAAATTCTGCCTTGTGTTCACTTCCGCAATGCAAGAGTTGCAAGAGCAGAATGAAAATGAGCAAGAGTCAAGCCAACTTCATAGTTTGTTAGTTAAAATATTTATTTGGACAATGTGATTTTATACAGAATTTGTATATTTTTACATCTAAGTTATGTGATAAAACCAGAAACAACTTTAAAAGCCCACATTGGAACCTGTGAACCTCTTTCTTGATTCTTAAACCAAAAAACTGCGGAAGGGTGTCCCCAGCCTGGAACAAGTGTGTAGCTTCCTTACTTCATGAATCTCAAGGTCTGTCTTGCATACTGTAAGGATGCTGAGTGCATACCTCTGGGTCCCCTCTGGCTTTACTGATTCTAGGCTCCAGGACCTGTCTCATGAATTGAGAGATGGGTCTCCCTTGCAGTCTTGGTTTGAATGCCTCAACTGCAGGGAAGAGTGGGAGTTCAGCCACATCCTTGGTCTGAGCAGTTGAAGTCGTCCAACTCCAGGTGGCCTGCTGCTCAGCAGGTAAATCTAGCAGCAGCTTAGCATCTAGCCAAGGAACTGAGCTCTGGGTTTTGGATGTAGATCACTAAAAGTCAGCAGGTTTGACACTTTACAGTACCCTGCTTTTGTATGAACTCCCAGCTATGGTCTACAACAATTTATGGTTTATATTTTGTTTTGTATTTTTACAAGGATGAGCACAGCTGAGCCTTGGCCCATGCTTGGGGCTCTTAGATGCCACAGTAGTGCAACTAATAAATACTGTGAAATACTCCATAAAATAACTGAGTACCTTGGCTTTCATAACTTACGACCTTGGAGTGATTTTTGGTTTTTTTTCAGTAGATTCGGTCTGTATTTCTTCTGTGCATATATTAATCAGTAGTTAAATTTGCTGCTGCATGATAAAGTTTCCAGTATTAGCAGACAAACCATATCTGACTGCATGCAGCTGTATTTTGGCTTTCTGTGGTTTCAGTTCTCAGAACTCAGCAAGTCTTACAGCATACTGTTTACATGATCTAACCAAACAGTCTTGCTTTAAAATTTAATTTGGTAGAATTTATATGTATATTTAACTTGGCAATATGAAGATTTACAAACAGTATCATTATTTCTATCCACAGAGGAGGGAAGGTTATACTACCACAATGTATTTTGCTAATAGAAAAACGAAGTGAAGTTTGAGGTTGATAGCAGAATACCATGCTGCAGAACTCACCTGTACTGCTGACTTGATGCTTGGCCTTGATCAAACCGTGTAATGCATTGCCATCTTTAAGAACAGCTCAGTATTTGTCCATCTCATAGGGAACTTCTGAAGCCAAATAAAAGCATAACTGATATAATTCTTCCAGATCTTTAAATAATCTAGAAATGATTAACATATTTGCAAATCATTTTTAGTTTCAGCAAAAAATGACTGGTTTTTTTCAGAAATAAACCTGCTTGTGTACAAACATTCTGACAACTAATAAACCTGTTCATCTTGAGACCATACAAATAATTCAAGTTTGAGATCACTGTTAGGTTTTGCTGGTTTTTTGAGGTAGCAACAGAAATTATGCCTCATTTCTATCCTTATATTAGTGTCTATAACATCCAAATATGTGGTTAGGTTTGAGCACTAGGATCTGGTACTTGAAAAGTTATAGGTGTTTGTTTTAAGAACTTCTGGGGTTAATAGCTGACCTCTGTATGCATGAGTTAAAGTTGAATTGGTTGACAGCCAGATTCTGGCCCATCTGAACACAGTGCAACTCAGAGCACCTCCAGATTCCTTCCCTAGTCTCATCAAGCATTGGGTCAACTTCTGTTGCCTATATGAAAAGAGGGAAGGGCTAGCTAGAATCTGTCTTAATAGGAATAAAAAAATTATTGTCTGGATGCTAGTAGTGGAAATTACAGTTGAGTGGCAGGTGGCAATTCTCATTCACTTTTTAAAAGGGGTAATTTTCTCTGTCTTCAACCCACCTCTTAAAATACAGATGGTTCTTCTTTAGCCAGTGGCTATCTCTAATATTCTTTGTAGGTGAGCACAGATGTGTTGTAGGAACAAAGTAGTCACAGTAGGCCTGGGGAGGGAGGAAGTTCACCTGTGAATGCTGACTGCCAAAACCTGAGAATGTGTTACTCCATTTATGATGTAACATTTCTGCTTCAATACCTACCAATTCATGTCAATGAGAAAAAAAAAGTTTATCTAATGTGAGAAAGCTGCCCAAAAAATTCGTGGTGTAGATATTCCACTTACCTACTTAATGTTTCCATAAATGTGCAAGGGGGATTTATAGTCTTCACTTGAACTTCTGTCTACAGATTTTGGTTCTGTTCTGGAGTGGTCATTTATGAGCACTGCCTACACAGTGGCATGACAGGGTGGTTAGCTATAGCTCTTGTACAGCTTCAGAGCTAATATGCATGGAGAGCTATTATTTCAGCTATCAACTAATGGTAAAGCAAGTATTTTTACGTTAGGAGTATATTGCTCTTTTGATTTCACAGCTGGAGGACCAGTCCCTCCTTCAAAGCTCATGTCTGTGGTCTGTATGCTTGTCTCAACAGCCACTGTGAGGCTGCTAATTATAGGTTCAGTGGTATTAGGTTCTTGTCACAGACCCCATCTGAGAGAAGCCTATGAACTTTTTCAGTAAGCTATCATTCACTGGTAACAAAATCTACAGGAGAGCCATGGGTATTTGTATTGTATTTCTTCAAATACTGCTCTTTGCTTTTGGTAACAGAACTTAAGCTGCTTTGGCTATCAACAGTCATGTCTGAAGGTGTCTGGCGGAGAAAGAGATGTAATATACGGAGGGAAGGAAGTGGGCATGATATGCAATTAAACTAAGTATTCTTCTTTGGACCTTGGGTAAATCTGCACACCACAAGCTGAAATTAATTACTTGCACTGGGAATTCCACTTTACTTTCCTGTAATCTCTTCTTTAGCACATGCCCAGGTGATCTATGAGCTGTATTCTTTGCAAACCCCTAAGTTTTGCTCTTTTCCCTAGGTGGAGTGGTGATTTAACCACAAGCAGCATCTTTTCTTTGTCTCCTATCCTCTAAGGAGAAATGTCCATGTTTCTATGCTTTCTTTCGTGCTGTGATCTCCTTAAAATAGACATTTTCTTGCCATTCCCCGTCTTACTATTGGCCTTTACTCTCATTCATCTCAACTTTTTTTTTTGTTTTTGAAACTTTTCAGCTTTTTCCTGGTGAACAATTCACTTCTCCCGCTTTGTCACCAGCTGCCTCCAGTTTCCTCCACCCAGTAGCCAAATACTGATTGTACACGATTGATGAACTTGAGACTCAAATTTCTGAAATGTAAATAGAAGCTTGAGTGAAGAGACCTTTGTGGCTGAGCCTGCTCTGCTTCTCAAATAAGCAACAAATCCAGCATAATTCCTACCTAGGCTCCATGCAGTGGTATTCCTAAGCATTAGACATCTTGGCCTTTGCACAGTTGTGCCATCCAAAGGTAGTAAGTATGAAGTTGCTGTAAGTCCCAGCTGCCTTTAAGGCTTCAGTTTTGCTTGAAAAGTCTTATGCCAGATACCCTCCCTGTAACAGGTGGCTAGGTTAAATTGCTTGAGCTATCTGTCAGGTAAGGGTCCACACTGAAGGTGAATGAAAATACAAGTCTGCTAAATGATAGTGTGTGTTCACACTTCCTCTGACAGCAGGACTCAGACTGTGCCAAAATCTGTACCTGAGTCTGAGCCTGTCTGCGAGACTGGTGACACTGCAAGAATTTGGATGATGACCCAGACCCAAGGCAAATATGTAAATGTATGTGCCAATGTACCTATTATTTTGGGTTTTTTCTGTGAGCTCCAAAGACAAATTTGCAGGTGTTAGGCTGGCAGACTATTTCAGCACCTTTCTGCTTCCCAGCTGAATTGACACTTCTTCCTGTGCTGTAAGCATTTTCAGTAATACCTGTCGTCAGACCAGGTGGTCGAGTTGCAATAAACAGGCAAGCTTTCTGCTACAGGCTTGGAGAAGGGGTTGTGTGTTTTGTTGGGGTGTTTTTACTTTTCAGCTGTGTCTGCTGCTTTAATAAAAGACAGCTTCTTCTCCCCTTAACCCCCTGCTTTTGTAAATTCAGATACCTGTGTAGAAGGCTGCTTTAAAGTCTCTTAAAATCACCAATTATTGTTTTGGGGGGTTTTAATTGAAAATCGAATACTTTTTTTGTCTTGAAGCTCGGAGTTTCGCTTTTAAGTGTCCTCAATTAATACTGAAGTTTATGGTTCATAAACTAATACTTGTAAGAAATTGAAAGGCAACAAATTAGTTTGGTTTTTTTAATAAATGAACATATGTTGTTTAAAGGAAACATAGTTCTCAACTCTGTATTTTCACACACACTCTACATTTTAAGAGGTTTACAAAATTGCATAACAAGGGAAGAAGAAAAATCTTTGATGGTTCCAGTAACTTAATGAGGTCAAAATAAAATATTAAAGGCTCTCGGGGTCATGAAGGTGCTATGATGTGAAATAGGCAGATATATTATAAAAATGAAAGTCAACATAGACTGATTTTAATTAAGATGCAAGCAAGTGAGAAGAAATGAAATTACTATTGTAAAGAGATTCAGAGAGATTCTAATTGGGGAAAAAAGATTAGTAAATGAAAATAGATGTTTATTCTCAATCATTTAATAGAAATAGTGTTGTGAAAATGGCACATGAAAGCTATTTAAATAATGCTGTCATTATGCTGATAAGGTACTACTTTTGATTTTTAAAAGGGCAGTAAGAGTTCTTTTTATTTCTATTCCTTGTGCCAGGCTTCTGCTAGCCAGGGTGTTCTTGCTCTAAATTAAAACTGAAGTCTTTTGTATTTGATGCTTATAAAGGGCTCACCATTCTTATTAAAAATTATAAAAATTCAAAAGGGAAAAATGCCAACGTACCCCATTCTGATGTAGTGATTGGTTCAACAGTTAGTTTCTGAATGTATAGTCTCTGATTACTGAGAGTAAAATAGCCTGGAAACTGGTACAATGCATGTCTTCTTCACAATTAAGATTATATTGGTACACTGTAAAGCAAAAGTCTTATTCTTTGTAGAGATCTGCTTGTCTCAAAGACATATGTGGGGCATCAGGCAAACAGTCTTTCATGCTGTCATGCTGATGACCTTTTTGGATATCTGTTGTGTTGATGAGCGACTTCTTGCCTTCTGTTTGATGGTTCTAAGGAGGCTTAGTTATGCCAAATGCTGAGTGATTGTAGTCAGAATATTTTACATTAGTGAGTGTTACACTGAGTACTTGTATCCCTATGCCTGCAATGTTGTATCCCTATGCCTGCAATGTTTTACATGTTTGAGGGGATAATAATTTGGCTATTATGGTGCACAGATAAGTCTTAAACCTGGTATTTTAGACAAATAATATATTTTTTCTGTTACTTTTTTATATACATACCTTTGGCTAAAGGGCAGGAGTGGCTGGATTGGCTTTGCTTGCAACATTGAATGCTGGCAGAAGGTGTTCCCATGCTGGGGAGCCAGTCTGTTGTCCCTTGTTATTCTCTTCTACAAAAGGAGAAGATACTTAGGAGATTAAATATTTTGAAAATTTTGTCTTAGGGAATGACACATTAATATTGCATAAAAAGGCTTTTGTTACAGGGAAATGTAGCAGGATTTATACAACCTATAAACCTGTAATTCTGTATATGTCACATTTTTTACAGGTGTAGTCACAGTTCATCTAAGAATTACATACAGTATCTAGTGTAAATGTATATTTTTTAACTGCTATGAATAATGACCCCTTCTTGCTGCCTTTTTCTGACCTTTGATTATGAGAATGTAATTTGGAATTTTGCATTTGGAGGTGGTTATTACCAGCAATGAATCATGCAGAATTCAGCAACAATAGTTTCATCACTCTGTTTTACTCAGCAGTAGTCCAAATCCCAGGGCTGGAGGGTGAGTGTATCCTAGCAGAAGGAAACTGATGTTGCGATAATGTTCTTGTAACATTAACGATCTTTAAAGTTTGTGGATGAAACTTGACAGCACAAGCTGATGTGTATGGTAACGTAGAGGAGAGGTTAGAAGGTTCTTAAAATGCAGAAGAGTACACGAGTGTCACACGCCTTACTTCTGGTGTTATTGATCAAGGTCATCACAAAAGAATTAGATCAGTAAACAAGACATCTGTTCTGAGGATATCTTTATCAGGCAGTCCAGAGACAAAGTGTTTCCAGTATGGTGTTATTACTGACAGTGTAGGAAGTACTAGGTGGGCCCTTTCTTATCATCAGTGTCACCTGCTGTGACCTGTGTGTCAAGTCAGATTTCTCAGTTTCTTCTTACAAGCTTGTCATATAGCCGTTCCTCTCCTTCCTTTTCACCTTCTTCACTGTTTAAACATTACTTGTAGCTTTTGGAAAAAAGCATTATGAAGTGCATTTGTGGTGTTACACTGTTTATTAAATCAAAGAAGAAAAATGAATGTTAGAAGGAAGATGGAGATCTCAGTTTGTAAATGAGGCTTAGTTGTTGAGCAGATGATTAATTGTTAATTTTTTTTTTATCTTGACACATTGATTGGTTAAATGTTTGGCTTTGTGTATGGCAAAGAAGTAAAATGGCAAGTACACCTAATGTACAGGTATACTGGGCACAACCACTGCAAAGGCAGGCAGAAGTTCCTGTGAGAAGGTAGCTCTTCTCCAGCAATGTGCTGTGTGTCAGAGGACCTATGCAACCTATGCTGTGGTCAAAAGAAGTGTAAGAGCTCTTTCAAGATTAGGTCTGCCATCAAAAGTCGTGGAGTATCTGTTGTAATATTTTTCTGCTGTGTGATGCTGCACTGATTCCACCTTAATTCTGTAATAAACCGGATAAGAGTGCCCCAAAGGAGAGAGAAAAGGATGAGGGGATCATGAGAAACCCAGAAAAATTCTCAATTTTCAGCTTTTCCAAAACATCTGTGTGGTTGCTTTTAAAGTCAGTTGTGTGGGGTTTTTTTGTGTGGCTGAACCCTGCCTTTCTGTGCATGTAGCACTGTAATATTTTGGCATGTGGCCCCACAGACCATGCCGGCCCTGTATCTTCCGCTTTTAAGCAGTTACATTGCATATATGCATGTGTAGCTTAATAGCAAACCATACCCTGCCCTGGCTAGGAGCTCAGAGTTAAGTACTTCCTAGCACAGAGACATACATAAACTGTATATCTCTTTGGCATGGAAAATTAGAGATCCTAGTGGCTGACCTGGGCTGTTAGCACATTTAGATAACTTTACAGAAGAAAGATCCATCTACTGCTGTTAAACACAATGATAATACCTCTGCCTAAAGTCCCTGAGCTGTAATTAAGCAGGGAAACTGGTGAAATATATATGCTATATAGCTACTGTATCCTTTAACACCTCCTTATGCATCCACTGATTGTCACTGTGGGAGATACACTGATCTGACCTGTTGTTGCCATTCTTACGTATATAGCTGGTAGTTGGCTGAGTCAGCAAACCTTCTATGTCCTGCTTTCTAAAGCCAAGAGCTTCTAAAAGAGAGGAAAAATTCAGGGTGAGTTTGAAATAGGAGATATTTACATTCTATATTGCAGGTTAAGAACAAAACCAAAACCTGCACCTATGTTACAAGTAGATCTGATAGGAAAATTTTGCTAATAGTGTGCTGTATTGAGCAGTATATAAATTTGTCTCAACCCCCCTTTTTTCCTGTGATTGAAAAGCTTTTTCCCTTTTATCTTTTGCATTATGGATACAAGACCCAGCTGGATTTATTATCTAGCTACAGCTGGATCACATTTCATTCTTTTTGATTCTAGTGTTAAGGCTAGCAATTAATGAACTTTCAAGAGCTAGAACAGAATTTTTGATATAAGGTTCCTCAAAGCTCCAAGATTAGGGCTTTACAAAAAGCCTGAATGTTGTATTCAAATTTCTGTAGTGCACAGAAGTGTCATAAAGCTGAATTACTGATTTATAAAATATTTTTGGGTGTTTAAATGAAAACCTCTTTATGAACACAAGGTGTAAGTCGTGGCCCTTCAAGGTGCCTGGTACCTTCTGTTCCCATTACACTGAGTTAGGAAATCAGCAGCTACTGGACTGGGTAGTTGCTTATCTGAGTATTTTTATGCAGTTTCCATTAAAGAAGCATCTGCTGTTATGATGGGGCAAATTATTATAAGCTATGCAGTAAACTTCTCCTCCTACAAGTACATAACACATTTAATATTCAGTGGACTTACATCATATATACATTAGAACATGTCAGTTCACTGGTGATGAATTTCCAAGGATTCTATACAAGATTTAAATTATGTGTAATTTGTATAAATACCTGTTTCTTGAGAGCACATACTCTCCAGAACTCCTGATCTCCTGCCAGGCAGGCCAAGATGATGGACGGCTTTTAGCATCATGCTGTGATAGCTCTCTATTTGTTTTATTTTGCAATCTGAAGCATGTAGTTAGAATGTTCCATGTTGACAAACTTATTTTCTGAAAGAATATCGAACCCTTTGATGTCTTAAAAAAAATGGATAGACAAATTTCAATTCTAGGCTTCCTCATACTCATTTGTGTCCGAAATACTGGTGGATGTTAGAAATTTTGCTTAAGTTTAGAGAATAATAGTAAATAATGAAATATAACAGGCTGTTGTGGGTGAAACCTATGGCTGGAAGATAAATTAAACCATGGAAATAGTGATTGACAAGCATGGGGGGTTTTTTCCTGTTCCATTCTGACACTAAAAACAGGATTAAATAAGTAAGTCATTGATAAATAAAGTTAACAGGAGGATGGAGGTAAGCAGATGTCAGCTTGATGATAATTTACAAAGTGATGTAGACAAAAAAACCCCAGATGTTTTTATTTAGGTTGTACAGAGAGAAGAATCAGGATCCTGAACTCTTCTCACAAAGCATGTTGCTGTATCAGACCATGTTATTTAACAGGGGGAGAATTTTGTAGATTTTTAATGTCAAACGTCTGGTCATTTTGGTAGTAGATATGTACATCTAAGAATGGGAAAGAGAAAAGGCTTAGATCTGATACAGAATGTTGAACATTGTGTTCAGGCCTTGTCTGGTGTTTCGGAGGGAATACATGAGCAGACAAGCTCTATGTCACTGGCCATAAGAAATTAAGTTATAACCCCTTTTCTTACAATTGAACCAACAGATGACTGTCAAAGTGGAGAATCATCCTATGCTGCAGTAGCATTTGAGGTATGGATGTGATACAATAGGATTTCTAGGATAGGAAGTTTCAGGGGTTTATGGAACTCTCCAAGAGCTGTTTCCATTGATGCAGTGCCTGGTGTGACCACTGCAGTGGCTTTCCATATTGCAGTTTGAGTGATTTCTCCTGCAATTTGAAAAAGTATTGAATATAAGAGGTTTGCTGGGCATGCTGGTAGGTAACATGGCTGTGTAGTGCTATTGCACATTGCTAAACAGTTGTTTTATTTCCTTTCAGAATTGATGGATTAGCTCATTCAGTAAGCCCCAAGGGAGAAAACACAAAAGAAAGAAAGAAATTCTCTCAAATCCATTAAATTGCCTTATACCATTGATTTTAAAAATAAGCCTAAAATAATGATGTGCAAGTGCAAAACTAGATTGAAGTTTATTATTTTTAATTATTAATGTAACAGTTATTCTTTAAGCACTACAACTTAAAAAATCAACACATAATGTGTGATTTCTTCTAGGACTACAAAATACAGTGGATGTTTATAGGTTATATATTGCTGTGTTTGCACATAAAAAATATTTCAAAAAAAGGTTGTTAGAGTTGTAATGAAAAAAAATGTTCATGGAAATATTATGGAATAGTTATTCTGGAACAGCTATTCCTGTTCAGTTAAATTACAGTTAAGTAGATCATTGACTTGAAAGGGTAGAAATACAGCATTAATTGTACTCATTTGTCGAGTAACACTAACCTTTTCTTTTTTCTTTTTCATTTCTGCTGGATGTATTCTTGAAAGTTGATTGCTGGTTTTTTTCAGAGACAGAATATGTTCTTGACATCAGAAATTTAAAACTGAACCTATATTTTTCAAGTTTTTTGCCTTCTTTTATTTAGTTTTGTGTTGTTTAGGCCAGGAGCTGAACACATGATGGTTTAAGTATAAGAGGATAAAATGATGTGAAGATAAAGATGACTAATTTCAGAGTAAAATTTTGTTAAACAAAACAGGTCATTAGTAGTTAGAAATGTTCATATCATACATGTGAGAGATGCAGTCAGGACTGGAGGTCTACTTTGCTGAATGTTGTTGAACAGGATATTATAATTACTTCTGTATCATTTATCCTGACAATAGATTTATAGAGAGATTGGGTGAAAAGGCCACAGGGAATTTGGTAGCTGTATAAATATGGAGTACATGACAACTGGGTGCCCAAAATCTTGTAACTTGAAAAATGCTAAAAGCATGAGAGTAGTGGGAGTAAACTACAGTAGAAATGGTGAGGAATTGGCACACTATTGCTAATTGCATGTATCAGAATGTGTGTATATGTTTGAGAAAATAAAAGGAATGAGAATGTTTAGGAAAATAACAGGAATTTGGTCCCCACCCCAATGAGCTGTTTCTTCTTTAAAATCTGTTAACTATGAAGAAGGAGACACATTGTCTTTAAAGAATCACTGCAGAGGGCTTTGCTCTTGAAAACCTTTTTTGTCTTGTATTTGTTTTAGATCCTTTCATCTCTGTTGATTTGATGAGTATGTGTCATCACTTGGTATTAAAATTGTTTCTTCTTGCTTAGATATGACAGTAATAAATATATTCACTGAAATGTGCAATTTAAAATTTGTATTAATCACAGTGATTGCCAAGTACTGTAGCCTTAATGGTGAAAATGAGGGAGAGTCTGGTTCAGGTTGATCTTTTTAAAAATAACTTATTTGGCTTATCAGTATGCATAATAAGCTTGTGAAAATAGACTTTTCAAAAATTAAAAAAGAAAACACTCAATATAAAATGATTGTAAGTGTAATTGAGTAGTGTAATTTACTTTCACTTTACAGGAAAAGGCTTTCAGCTCCACCTTTTAAGCACTTTAGAAAACTGCACACTGACTCCTGGCAGTAGTGTATTGATTGAAAGGGTCCAAAGCATCTAGAAAGCATAAGTGTACATAAATTTATTTGAAAGAGATGTATTTTATAGAAAGAAACTCTATCACTGTGTAGGGTTTGTAAGAAATATATTAACTTCAAAAGTACCAGATACGCTATAATATATAATAAAAACCTTAAAAATAGCAGGATTTCTTTAAAAACTCTGTTTTTCATCACCCTGTAAATACTTAACTAATCTTCACAGCACCTCTTTCACAACTGGGAAGAAATTATGCAGAAAAATGGAACCACTCAGCTACTGTCATAGAATAAAATTAAAATCAACATGGAATAAAATAGAAGATTTTTCAGGAAACATTCTCAGTTCATTAGAGAATTCATTAGAGAATGAATTGAGATTCCCCCCTAGGACCTCAGTGGAAACTTTGGCTCATATAAGGGATGTATTTCTGCCCCCCCTTGGTATAGTTTACCTTAACTTATTGTAGTTTTGTGTAATAGTGTGTCACGAATTTGTCTGATACATTTTTGATTCTTTTTATTAAATCAGTTTAGGACATGCTTTGTCTCAGTAAAGTTTAGATATATTTCTTTTTGTTTATCCCTCCTTTATCTTATGTACTCTCCCTCCAAATGTGAAGCTTTACTATGCTTAGGCTTCAGGTTATGTAGACTTAATGCTTAAACCAGTTAAATAACTGCAGGAAATGTCAATTACATGAACAGTGTTATCCTGGATTTATGTTCTAATGGTTACTTAGTCTGATACTGACTTTCCCCATCCTTGATGATCAGATTGTTCTCTAGTAAACATTTCAGAACAGATTTATTCACTGCTATGTACTTAAAGAATTTGGTGCTGTTCATTTCTGAGGCTGTGGAGCACCATTTGGAACAGCAGCTGCTGAGGTAACGATTTGGATGTGTCCCCTACCATCCTTGAAAGGAGAAACATTGTGGGCGTACAAAACCTTTCCAAAATATCAACGACATGCAAGTCTGAAAGCATTTGCATATTTTATTTTAACAGATTTTATCCTACCCTGAATACATTTATCTTGCTTGCAGATACTGCGTGTAATTGTGTGATGTCAAGCAGGAATGACTTCAGGTCTTTTTTGTATATCTAAGGCTCCCATAAGCCCATGAACAAGGGCATTTTCTTTCTGATTACCTGCCAGGTTGTGACAAACTTAAAGAAATACGGTTTTATGGGTAAGACTCAGTAGTCAGCTCAGTTTACTGTATCCTGTGATTTACTAGAGCCTGCAGTCCATGTAATGGGGGATGCCAGATCTCATTTGAGGGAACTCTAGGAAGGAATGAGAAGCCTCCTTTCAGGCCCAGACCAGCTTTTAAAATACTGAGAAAAAAGAGAGCTTTGTAGTGAGATTATTAGTTGAAACCAAACCAAATTTTAGGCCATTCTGTCTTTGTCCCACTGCTCCTCTCAAAACAACCCAAACCTTTACCTTTCTACCTAGTGAACACACCAGTCTTTAATCTGTAATCCTAAGGAATGAAAGTTTAGGGAAATTCAGCTGAGTCCTACCATCAGAAAATCTGTACGTTTTCTATGAGAAGTTAATTCTAGGGCTAGCTGACCTGTGAGCAATGTAAAGTTCACATAAGTACAGATGTGCTACTAAATGTCTGAATCTGTGGTACTGTTGTTGGGTTCAGATTTGCAGGGATTTTTCCTTGGACGGGCTTAGTAAGAGGAATATTAAAATCAGCTTTACAATGACACAAGTATGAGGAGACTATCTCCAACTCTTCACACCACTTTGTCAAAATGTCTTGCTTATGATGGTCTCTTCCACTCCTTGCCTTTGGAAATAGAATAAATGTAGCAGAAGGTTGGTGAGCTGAAAAAGTATGAAATCTGTGGCTTGGGAACTTCCTGAGACAAAGAACTGGACTTTTAAATTTAGTATAATCCTTTTATTCTTATATTGGATTCCATGAATTTGGTAAGTTGTTCTGTGGACCCATGTAAACTTTGGACATCCTGTATGGAAGAGCTCCAGACTTTGAATGTGTTATGCAAAGAGATGCCTTTTTCAGTTGCTTCTGAACTTCTCATCAGCCCTACCTCTTTTGTTGGAATAAACAGTGAAAATCAAGTTTTTACGTGTGTGGAATCTGAAGTGGCATAAAGCCCTTTATCATTCTGCCAGTCAACTCTTTTTCAGCCTGAAGAGTCAGAGAGTAGTTGGCCAATCCTTATATGGAATAGCCTACCTGTCTTCAGTCATTCACATTGTCTTTTATTACTCTTTTCCAGTCCTCTGGTAGTCTTATGAAAATGGACCAGAAATCAAAACAGTTGTCAAGGGATGGATACATTTTATATTTATTTCAGTGAAATTAGTAGGTGTTCTCAATTCCTTAATACTTGTTTTTCATTCATGGTATTTTCATGCTTTTCTGAGAGTTGTGTTGACTCACCCAATATAACATTATCGTATGTCTGCCAATGTAGTTCTTTTTAATAGTTTCTACCAATTTGCCTAGTGCAGATATCAGACTACCTGAATTTTTTTGGCTTTCTCCTAGAGACCTTTATAAAACTGGTGTGGTGTAAGCCATTTTGCAGTCCTGTGATTCTGAGGCGGTTTTAAGAGACAGTTACTCATACTGCTGTTTCATCCATGAGTTCTTTAAGAATGCTTTCATAGTATCTTTGACCTGTGCAAATTGTTATTGTTCATGTGTTCGTTCTGTAGCTTCTTCTACTGAAATCTCCATTTGAAATGGATGATCCAACCAGTACCTCATAAAGAGATGGCAGGTTCTCCAGGTTCTGGGTCCTCTCTTTGCAGAGCTCAAAATACTTGATTATTTTCTGCTGTGAGTCTATTGGCCAGACTGGCAGGCGTTGCATTCATGTGAAAAAGGGGCTGTGGTTAGTTCTGGTGTCTTCTGATAGTCATTTCTAAGGCTGTCTATTGGCTTGTCTAATTGAGGTTTGTTTGCTTTCATTTTGTGTTGCCTTTTTTTTTTAACTTATTTAACCCACATCTTATGACTCTTTCTACTTCCTTCATTTTTGGACATGGCTCCAGCTTTCAGAGGGATGTTTTCTTGATTCTTAAGGCCTTTCTACCCTGTTGTTCAGCTATACTGGCTTTCTTTTCCTTTTTCTTAAGTCTTTGCTCTGTGTCATGTATTTGCACTCAGCCTCCACCATGGTATCTCTGTTTACCATATTGCCTGGGAAGGCTTAATTTCTTCTAGCTTTCCCATGTAGCTAGTTTCCTTTTAGCAAGATTTAATGTATCCTCCAGGATGACTTAAAAATCAGATTTTGAAGGTTTTATCAGCCCTGTCAAAATTTCCTTGTATGTGTATATCAACACTACCTACAGTTACAAACCCATTAGAAAAGATCAAACTGTAAAAACTGAAAGTGAATGTATAAGCATGTGTGTCTGTTCGTCATAGATAGGGAGCAGATAATCATTTCTGACAAGAAGAATAATTGTTAAGTGTAGAATCTAGGCAGTCAAAGCTGGTTTTTGTTTGCTTTTATCAGGCTCTAAACTAGCAGAAACTGTCCCTTTAGATGTGATGCTGCTGGCTCCACCACCTGTGGCTGCCTGAGGGTCAGCCAAGCTGCCTTTACACCCAGTGAGTCTGGGAAATGAGGTCTCAGGTTTGAGTTGCTGCAGTTTGGAATTTGGATGGAGATGTTTTAGCAAGACAACTTGTATAATTAGACTTTTTTTTTTTTTTTTTGGAACCAAAGTGGGAAAACTTAATTCCTGGAAAGATCTGGAGCACTCCTCTAAAATGGCATGTATTTGGCACAGCTGACTGTGATAGATCCAGCCGAGGAGTCAGTAAGTGTTAGTGAAGGGCTTTAGTAAGTGCGGACTGATGTGGTCTACACAAGCTTAGTAAAGTCCTGTCACTTATCTGTGTTGTTGTTTTTAATGAAAACGATTTTTAGAGAGTCAAAAATGTAATGGTAATTGGATTGCATCATGAGACATCACTGACACACTGCTGCTCAAAGAAAAGAAAAACTGTGCAGGATTAGTGACTTGTAAACATTTTAATAAAAGAAGGTAGAAGAATTTCAGAAAATATGAAACAATGAGCAGACATTCTGTCTTTAAACCAAAATTATGCAGTTCATTTAAATTTAATAGCAGACTACATATACATGTACTCAGAAAATGTCACATTACCCAACCATTAATCTTGATCTGACCTGTTCCAGACAAGAAATGCTTGTTCTGTGAACTTTTTTCTTTACACTTCAAATGTGAGCTCTCTTTATTATAATATAGTATTTTCCATGTTGTCTTTCTGAGCCATCCCCTATTGTTTGAAATTTACAACATTGAGATCTGTCTGAAAGTGAATTTATTTTTAGATCTTTCAAGAGAATAGTTCAAGTGTGTAAGGAACATACAGAGACTGAACAGCCTGGAAATATCTCTCTTTGAGAACCACCTCTTCTCAGCAGGTCACACTTGCTTTCAGTTTGCTGATGACATGAATAACTATATGGTATATGCCAAAGTACTTATTTGGTTTCAGGTTGCTTATTTATAGTTTATTAATATTTTTTCATATGATTTTAAGGAGTGGGGCTCTATGTTAATTAAGGAAAAGCTTATACTGAGAAGTGCTCCTGTTAATGGCTAGAGAAGTCTGTTCGAGAAGCAACACAGGTACCACGCCAGAGGCTTTCATCTGGCTGGATGATGTGTCCTCACCTCTCCCTTTCCAGAGGTAACTCTCTGGGGATTGTGTTCATCCTGAGGGCACCTGCCCTACTTTGTGTGGCTCCCCTTCTCCTTAACAAGCCCTGTGCCCTTGCTCCCTATTTTTACTTTGATTTTGGTAAATCTTTTCACCTTGCTCAGAGTAATCCCTAGTGCTAGAGAAGATGTGTAGGAAAACAGAGGGGGGTGGTTTAAGCCTAATTTAGAGTGGAGTCACAGTGTGAAGATCCAGGAGGCAGCTTGAACAGACTGAACATCTTGATGCTGCCATAGAGAGGGGGTGTCCCAGCCTGCTGCCTGCTCCTGGTATCTGCTCTTCCTGCTGCCATGCAAGGCTCTGGCACTCGTCTTGTCCTTCTGTGAGCTGGCAGCCAGTGCCGTTTCAGAAGCAGGGCTGACAGTGAAAAGCAGAACTCTCGCTCTAGCATTTGCTTAGCAATGGTCTCCTCTCCTTAAATATGCTTTTTTCTTTCTCTTCATACACTTTATGTGGCGTGTTGATAATTTCTAACAGCTTTACTTTTCAGAGGCTTTCCAAAATGCCCATGCCTTTCTCTTCACTTCCTCCCTTGCCCCTCCTCCTCACCTCTGCCCCTCATTCATAACTGTAAAATCTTTTGGTACCTGTATCATTCCTTTCATGTAAGAAGCAATATTAACCTTATTAATTGTACATGGATTTTGCCAATTCCTTAATATCTGAGCCAATTCTGGATTTTAATAGAGCATCTTTGGATATTTTTTTGAATTTTGCCACAGCTGATCCTACTGGGAGCTTCCTGAGGGAAAAAAAAGGAAAATATTCTGTATTACAGAGCAGAAATGATGCTAAGGAAATAATGGTAAGCCATAAAATTCCAAAGCTGAGAGTCTAGGTGCACATTTTCATGGGCTACTGTCAACATCAATATTAAAATGTAATTATCAACCATATGATGTAATGCTACTTTGCAAAAAATAAAATACACAGTTTGTGCTTGGAATATTGCCACATCTCTGAAACACTGCATTTTATTAGGTGGGTGAGCTGGAACTCAAGAAAACTATTTAAATGAAGTGTGCTTATTAAACAGAGATAGGAGTACTCCTATAGCACCAAAGGATTAAAAAAAAAAAAAAGGAAAGAAGGGAGAAGTGTACTCTCATATGAACATTTTAGAGTCATGTTTTGCTGTCTACATGAAAAGACTTACTTTTTTTTCTTCTTCTAAGGATGCAATCTTTTTTTCTATCATTTTTCCCCTGTTCCTTTGAAATAATGAACTGGAAACAATGATGTTCTGTGACCTATTGTATTAACTTAGGCTAGTGCCAGGAAAACTTTTCTGCCTGGAGAAATAGTGCCAATTTTCAGGTTCAATATTTCATACTACCTGCGTGATAAAAATACTGTGAATTTCTGTGCAGCTGACAGTTTTTCTTTCCAATTCAATAAAGCTGTTACTAGCAACTGGTTAATTATTAATCATTGCATCATTGCTTTCTTTTTTTAACCCAGACTTTCTCTTGAGCAGCTTTAGGTAAATAACATGGGGGTAAATAAATAGGGGTATATTTTGCTCTAAGATTTTTTTAAACTGCAGATTTTAAATGCTGAATGAATAACTTCTTTCATACATAAAACACTTCACAACTGAGACTTAGATTAGTTTAAAAGCAGAGAGAATATCAGAGTCATGTAATGTTAGGAAACAGGTTTCTCTAACTTAAACACATTCTATAAACTTTTTTTTTAATCTGTCAGTAACAGAATCATAGAATATGGTGAGTTGGAAGAGACCCATTGGGATCATCAAGTCCAACTCCTGGCCCTGTGCAGGACACTCCAAGGATCACACCATGTGCCTGAGAGAATTGTCCAAGTGCTTGTTGAACTCAGACAGGCATGGTGCTTCTTTCCAGCCTCTCATTCCCCAGTCTGTACACACAACCAGGGTTGCCCCAGCCCAGGTGCAGAATCCAGCCCTTTCCCTTGTTAAGCTTCATATAGTTGGTGATTGCCCATCTCTGTAATTTGTTGAGGTCTCTCTGCCCTCAAGGGAGTCAACAGCTCCTCCCAATTTAGTGTCATTGGCAAACTTACTTTGTATTCCTTTGAGTCCATTGTCCCAAGTTGTTAATGAAGATGTTGAACAGGGCTGGGCCGAGAATGGAACCCCGTGGAATCCCAGTAGTGACCAGATGCCAGTCTGATGTCTCCCCATTCACTATAGCTCTTTGTGCCCAACCTGAAAGCCAGTTGCTCACCCATCATGTAACTTGGTAAGTTTCAATTTTTAGATGCACAATGATCTTAGGTGACATGATAATAAAATATGGAACATAAAATCTTTATTTACATGTAACAATTTTGTCCCATTGAATCTTGGGAAACAACTCATTATACATCAAATAAACTATGTAGGGAATTTGAGAGATGATGCAGATGTTAAACTTTTGGAAAATAGTTTGAAAAAAACATAAAACTTCTAAATTTGTTCAAAAGGGACTAAGTGCCACTTAGAGTTAAATCTCTGAAATATCTTCAGTGAAGCAGTAGAAATGCTTTGGAGAGCAGTGAAAGTGGAATTGGCTCCATTGTTCTGAATATTAGAACCCTGCAAATGCTCAATAACAGATAATGAGGATATGTGAAAAATTCAAGCAGGAGTGTAAAGAGAGGCTCGTTCTTGCAATGAGCTCCATATGGCTACACATTTCTGCCTTTGCAGAACATCACTTTAATCAGCAGGTCTCCACATAATACATGGATCAACTGTGTAGAGCTGGTTGCATCATCAAAATGAAGTGACAGTGTGTCTCAACTGGTCAGCTAAATGCTGTGTGATATTCTTGATCATGGGGATAAAACCTGTGATTATTTTTTTCCCTTAACTGTTTCAATAGTGTGTTTCATCCATTTATTCTTGCAGTCTTTGTTTACTGTCTGGGGTAACACAGGCCTAGGCTTTAATTTGGGTTGAAACTGTTTAGTCCTAACAGCAATTTCTGGGGAATTTCTAGAGAGCAACTTGGGGAATGGGGGCTAAAATAAGGAATTATGTGAATAGATGAGCATCTTAACCCTCCTTATCCCAAGTCCTCTAAACTACCCACTGCCATGACACTAGGTCCCATTTAGATACTATGTGAGACTCCAGCTGTAACACTCCAGGCACTATCCCTATATGCCTTCCCGTCACTTGTACTCATCTTTTCCCCTCCATTCATCTCCCTACAGCTGTTGCTGGTTTCTTCCACCTTCTACTAAATCTGTAAGCTCCTTCTTGCAGTACCCTCTATATTTTTGAGTTTGGTTCAGCAAAAGTCACCCTGTCCTTTTGTTAGTCTCTAGTTATACATGTACTTAATCATCAGGAAATGTGTGCTTACCCATCAGGTGAGCAGCAAAGGGGTTGTCTGTCTGCAGAATGATGTCCCCAGTGGGGTTCTGCCCTCTAACACTATCAGTGGTGTTGAAGTGTTTGAGTTCTCCCATCTTCTGCAGAATCGCTGTCCAGGTGTCATTAAACCTACAGACACTACATGTCTTGAAGATCTGTCACTCTCTTTTAAATTGAGTAGTAACTGGGTGATGAGTTACAGTGAGTGAGTAAGTCTCATTTGCTTGTGGGAAAAACAGGGACTGTAATTTTGGAAGTGATATTAAGTCGAAACTAACTTTCTAGAGAAATGAAAGCTGGTTCATTGTGTCTGTACGAGTGACTGAATATGATTCCTTTCAGTCTGATTAGTTACATACATTAAAAAAGGAAAAATGCATTTGGTACAGTTTGAAATCTGGATGAAACAATATCAGTATTAATAAACCTTGTGATTAATTAAAACACTGAGAAACTTTAGTTTTCTGTGACTTCAAATCAGAATTTTTTTCCTTTCATCTTGTGACTTACCCTAGCAATAATATTAGATAGATCTAAATTAAAGTATCTATCATTCAAATGATCTGTAAATTGTATCTATTTAGAAAAGTGATTTGTTGTCCACGAGAGTGCCAATTTTGGGGTCAGGTAAGACACTATCAGCTGGTTTCATTGATGATGCTGATACATTATGTTCATGGAAGACATTTAATCAGTTGGGAAATTAAAGTACTTCACTTCCTCTTTCAATAGAAGAAGCATTTGGGGTTTAACTGCTGCCATAGTCTTCCAGCACAGCAAAGTTAACAGGTTAGTGGTGGAAGTTAAAAAGCATCTGCTGCTGCAGAAGAGTTTGCAGGGCAGTGGACTGCAAGCATCCCAAAGGGGAACTTAGCACCAATACTGAAGTCATTGCCACCGCATGAAACAAACAATTCAGTGTGTTGGTTTGTCTCTAAAAACTGACACTGCAGGCAACACATGTTGTACATGTAGTTTGTGCTGGGAGATCAGGCCACTGCAAATCCAAAGGATGACATTGTCATCACCTTCAGACTGAAGACACAGACTTGGCACTTCCCACTCCAGATGTTTCATAAGCAGCTGTGATTATCATCAAAGTATATCACACAGTAGTAACATTTTAAGATGTAAGAATGCACTGACTTAAACAGCAGAAGTAGAATCTGCCACGTTTTTCTGTCTAGACGTGCTTTTAGCTGCAGCATCTTGAAATAAGAGCACACAGATTTGTAAGAATTGAAATACAGGAGACAGTGTCTTGATATCATGATTGGAAGGCACTGCATAACCATTTGATCATAATGGGAGACACATCAAAACAGAACAGTCCTGGCTCTCTGGGGAGGTCCCAGATGATTGGAGGTTGGCCAATGTCACCCCAATCCACAAAAAGGTCTGCAAGCAGGACCCTGGCAACTACAGGCCTGTCAGCCTGACCTCTGTGCCTGGCAGGGTTATGGAGCAGTTCATCCTGAGTGCAATTACACAGCACCTTCAGGGTGGACAAGGGATTAGACCCAGCCAGCATGGATTTAGGAGGGGCAGGTCCTGTCTGACCAACCTGATCTCTTTTTATGATCTGGTGGATGAGGGGAAGGCTGTGGATGTGGTCTGTCTGGACTTCAGCAAGGCCTTTGACACTGTCTCCCATAATATACTCCTGGAAAAGCTGGTAGCCCATGGCCTGGACAAGTGTACCCTCTCCTGGATTAAGAGCTGGCTGGAGGGTCGGGCCCAGAGAGTGCTGGTGAACGGAGCTGCATCCAGCTGGTGGACAGTCACCAGTGGTGTTCCCCAGGGGTCTGTATTGGGTCCAGTCCTGTTTAACACCTTTATTGATGATTTAGATGATGGGATTGAGTCCATCATCAGCAATTTTGCTGATGACACCAAGCTGGGAGGGAGTGTCGATCTGCTGGAAGGCAGGAGGGCTCTGCAGAGGATCTGGATAGACTTGAGAGATGGGCTGATTCCAATGGGATGAAGTTCAATAAGGCCAAGTGCCGGGTCCTGCACTTTGGCCACAACAACCCCCTGCAGCGCTACAGGCTGGGCACAGAGTGGCTGGAGAGCAGCCAGGCAGAAAGGGACCTTGGAGTACTAATTGACAGAAAGCTCAGCATGAGCCAACAGTGTGCCCAGGTGGCCAAGAAGGCCAATGGGATCCTGTCCTGTATCAAAAATAGCGTCGCCAGCAGGACCAAGGAAGTGATCCTTCCCCTGTACTCTGTGTTGGTGAGGCCACACCTTGAGTACTGTGTTCAGTTCTGGGCCTCTCAGTTCAGAAAGGATATTGAGGTGCTGGAGCGAGTCCAGAGAAGAGCAACAAGGCTGGTGAAGGGACTGGAGCACAAGCCCTATGGGGAGAGGCTGAGGGAGCTGGAGTTGTTTAGCCTGGAGAAGAGGAGGCTCAGAGGTGACCTCAGCACTGTCTATACCTACCTGAAGGGAAGTTCTAGCCAGGTAGGGGCTGGTCTCTTCTCCCAGGCACTCAGCAATGGGACAAGGGGACACGGGCTTAAGCTCTGCCAGGGGAAATTTAAGTTGGATATCAGAAAAAAATTCTTTACAGAGAGAGTAATCAGGCATTGGAATGGGCTGCCCAGAGAGGTGGTGGATTCACCATCCCTGGAGATTTTTAAACGCAGATTGGATGTGGCGCTGAGTGCCATGATCTAGTAAATGGACTAGAGTTGGACCAAGGGTTGGACTCGATGATCTTGGAGGTCTTTTCCAACCCAATCAATTCTATGATTCTATGATTCTGTGTTAGTGCATGGGCCGGCACCTTTTTTCTGTACAGCAAAACTATGCTTTTACTTCTTGTTGAATGATAAATGCTGTTACTGAAGCTCCTGGTTACTTTTTGACATAGATTTCTGAACTCTTTCTTAATAGTTGACAAACACATTCAAAGCATGAAGGGTGATTTATAAACTGGTAGCCTTTGACCATTGTAAAATCCAAATTCAAAACAAATAACATTCAGTTTCCAAGCTAAATAAGATATAAAGGAATGATAGCTGCATTGCACTACAAAGTTTATTTGCACTCCATTGCAGTGATTGTTGCAAGGCTGAGGTAGTTCTCTATTTTAGTTTTTCCTGCAAATAATGCAACTGTTGAGGGCACCATATCTGACAAGCACAGGTTCAAACTGGTAATAACTGCATTCAGTCTTGAGGAAGAACATCTGTCATGAACCAGGATTCCTACAAATTCTGGGTGAGACACTCTTGAGGCTTTTGCACTGGAGATGTTAGAATCAAAGTGTGATCAGACAGTAGGGAGATAAATCCTTTCAAGGGATGAAAATTGTCATTATCTTTTCATAAGGAACAAATAATAGGACAAGTGGAAATGGTCTCAAGTTGCACCAGGGATGGTTTAGATGGGATATCAGGAAAAGTTTCTTCACTGAAGGGGTTGTCAAGCCATGGAACAGGCTGTCCAGGAAAGTGGTAGAGTCACCATCTGTGGAGGTATTAAAAACATTTGCAGTTCTGTCACTTAAGTTGACCTGGCAGTGCTGGGTTAATGGTTGGACTTGATGATCCTAGGTGTCTTTTTCAAACTAAACAATTCTATGATTTTATGTAATATATTCCAGAGAAATATTATTTATTCTGAAAGGAATTTGGCACACATTAGGATTTTTCCTTCCTTTTTTCCCACCCCTAGTTTCTGTAAAGCACTCTGGAAGTTTTCACTAACAACTTCTGTCTTCTTAACTGACATATGGAGAAGCCACAATGTTGGCATGAAGTTATCTCCTGGTAACAGTGCCAGGAGAGTGCTATTTTGCGGCATTGTTTAATACAGGAAACTGCTTTGCCTTTTGTCTGTAATTTCAGTTTTTATGAGTGTTTGTTTTTATATTCATAATGTTAATATTGACAGCTTCTTCTGCATTTTGAAATGTCTAATAAAAGGGATAATAGTATCAGGAAATACTTTTGTTGATCTTGTATTTCTTTTTTATTTCCCTCTCCTTTATGTGTCTTTAATGAGTTTGCTGGGGCAGATATTGAAGAATAGCTGTTCTAGGAAAAATTGCAATATAGAAATGCCAACTTTTAATGTCTGAAAACCTTCTCAGTGCTAACATTAAGATCCATCTTAGCTGTGTAACAATGAACTGGGTGCTTTGCTGTTAACACAGAAGGCAAAACTGTCAGTTCAGGTCAAATCCTGATTCTTTGCTCATGGCAGCAATAGGCAAGTCAGGAAGGTGGGAGTGGGTTTTCCACATTCCTGCTTGTTTCCTGACCTACAGACTGAGCAATTTTGATTTGGAAAGTAACTGAGACTAAGTATAAAGGCTTCAAAGTCCTTTTAAATAATAATAGCCAACATTTTTGAGAGCAAATTTCAGATAAAAATCCTGACCCTGTTGAATTCAGCATTAAAAAGTCACACTGGCTTAAGCAGAGCTGGATTTCACATGCAGTGTTTGAAGCACCGTGAGGACATTGATTGATTCTCTCTTGCCCTGTCGAGGAGGTGGGTTGCATTTCATTTGCAGACCAACATAGTAAGGTGAAATAACTTGGTCCTTCCTTCACAGAGAGTCGGTAAGTTCCAGGATAGGAATTTGGAGTTTCCTTGACCTCAGCAGTCAGTTCATGTCTGACACCATCTTTTTTGGAGCATTTTTGCATGGTATTCCTGTGTATTACGTTGATATTCAATTTTTTGACCTTGTTTTTACTTGACCATCTTTTTACTGACCATTTCATTTATCATGTGCTTCTCTGGTGTTTTTTTTCCCCTAGTTAATTTACAGTGGTTCTATTTCTGGCCATTAGATTTCCTCTCCTCCTTTTATGGTTATAACACAGCACACATGTAAATCATCCTTCAGCCTGCACGCACTGGCTGCCTTCTTGCTGCAAAATATGAGCAACTTTACCCTGCTCTACCCTGTCACAGTTATGCACTGACATGTAGCAGATGTATTACCCTTGTTCCAAAAGTAGTATTTTCTTACCATTTTGAAATGATAAGAAAATAATTTTACTAGCCTTCAGTCTCTCTTCATGAACTTAATAGATGCGTTCTAAAATGTGCAAATACTAGTTGAAGTAGTTGGAAGTATTCTGTACAAGTTTCATTTTTATACTGCTGCCAGTTGCAGACTATTCAGCTGGGTGATGTGAAATTCATTTATCTGTCCTGGTTGTACATTGTATTCTACACAAAATCTGAAATTACTTTCATAACAAAGACATCATGTGAACAATGGTGGACATGCCTGCTGTATCCAACATCTTATGCTGTGCTTCTGGGAACAACTAATACATCATCTTTTTAAATTTCCTATTCATTTCCCCAGTCCATTCCTTGTTGTACTTGTTCTTAGTTCAATGTTGGCTTCTTTCCTCTATCAGATGAGATCTTTTGGAGTACCTTGGCATGTATTGTGATTTAATAGTCATTAACTGGGTTTTCTCTATGGACAAAGAAAGGCAGGCACAGCCAGAACTCCCTGGGTCCCTCCCTCCTTTCTTTTCTACCCTGGAGCCTTGAGCTCAAGCTTGTTAACAGCTGAGGTCTTGCCTGTGTTCCTTGGTATTTGACATGATGGTTCATCGCTTGGTAAAAGACAGTACTCAGTTTTTTAAGAGTTGTGATCAATGATTTTGTAAGTGTCAGATGGTTCAGAGTAAGTGAGCTGAGTCTGAGTGTGAACACAAATTTTCTATGGTTGATAGTCCTTATACTTTTGTTTTTCACTTGCAGAGTAAAGTCGTGCTGAAATTTGCAAGTTTAATTCTTTATAGCAAATGTTGAAATGTGGCAGCTTGGTAATTGATTTGCCACTTGCTTTTGGCTAAGTATTATAATCATATTTGGCTCCAAACTGAAACCTGTTCTCAAGTACTTCTACATTTTGATCTGGGACAAATCCAAAATCTACCGAATATTTCTCTCTTGGTTCTGGTTGGGAAGGCATCAGGCTTTGCCAAGAGCAGTGATTTTTACCAGATCTCAATGTAAGAAGGAATGATGTCTTTATAACAAATAATTCTGTGACATTTCTGGTAATTTGGTGTAGCTATTTTTGACTTACTGCCTATTTTTGACTTACTGCTTTTTCCATCACCTTGGCTTGCTTTTGCTGCTAAAGCAGTTGCTTGATCTGGGCCTAAACTCTAGTGTAAAACCCACCGAAGTCTATCCAAACTGGTGCTTGTCAGTATACCTTTGTCTCTGTTACCACAACATTATTGATACAATATATTTCCAAAGTGGAAATGGGGAAAGGACAGAGGAGAAACTGCCATCTGTGTGACCAGCTTCATTCATTATATGCTCATAATGCATTCTGTGACTGTAGTGGCCTATTCATTTTAAATGGTATTATTGCTGTTCATGGAGGCATAGCTGAAATGCTAGCATGAGCATTAGATCATGTATATATTTAAATGTTAACAGTTGTAAAAAATGGTGGGCACTTCCTAGTTGTGTAATTTTTTACTGAAATGTTCATATGGATTGGTACTATTTTCTTATGTGTTTGAATAATCCATAGGTTGCTTTGACTCAAAAATAGGAATATATATTTGTATGTATATACCTGAATATGCCAAGGAGAATGCAAGTCATGTATTTCTCTAGAAATTTTGGAAATCCATCCAGATAGATACAAACTCTAATATTCAGTGACTCTTCAGGTCCCTGAAATATTGACTGATATGTAACAGAAGATGATAGCAGGGTTCATTCAAAAATTTTTGAGTATTCATTGACATCTAGGAGTGCTTGATTCTGTAATTATTGAAATACAAGTGTACTTGCTTTTTATGGAGGAATTCAGTATTACTGAAAATCCATTTACATCAGCACTCACTCTTCCTGCGTTGTGCCTGCATTGTGAACAGGCCAGATGGTGCTTTGCTGCATGTGAGCACAGTAATAATTGCAGTTCTCAAAGTGAATGACTACGTTTTGCAGCATGACACCAATTTCAGATGAAAATGAGGCCTGGTGTATTGACAGGCACAAGCAGAGTGAAGCCATGGCCCACAGAGGGGGAGTGGACTTGCTTTCTGGCTATTCCCCTCCTGTTATTCCTTATGTACATTAACAAATGTCTATGTTAAATTAGGGCTATTTGAAGATGTGTTTGAGTGGGGGGAAGTTTCAGAAATTATTCCTTGTCTTCCCCAAGGCTGTATGTTTCAGGATCCTGACAAATTTCTTACAATGTTCTTTAAAGGAATTAAGTATTTTGAAATCAAAGATTTGATTGGTAGAGCTGGTGAATATTTTGCTGCCAGTCGCGTATTATCTATCACCTACTCAAATCCATTTGTTTCTTAACTCCACACCAAGGTTTTTTCAGTCTTCAAATAATTTGACCAACTTAACTGACAAGTGCATTTTTACTCTCCTATTCTGCCTGAAGTGTCATCAGTAGGCTCCTGGTCTGCTCAGAAACTAGTAAGCATCCATCCTCGCCTCCTGTTCCTGCTCTTCTCTTTTCACATTATCCCTCCTGCCAGGACACCTTTTCTCCTCTTTCCCTTCTGTTTGAAGCTGCAGTGTTCAGCTACATTGGCCTTCTGCTTCCAATATCCTCTTTTGAGGTCTCAGCCTGGTCTTTTGGAGTGGGAGGGGAGGAGATGCTGGAGGCAAGTTGTCAGCTTCAGCAGGTCTTAATAGGAGAGAGGGGTGGGGAACTGGGGAGGGGAGGGGGGGTGGGGTGTGGGAAGGTTGCTAGGGATTAGGTTTCCATCTGCCAGTCTCTCATCTGTCCTTACCCTGGTCCTGGACTGCCAGAACTCCCCTCCTTTGCTGCTGTTGAAAAGAAGCAAGAAAGCATGGGCTTTTGTTTGATTAAAAGCATAAAAGAAAGAGGGAATTAAGCTCATTAGTCCTTCCTTATTAGTCACCATTGAATGCAGAGAGTAAGCTTGAGTAAATGCAGGCTTGAAAAAGTGGTGTAAAATCATTCAATAGCAGCAGTTAAGGGGAAGCTGAAAGTCTTTTTTTTTCCCCTGAAAATCTGAAAAATACTTAAAGTAGATGATTTTACATCAGAGTACAAAAATGAAATTCTGACATATGAACAATTATTTGTATCACCAGTTGCTTGTTTCCCTCTTTTGATTGTCAAAAGAATCTAAATACTTTTAAAGCAAGAATTTTAATTCATACTGCGATTGTCTCTGCAGTACATGCTGTAAACTTGGATTGTGTATTGCTGTATGAATTCTAAGCAAATTTTTTACTTTAAATGAGTGCTCTGAGGTAATGTATGTGGACACATATGTCTAAAGTACATGAATATTCTCAGGTAACTATTTGTGCTTAGTAGGATGTTGTTTTACTTGCAAGACAAGTTTTGGTTTTCCTGCTCTTGGCTTTATCTTTGATCGATGCTGTGCTAGAAAATAGACCAAATTTTCTGTTATCTCCTCTGATAAAAATTGTTTTCTTGATTTTAATCATTGGAAGAGAATTCCTGTTGACAAGTTACTGGGTTTACGGTAATCAGATATTGGCTGGGTGCTGAGAGAGTGCTCAGTTAACTTTATGATACGGAATGTCAAAATGTGGGATGCAAGTAATATGCTAAGATATTTTGAATGTACCAAATAGTCAGCATTTGACAGTGAAATAGTACAAATTTGCAGGAAAATGTAAAAGTCAGGTGTTGGTAGCCTAAAAATTCACAAGTAAACTCCTAATGCCTGTTACTGCTGCTACTGAAAGTATTAACAGAAAAATTATCTTGGGAAAGTAGTAATTAGTCCATTCTTAGCACATTTACATGTTTGATGAGCAGAAGTGGTGTAGCAACCAGAGTGATGTATTATTAGTATTACTAGTGGCTTAGTACTATGCCCCCCTTTGCCCCTCAGCATGGCCACATGCTCTTGCAGAGAGCAAGAAGCCCTGGAGCTTTTGGAGTGGTAGGACCACCTTCTTCAAACCACAACCAATCTCTTTGCACGTTAGATTAGGAAAGCAATTGTGCAACTTCAGTGAAGTGCTGTGTGCTTGTAGCTTCAGCAGTGTCACTGCCCTGGGGCTTTAGCACCTGTGTAGGCCTGATGTGATGAACAGTGAGTACAAGAGCTGGGATGCTGGGTCATCATCTTGGAGAGTTCCAGTGCTGCCATTCCATGTCTGAGGGTGTCTTCCAAGCTGCTGACAAGGTTTTTCTCTGGTGTGTGCGTAGGGGAATCCAGTTTACATCAAAAATTCTGTGAGCTTTAGATGGCGGTGATCTCTGGTAAGTAGGACATGTAGAAAAGAAAAATGGGCACTATATTTCACCTCATAGACAGAACTACTATTTTCCTCTTGTTTTGTTTTGAAAACAGTCACTTTTAAAGATTCAGTATAAATGCGGTAGTTGCTCCTGACGTTCTTTGAAATTCTGAGCGTGTGTGGGTCATTCTCCATGAGCTACATCTCCATTGTATTTTACATGATTTGTGTGCTCTTGAAGGAACCAATTTCAATGAAAACATTTTCACACAGGGCTCTAAGACAATAAGAGAAAACAGACGGCTGTTTACAGAACTTTTAGCAACACCTTCATTGATGTGTCTTATTTTTTAGTATCCTTTTATCTCCATGTCTAAAATTAAATTAGGTCTCCATTACTAAAATTAGAAGAGTCATTGGATTAGGAGTGCTTTCTTTCTGATCTTTAACTGAATGAAAGGAGCTACTTTTGATAAAACCATAATACAATTAAATGCTCTACATCTCATGTCCTGAAATCTTATGGATGGAGTATTAAGTTTATTATATCCATCAGACTAAAAACACCTTAAAAGGTGGGACAGAACTCTCTGATCAGGGAAATAAGGTTTATGTGGGTAAGAGAGATTAGTCATTTAGCCCCACTATTATCCTTACATACCGGGTTGTTGTTCAGAGTAGCCTTTCTACCTTGCACAAACAGAACTCCTGTTGTATTCAGTGTAAGTTTGCTTGTTTGAGGCAGCATGCTTTTCATAAACTTCATTGCATTACACTGATGCTTAATGCGAAACTTGTGCATAAATATTTGATTATATGATTAAGTATTTGCATGTTTCTAAAATACTTTCTTTTCCACTTCATCCATAGCTGAATCCCAACCAGGTTCTTTTCTGCTAAAGTTTGTGGCTCAGAGGCATTGAGTGGATCTTCAGTAAAAGTGGTGTAAAGGAAGAGCAACAATCCTAAAAGCATCTATGCCTTTAACAGGTCTGAGCTTGAGGACTGAATGGAAACATAAGAAAATAGGTTCCAAACTTCACATTTCTCAATGAGGTATGTCCTGTTAGCTGACTGGAAATTATTCTAGTATTAAAAGCCAGTATTATCTTTCAATGCATGGCTACATTTTTCCATGATTTAATAGTAGCAAGATCAAACACCTCCAGAGCAGTTTAGCATGGCTTGCCTTTAGGGAGATGTGATCCTTCAAGGTTTTTTGGGGACTGTGGGTTTCTTTGGTGTGAAATGGTCTCTGGACAAGTACCTGCTGCCTAGAGGCCCCCAGCGGATGAGACTGAGGTGAATGATTGAAAACTGACCTTCTTTCAAGGACTTTGACTCACAATCTTTGCCAGTCCCACACTGAGGTTATTGGTGAGCTGAGATGGTGCAGCAGGATATAGGATAGGAAAGAGTTCTCTTTGTAAACAGTCTAGTTCCTTACCTATGGGAAATGGCATGGGACCACTGTTGGGCCCAGCTAAGTTTCACCTGGACAAGGTATTTTCAAGAGGTGCCTGAGTTCTCCACAGTTTTGCAAACAGTACTGTAGTGGAGTGAAAAGTCTCATTTCAAAACTTTAAAGAAAATAAAAAGCTATTTTGTTGACACTATTTCAATTGTTGAATGTTTGTTGGGGTGTGAAATTTATATATCTTTGAATTTATCAATGAACTTGGCTTTGAGATATATGAGCATAATCAGCATTTGCTCTTCTTCTTACAAACTAAGTGGCATGGGAGGGAAAGCTGATGTTTAAATTTCTTTCCTGTAATTGGGTCATTCTCCATGAAGAAATTTTCTTACTGCATATATATTATTTTAGTATGATGCAATGTATTCTGTAACGTGAGCGAGTCTCTTTCATGTCTGATGTGTCACTTTTATGAACAAAACTGTAGAGGAGTATCTTTGAAAATTGCTAAGGCAATATTTGCAGTTTCTGTGACCTTCTTTAATTAGTACCTGTTCAAGCTGATACATCTTTCATGTGAGCAGTTCCCAAACTTGTCTGCTTTGGACTCTTTCCTGCCTTCCAGCCTTGAAACACCATTCCAGATGCAAGTTGCACTGCTTTTCTGTAGTTGAGACATCGCTTGAAACCCTGTTTCTGTGTGTTGGGGTCCCACCTGAGCTTGTGGACCCACATTCAGACCTGACACTTTGTTCTGTAGTGTTAAAGCCTGGCTCGCCTTGCTTTTAAGCTGCTGTGACAGACTGTTGCATTTGTCACAACAGGTGAGAAATGTGAGATTTATCCAGCAGGAGAAGGCCCAGGCCTCCATGAAGAAGGCACTTAGTTGTCATTAAGAGAAAAACTAGGAATCCACTAGGAAGAGCAAGAACCTCTAAGGAAAGGTGCATTGGGAGGTCCTGACTGTGGAATGGTGTCAGCTTCACAGTTCACATAAAGAGTTTATTCAGACGAGTTGGTAAGAACATACTTATGGTGGGAAATGTGCTTAATAAGAAAAGCAGGCAGACCTAAACATAGGTTGAGCAAGTGTAGTGCCCAGGTTATGTAAGTGTAGTCTTAGACTGAGTCTATCTCATTCTAATTTTACTTTTGGTTTTAAGAAATAATGTCGGTTAGGGCTTAAATCTTAGGCATACTGCTAATTAGAGAAAGTGAACTTGCGCCTATTGTTTCTTTTCAGGTTGGAAGAATCTTGAAGTGGTAAAGGCTAGTCAAGTTCACAGAGGGGCAGGATGTAACTGGAAACATTTCCTTGTGTACAGTGAAGCACTGATCTGAAGAGGAAGTGTTTGAAGGGTGGATAAATGCCTGTGTGTATATTTAGTCAAAACCTCTGTGACAAAGGGCAGCCGGGACTGGAAGGATTGCCAGGACCTTGGTGTGCAGCAATGGTGGTGGAGGAGCCAACTATCTGGAACAGGCAGCTCCCAACCTTCTGTCCAGGCTAGGTGCTGGCAGCAGGATCTAACCTCTCAAAATTTCTCTTACATGCCCAATATAATTTCATCATCAATATAAAATAACAGTTTAAAGAGTACTATCCTTTTACATATATTTCAGTGAAAGCTGTGAAAAACTTTGGAAATACAACATCTTAACTAATTTGCAAAATCTGTAAGGTGTGTACCAATATACCTGCTTTACTGAGTTGCTGAGAGAAACAATTGTTTTGATGTTGTGATCAATTTTTTGAAGAAAATGAGTGTTGCAACTGCAGGAGGATCTAAAAATCCAAATTCAGTTTTGTTAATTCAGATGTATAAATAGGTCATTGCAAGACAAAGGGGTTGAAAAAGATAGTCTGTGAAATAAAAACTCTGTTTACACATATAATGTTTATTATATATGAAATATATATTTTAAAAAAACTTTCCGGCTTGGGGATTGTTTATTTGAGGGGAGGAAAGCTAACTCCTTAACTTTTTAGAAAATGCAGTGTTTTCTGGAATGCTTGGTTCAGCAAATATAAAACTATGTTTTGAGAAATTTATTCCACTTAGCTCCATTAAAAGAAACCTGAGCATCTGGCAGTGTAATAATAAAATCTGCACTGTGTTTGTCTTCAAAATGCAGCTGAATGCAATCTTCCCTCTGATATTTCTGATGAGTATGTGGTATCTATATCAGCTATTTCTATGTTACTTATTTTGACAGATTAACATTTTGATGGGAATTTTCTGTGAAGTGAATCTTTTTGTAAACATGTACTTAATAAATTAGAAGTTGACTAAGAGGCAGTGATGGCTAAATTATAAGGTAGGAACTATTAATATGACAAAAATTCAGGTATTTTAAGAATTATTTGAGTTTGTGGTCTATTTGCATATGTTGCTGTTAGCAGCAAACTAGTCAAAGAACAAACAATCCATCCGGTCGGTATATTTTTTGTAGTTTCCTGAATATTGTGAGGTAAAAAACTGCACACTTTTCTAAAAGCAGCTTTGCCATCCCATAGGAAAATAAAAATTGGAAAAATTCTCATTTAATGTAATTGATATATCACAAAAGACCAACAGAAAAGTTATAACCATCAGTATTTCTGCCAGTTCTTCTATTTGGGTCTTTAGTCTTTTGTTCATTTTCACGTATCATTTTCCCATATATAGATCATTTCTCCTCTTAGAGCACCAAGAACATACATATGCTGAAGGCAATATTTGACATATGAAAGTCATATAACAATAAAAGCCTTAGGAAATTAAACTAAGGACCAAAAGTGCTAAGATGTGATAAGATGTTGCATTGCACTTCAAAAAGGAAAGAGGTTGGTGTTGGGGTTTTTTTAATAATTAGCATATGTTGGACAAGGCATTTTTCCTGTTAAAATGCATAGTTGGATTAGCAGAAAAGTTGGTGCCATATACTAATTTCTGAACATTTGAAGTTTATTCCTTTTTCCTTCTGATATGCCTTCTCCGTTGATGAGTAATAAAGCACTTTTAACCCAGCGCACAGGGGATTATGGGACAGAAGAAAATGCAAGGATGACAGGCTCATTTACTGGCTTAGCACACAAACATGTTGGGCATATTGCCATTACTCATGTTGAGTTTGGAGTTCAGTTCAAAGAGATGCTTGTGAATGCATTTCCAAAAGGATATATCATTTCCATAATGATGCTGGTGGTGACTGCACGCTCAGTAGAAGCTGTGAAGAAACTGGAACTTCCTCTTCGTTCTTGTTTTGACATGGCATGTCTGGTTTATACAAACTAGGTTATAGGGTATTAAAATTAATGAATAATTGTACATTGTTTTCTGGCTAGAAGAAAGTTGAACGTACACTTTTCAGAACACCAAGCTTTGCCCACACTTTGTCTGGTATATTACCAAGGAGAACATGCCCAGATTTGTTGGGTGGATAGCCCTCATCCAAATGGACTTTCTGAGGCCACAGTTGGTCAGAATACACTGAGGAAACAAGGATGCCGACAAAGCCCTCGTAGGTGCCACAGGCCCTGTCATGTCTGTCCACCATCCTTTTGGCTCTCCTGTTAAAAGAAAGGAAATGTCGATAAACTGTCATTGAATGATGGCTCTAAGGAACTTTGGGTGACAGCTCCAGAGAGGTTCTAAAAGAAGTTTAAAAATATATGTAAATGCATGTCATAGGGAAAAATAATTAAACTCCAGAAAATTAGTTTTATCCCATGCCCCTCTAAGGAGAAAGTTTTCTAACTTCTTTTCTGTCCTGCTTGCCAGCATAAGGTGTTCTGGTCAACCCTGCAGGAGAATTTTTAAAGAGTTGTTATGCTCAGTGTCAGGATATGGTGATGCCATCAGAAAATCTTTAGTACATATTTCTTCAGGAAGAAATTACAGCTTTAATTTCTCAGACAAAACATTACTTGCCAGGCAAAAGGAAGATGTAGCTATAGACTGAGGGAAAATTCTTATAAAATCTTCACTGTGTTTTGTTAAAGGACATTTTGACAGGTCTGATTCAGCACCTTCTCAGTGGCCATAATGCTTACCCGAAGTTTAGGTGTGGAGCCCTGAGTATTGCCATGATTTAGAATGGAGCAGGCCTATCTATGCACTTTACCTGACCCATGTAGCATAGATTATACTGTAAAAGTTTTATTGTACTTGCAAAAAAATCTTCCTAAATGACTTAAACTTTCTAATACTTTTTCAAATGTATAAAGTGAATCAAACTCCTTTAGCTAAAATTTTATGTATACAAAATCTTTCTTCCAAAGTGTTTGAAAAAATTCTGACTTCTTCTAATCTTCATATTTAATAGTTTGTATTTATCCCTTTGCATCTAAGTTAATTTGTTTTGACATGAACATTTTAGTACCTACCACTGAGCCCACAAACATCTATAACTTCCCAAACAAAATTAATTTTTCTATTAACAAAAAGGGTGGGGTTTTTTTCCATGTAGAAGCACATAATCAAAAAACTGATTATACCAAACCAACAAAACATTTCCATGGGAGCCTGAATGTGAAGAATTCCCAATACAGAGAATAGAAACAAAGTGCAGCTAGATCAATGTGACTCCTGTTCATAGATTCTTACAAATAACAGGAACTAGGCTATGCTAATAAGCAAGTCAGCCTTTGAAGTACAAAGCATATGCAAATGTGTTAGCCAAAATTTCAAGTTTGGAATGTAATTAAGTGAGCAGAAGAAACACTGAGGGTGCAGAAAAGTTACAGGACTATGGCCCACTTTGCAAGTGTAATTTTCTGAATTTTGTGAAGTTTTTCATCATGTTCCAAATACTTTTCATTCTTCTAATTGTAATTTCAGGTGATAAGTAATATTGTAAGCTGTTGCAGTTTGTGCATACATGTTTTGTAGTTCATGTTCATACATTCTTCCTGCTGTTTATGTAAATAAGGGATTTGCGCATTTACCTTTGCATTACTTAGATCTTAGCAAGCACAAGCATTTTTGAGAATGCTCAGATTTAGGTATTTTTGCTCCTTAATTTCTTTTAGCTTCATTCCCGCAGCAGCATTGACCTGATATGCTCACCAACTCAAAGGGAAATTTAAAGGGAAAGGCTGGCCCAGGTCTAGGGGAATGAATAGAAAGGTGAAATACGAACATATGGAGTTTGAATATCAGGAGAATGAACAAACTTTACTTGTGAATGGTTATAACTACTTGCAAAGAAAAAGAATAGAGAGATTATAGAAAAAGGAGAAATAGCAGGTCAATGAACACTTGAATAGTTGTAGAAAGGAGTAAATGAATGTAAAGAAGGAACTTACCATGTTATTGATAGGAAGCTGGTGTACACTTTCAGAGCAGCCCACTGCCTCCTTAAAGGCATTTCCTATTTCTGATTGTTGATTAGTGTGGGTCACAGAAGTAGCTGGTGAAGCCCAACACGTCATGTGCAGCCCCACACGCTTTCACTCGCTTTTTGAAATGATTGTATCCTGTTTTTTAAACAGGTAATGATTAAATGTCTCACAGAGAAAACACAACTTGGAAGGTGGTAGGTGGTGTATTTTAGCTTTGTTTAAAAATATTTTAACACACATGTCTCTTTTCTGGGACTGGCAAAGGTTTTGACTAGCCATGTTTATAGTTTGGTGTTTTGTTGCTATACTGCCCCATAATGTTCAAGCTGAGATTCGGAACCTTATGGGATAATCACTGCATGAAACACCATTTACTACTTCAGGAAACCTTATTCTTTGTCTATGTCTTATATAGCACAGAATACTTTTGTTGGCAGAAGTGATGGTCAAGCTTCAGAATGTTATAACACCATCTTTAAAGATTATGCTTTTTATGAAATTTCTTATTCCCATTTGCCCTCTGCTCAGCAAAAACACCTGGGCATCAACTGTACAATATGACTTCAGAATCATAATTTTTCTGCTGAGGAGAGAGATTATTTACCAAATGCTTTCGGCTTTTCAAGAATGTGAGTGAAACCAAAGAATAGGTTGAGATTTCTGTTCAGATGAACAAACTGTGTGTTATTTTCCCATGGAAAATATGATTTTTTTGTGCTATAAATATTATTTAGAAATGGCTCCTGTGTTGCCTGTACTCCAGGAGTAACTGTGAGTGGCAGCATGAGGTTTGGGAGTGCAAGGAATACACATCAAAACTATTCTGCACAGATCTTATTACAAACCAAGTACATATAACATTGAATCAGATCTCCACTGAGACAAAACACGTTGAAGGTCTGTGGAAAGCTGCCGTCATCCTCACTGTCCTCAGAATTAGAATGAGGTTGGAGATCTACTGGCTTAGGCAAGCTGTCTAGTCCACATGAATGGTATTTAGGTTCTGGACTTAGCATTTTTTGACAAATTTACTTTGGGGAAAAATCGTAGATGGGCCTGTTGTAATTAGGTGATTTCTGAGAACTTTTATCCAACAGCAAGTTTACATGCTGTTAGAAGTCAAAAGAAGTTGATATGACTGTCCAGCCAGAGGTTCTTAGAGACCCCAGGGCACTTCAGAAATCTTTATGCTGAAGCAGCCTTCCCTCATATGGTCTAGGTAGACCAATATCTATTGTTGAATAGATCAGCAATCCAAACAGGATCTGGTGGTGTCTGAAGGACAATTTTTGTCTTATTTTGGAAAGGAAATAACTCTAGAGATGTTGTGAAGAAGTAGCACTGCTTGAACACTGCTTGGAGAGGAAAAAACAGAAAGTGCCTCCAACTTTTTGAACTTAATTGATAGAGTGGTGGGTTACACCAGGAAATGGCAAAAGGTATAGAGCAGAAAGAGTTTCAAATATAAAGGAGTTTTACATTTTAAAATTGAAAGGTCCTTTCTGAAGATTAGTTGTCTTTTAGTGCCTATTAGAACTGGCTGCATTAGACTATCTTTCTTTTAACAAAATAAGGCCTGAATATTTTATACCATAGCATACATTTGCATGCTGTGGAAAGTGATTTTTATGTTAAATGTATTTATTGTATGAGTTCAGACAAATTCCTTAAGGAATTAAGTAGGTATAATCTACTTAAATATTTTAAAAATTTCATCAGGGAGAGTTACTGCAAGCTTAAAATTAAAATTTTGAACTTTATTAAGAATTCAGAATTCATTGCATGTCTCATACTGTAAATGTTGCTTGAAAGATACTTCATATATACTGTTGTACTTAAAAATTGCACAGAAAGGAATCAGTGGTTTCCCATCTCTGGGCATAAGGCTCAGCACCACTCCCATTTTAATCAAGTATTCCAGATTCAATGGCCCAGCTCAAAATAGTTTGGCACAGCCACATCCTGTGTTCAGGGATGATTTATTGAAGGACTCGCTTGCTATTTTGGGGTAGTTTGTGAAGCCACAACAGTATGACTACCATGAGTCTCTTGCACAAGGTGACAAGCTCATGACAAATCCCCAAGTTTTCTTAAGTAATTTTCTTTTTTGGACATGAGGAGATGCTTCATTCTTTGTTTAAAATCTGGGTAATCTATATAATAATAATAATAATACACTGAATATTTGGTCCCGCAAATTCTGGTTTCCTCCTTTATTTGGTGTTAAGGGAATAGTGAAATTTTTGTTTCCCACCCTACTTGCAACGCAGTCAGGAGAACACTTTTTGTAACAGACTAACTTCTAGTTCCATGACCCAATGCTCATTTCATTTACCTGTAAGTCTATAATTTGTTCTTTAATGTCTCTTATAAGGAAGCAAAACAGGACTAGATGCCTTTGAGAAATCAGATGTGTAAAGTGTTGTGAAATAACCAACCCAGAACTATTAATTGCATTTTTTAATATAATGCTTCATATATTTTTTGTACACATGAGAATATTTAACAGGAGGTATGATTCTGAAAGCCATGGAGTGTATCAACAATGAAATAATTGTTTTAAGAGACACCGTAAAGCTGATAATCCCAAATTTTACCTACATGTTTCTTGTTTACTTTATGGGCTTGATGCTGGTCTAGACCTGCCAGTAATGCTGCCAGCTTCAAAGCTTCTTTAGTACAAAAGGAGCCTCCCTCTGCCTTTTTTACCTCCGGCAGTGCGGTTGTTTGAAGCTGGTTTTTGTTTTCAGTCTGCACATTGTAATGTTAGTCTGCATATAACACAGGCATTGAAATTCTTTCCATTCTGTGTAGTAATCAGGTTTATAAGAATGTTGTTAGGGTTGCAGTCAAAATCTTCATTGACAGTATAAAAGCATGTTGTTACCTTACCTGTAACTTTCAAATCACCTCACTGCAAGAGAGTGACCCCAGTAATTAAAAATTACTGAAATACTAAGTTAAAAAGAGTCAAAGCCAAATAAAGAATACATTTTGAAGACTGTAAGTATACTTTTGTGGAGCCTCCTGGGTGAGGCAGTTGGCAAGCCTGTAGTCATTCTGTTGCATGAGTATTTAGAATAACTAAGCAGTTGAACTTTTACGGTCATAAGCATGCAACAGAGAACTTCAGTCCTAAGTATTGAATATACATGGAGATTTTCCCTTGACAAAAAGGAGGTGAAAATTTGACATTAGGCAGTGACTTCAGTAACAACTGATGATTAGTGTATGCAAATTTTAGGTGAGCAGTTTGGTAGTCTGACAGCAGCTGGTTGAAAGTTTCTAAGGCTGAATCTCTTGAAAACAGGGCCAATGTCCCAGGTAACCTCAAATCTGCAGTGCTAAGTTCTTAGTATTTGAAAAGTATGAGCAGTTGGCATTGTGCTGAGTCTGATAGAAAGACAGACTTGAAGAAGACCTCATTTTTGATACTTGGTACCTGAAAACAAATATTTACATGTATTTTGCTAAGTAAATATTCTTTGTAACACAGACTTCTTGGTGATAGATGTGCGTGTTGTTTTTCCTTTTATTTGGTTCCAATGTTTAATATGTCCTTAAATGTCTTTTAGTATCTGATTCAGATATGATGTTCTCACAGGATGTTGATTTTGTATCCGAGTGTGGAAGGAGTCATTTTCTCCTTCTAATCCGGTGTAGGCTAGAGAGTATATAGAATACCATTTAAATTCATATGTATTTGCTGTTATCTTCATTGCTCAAACAAAAATAAATAATTAATCAGAAAGGAACCTGGCAATTTCTACCCATGAGTTAACATGGTTGGCAGGTTAATTGCAGGCTTAGGCATGAATATGCAAAGGCAGCAATGATTCACAATTGCAGGAATTAAAGGACAACAAATGAAGTCTTTGGCTAGATGTGTGGTTGTGCCTGGCACTAGAGAGTATGAATATAATATTTCCTCAATTGGGCAATCATCATAATCAAGTTGTTCCATGAACAGAACAGCAATGAAACCTGGTTTCCTATGGGTTCATAACATACCCACTGCACTGCATGACTTCACCTTCTCACCCTGTGCTTCACCACCAAATCAGCAGCTGCAGTTATCATGGTCTTCAGTGCTCCCTTTCCTCAAAGTAGTCCCCTGTACTCTTTCCCTGGTCATATTTTCTCCTCCCCTCATTCTCCCTTGACTTGTCAGCTATGCAGCTATGCATTCTTTTAAATTTAACAAACCAAACTCTTAAATCCCTGCTGTGGCCATTCTTGCGTTGGTAAGTCACAAATTTTAAGCTTTGTTTTTTGAGAATGCAGCTGATAAAATGTAAGCCTTAAGACACCTGTAGCCTTAAGATACTATTTAGTTGGGAAAGACAAATTTGAGATGTTCAAAGTCTGAAATTCTGTTGAACTGTGGGGTCGCAGAGGCTTTTAAAAATCTCTAGTCCTTAACATGCAGAGAAGAACTTACCTAACTCCTAATTAACTCTCACCAACTTAAGTCATACATTTGTTTATGGGCTTAAAAGTTTTGCCACTTCTTTGGTAACTTGTTTCCTGTACTACACATTGGATTAGAAAAGTTCTTTTAATATGCATGTGTTGGATTATATGAGTGATGCACTCTTGTGGCTTTGTGACCATAAGGATGTGCAAAATGCTCCTTTGCAAGGTGAAAGAATACTAAGATGAATCTGGACAGTCTTTCCACACAAACATGCTTTTAGCTGCAGTAACACTTAACAGTTAATCTATCATGAAGGCTATGGCACTGGCAGTTTTAGCTGTTGTTTCGGTGCACCACGGATGAATTTCTCTTCCCCCTGGTTTTGTTTTATGCCCTGTGACAGTTGATACACTTGGTGAATGTCCATGACCTCTGCTTTTTTTTGTTTTTCAAATAGGCCGAGTTATGAAAAGAGCTGGAATGAAACAGGACGTTGACCCTATCTATGCTTCCTTTCTTATTTTCTGACGAATTTTTTCACTGTCATTTCAGTGTGAAACAGAAGGCAGTGGGATCATCCAAATAGGTTAGAAAAGTAACCTGACATTTACCAGAAAGTATTTGGAAGAAATAAAAACTGAATTGGGTTTGTGACTGTTTGGTTTGTAGAGGAATGCAGCTTTGATCAATAGTCTTTAAGTACACAAAATTGCTGCTGATGTCTTTAGTGGATGGAGATAATAGAAGGAGAACAAGGTGGTTGTATGGAACAGTATGATGATCGGGACAAGCTGAGCCAATCCAAATAAACCCTAATATAGTTTCTGCTTTACAGAGTGACATCCGTTTGATTATGTCAGAATGGGGCTATAGTGTCCCAGCGAGCAGAGTGGTATTTTTTTGAAGAGTGATAGTGAAAACATAACTTGAGAGAAGCTGTGACAAAGTGATCTCATAATCTCTGAAAACATGTAAGTAGGGCAGTAACTATCAGAAGCAAACTGATGACTTACTGTATGCATGTCACTGGTGCAACTGGTACTAGATTACTGAGTCAGTCCTCCTCATCTCCTTCCAAAAGGAAGTTGTAAAAGTTAACAGCAAACAAGACAAACACCAGATATAGGGCCTGAGTAATGAATGAGTCTTTTACAATAAATGTGAAAAATACATCAGGCTCATGTTTTCATAAAGGAGTTTGAGGGATAGCTAGATTACAGCATACAAAGTCCTCCACAGAGGAGATAGGGCATGCTAAAGGCTTTTTTAATTTAGTGGAAAATGAGTCATAGTCATAAATAGAAACCAGATAAAGTTGAAGTAGAAATTAGGTACTCGATTAAACATGGGAAAGGATGAATGAGTGAGGGAGATGGTGCAGTGTCTGTCCCTTGATTTCTTCCAGTCAACACTGAACACTTTTCAAGAAAACATCACTAAAAATAAGGGCATGATATATAGGACATTATATAGTCTCAGGCCTGGTGTTCTATGAAACTTAATAAAATGACCAGATCACTTTGACTAAAGGTAGTAATATAGCAGTTAATCCACAAGAAGTCTCTGCTCAATTAAAGTAATCCGGCCTGTTCTACACACTGACCTGTTTCAGTGCTCAAGTACTTCAGTGCTTCAGTTCACGGTGAGAATTAATCACAAACTTATTTCAGTCTAACAATTTCTAACACTTTAATTTGTTAAGCAACATTACTACTTAGTATACACATGATACTGAAAGCGCTGGTAGGCAAACAGTGCTGAAAAGCCAAGAGAGGAAAGGTAAAAGATTGTTTTATTTGCAATTCACAATAATTACTTACTTTTCTGAAATTGAATGAATGGCAGTGTCCTTGTGGATGCAACGCAAAGTACATCATGCCATTTTTCTAAAAGTTTATGGCTTTCGAAGTATCTGAGGATTGGAGAAGGGGAAGCAGGAGTGAGATGGGCTTTTTCAAAGCATTAGACAAAAATGTTTCAAGAGACATTTGAAGGTTAGATGATTATAGAATTAATACTGATAGTTGTTAGAGCAACTGCAAGAACTTTTTAAAATATTTTTTCTGAGTTCATTTTCTTCTGAATGAGGCTTTTAGGAAAGATTATAAGGCTTTAAGGTGTAAATTCATAAAATATACTGCACTAATTTTAGGAGTGAGGAAGAATTCAGTAGCAGTGCAACAGATTTTTAAAATATAATTCGATGTTTGGTTATTGTTATGAGGGGTTTTTTTTCTTGGCTCTATGGCCTTTTCATTTCTTTAAAAGTAGCTGCAAGGAAAGGTCAGTTGGGGGAGTACAGCTGATGGCTGCTGGGAGAGGGACATAGCTTGAAGTACAAAATACCTGGTCATTAGCTCCCTCCCTAGAAGGATTTGAGTGCTGTGGTTAAAAGCACTGCTATATTTTTGTATTCAGATTCAATTTTGGTAAGTGCTAAGTACCCTGAATTTAAATGTACTGATTTGAAAATGGTCAGTTGCAGGAGCTATTCATGATCTTAAACATTCTGTGCCTTGTCACTCTTTGTGACATCAACCCTGCATGTTGACCTCTACCCCTTGCACACTGATCTCTACAAAAAGAAGAATAGAAGACTGTTATATTTAACAGAAAGGGCATAGCAAGAAACACTAGATGGGTCTGGAAGAAGAGAGCTGTCTGTAATACATGGGATTTGATTCCAGATCAGGTACAGTACTCTAGTATTTTATTTTCTGTATTTCTTTCTTGCTCCAGAAGTTGTACTGTGTTAAGTGCCAAGTGAAGCAGCAAGTCATTGTTCTATTTTTGCCATCCTAACCATTTAAATCTAAGTTTGGGTCATGAATTAGAATAATCTTCTCTTTCCTTCCCTATCGTTAGCAGGGCTTTGAGTGCTGGAATGGCTTTTTAGGAGAGTTATGCATTTCCTTTTATTTTCCTCCCTGGCAGAGTGGACTAAGCTACAGGTGGGTGACTTTTATTTCACTGAAGCATTCCTCTTGAAAAATAAAATGAAAACTGTGCCAAAAATCCAGCCCCGAGTATCCAGTCTGGGGCAAGGCCAACATTTGGTAATTACTTTATGGCTTCTACTGGGTTGTGTGACAGTTCCTATTTGCTAGAGCCACCTTTGTAAAGGAAGCCCAACCTTCTGTAGACCTGGGAATGGGGAGGAGAGCATCTTCAGTAAATGAGTATCCCATGAGAGGGGAAAGTAAAACTTCATTATTGTCACTGTTCAGTTCATTTGAGGGAAAAACATGTTCTGATATCAAACTTAGTGTTGATAATTGTCATTTGTTGTCACAGTTTTCCAAGTTCTTTGTTGAAGCATGTGCCCACTGAAAAATGAGTAAAGGTTCCTCATGAGGGAAACTCCTTAAACTCAGGATTTAGAAACTAAAACAGTGATTTCCTGTCTCTCTGTCAGAAGAAATAATTTTAATTATTTACAATTCTGTTCCCATTTCCTATCTTTGTTTTAAAAATGGTCAAAAGAATTCTTAGGTGAAATAAGTACAGATAGAGATAATTTTTTAAGCAGAGCTGCACAGCAGCCAACATCTAATTTTAAAATACAGATAGTGGGTCTGAGCTGCAGGAGGCATTTGAGGAGTCTTCTTTCCATTGAGTACATTCAGTTTCTTTGGCATGTTTTCTAGAGGTCCTAATGTTAATAGGAACTTTGACTACATAGCAACAGCAGAATATGAAGCAAAAATTTATATTATGGATTGGAAATTATTTTCCTGTGGTGGTTTCACATAAATTAAAACTCTTGAGGGGCAAACTTTACGCTCCCTGAAATCAGTAAGTGTATATGTATTCATCCAGGGATTGGAACTCATCTCATGAGATCTTTTCTCTATCAGCATTCTCTTAATTCACGTGGACAACAGCATTTCAGTTCAACAACTGAAAGCACAACCTTGCTCAGAGCTATATAAGGTCATGCATACACATGTGTGTGTTGTGCATATCTTTTATGCATGGACATGTTCAGGATCTCTTCATAAGCTTGGATGAGAAATTCTTGACTACAGAATAATTGCCCTTTCAAAAGTCTGAATTTAGTTAAACAATATTTTTGTTTAGTATTTATCTTTTATCTTCTCTTCCAGCATGCAGTCACATAAGCAGGTTCTGTACAGTAGAGGTAGAATTAAAATCCTCTCAAAACCCCCCCCATGATGGACCACTGTCATAGTGTTCTGAAATGGCGTCTCCCTGTGGCAGAAGGGAGGAGATGTAGCTGCCTTGGTGGGAGGAGAAGGGAGCGAAGAAGTGATTTATTCCATCCATCCGGGACTCAAACATACCTGGAAGCTTCTCTCTAGACTGATATGACTAGCCTAAATGACTAGCTGAGACCTAGATGCACAACTTCTACATAGCTAAGTTGAGAAAAACCCCTAGAAATATTTTGCTATGCTCACTCTGTTCAGACATAGTCTTTGGGCAATCTGAGGCCTGACAGAGGGACCAAACCAGTTTGTCTCTGCAGCTTATTAGTAACTAGTGGGTTTGTGTCCAGGTGTCTCAATGCACAGGTATGTCTTAAGTGTGACAGGGAGTAGATCAGATTAATCTGTTTTCAGTAAGTACAAATGACATGCCAGTCAGACCCATCATTTCATTGGCAGATTCAGGCAAAAGGTAATGTTGATTTTATCTTCTTTGGAAAGAGTATACCAAGCACAGCATCCCTATGTTGTTCCTGACTTATTTGTGACTTTTGACAGGGTTTCAGCCACTGGATTATCTCTGCCAGTGCCGCACCATCAGAAGCTATTAGCTAAAGTTCCAGCTGTTCTTACTCTTCATCCACTATCATGACACTGATTTACTAGCTTTGCAGTCTGTATACCTATGTGCATTGGATCTTGACTAATCAGCTAAATGGATTGTGTTAATCATCTTTTAAACTGCTTTTATTGAAGACCTTTGGGTGAGATGTTGAGACAGTGTCAGCATGGTTGGCATTTCTGCTTGGATGTAGCATAATAAATTTTAAATTCCAGATCTAATTAGTTTCACTATTTGAGTGAGCTGAGCCTGCCTCTTTGGTTGGAAATCAGGAAAAAAGAGAACACAACATGAAAGTTCTGTTTGTAGAGCCACTGCTGGGTGATAAGGAAGGTACAGAATTCTTGGTGTATAGAGAGCAGTCCTGGCAGAAGCTAAGAAGTGTACAGCTACTTACATAGCAGCTGTTGACAACTCTGAAACATCTATGATTCTATATTGTAGCTTTTTTCCCAACTCATCCTCAATTGCTTATGGTGGCTGTAGTGCTCTAAGTAACTGTTTTCTCAGATTTTCCCAAAGATATGCTTATTTAAGATGTTTCCTAACCTTGTTCGATCCAAAACAAGCTTGGTTAATTTATGCAGCCTGGAAAAACGTGGCTTTGTTTAATGCTACCTGCTGCACTTTCATGAGCTGAGACATCTCAAGTTGGACTTGATGATCTTGGAGGTCTTTCTAACCTTCATACTTCTATGATTGTATGGTCTGGCAGGAGCGCTGTGCGAGGGAGTTTGCCACAGTATTTTCATTGAATCAGAGAAAAGCTGGTTTGGAAGGGGCCTTTGGAGGTCTTGAATCAAAACCATTTCCAGCACTACATCTGTTGAACCTGGGCTTTGTCCATCTTAGTCTTGAAAACCTCCAAGAATAGATGTTGCACCATCTCACTGGACAACTTGTTCCACTGCTGCCCAGAATTTTGTTAATCGCATTTTATCAAATCTGAAGCATCTAAGCTGTAGTTTGTGATTTTGCCACTTGTTGCATTGTCTGCTACTACCGAAGTGAGTTTGTCTGCACTCCAGATGCTCTTTAAACCATTGTGGGCTGCTGTTAGATTGCCTCCTGACCTCCCTTTTACCACTCTAATGAAGCCCAGCTGCCTTAACCTTTTGTTGTGGGAAATATGCCTTGTGTATGGTGTTTGTATTATTTCTGAAGAAAGTGCACTGTTGGTTCGTATTCTGTTTGGAGTGCACCATGACCTCCAGGTCATTTCAGCAAGGCTGCTATGCAAGCAGTCAATTCCCAGCCTTCAGTGATGTATGGAGTTAGTCTGCTTGGAGATGGAACTTTGCACTTCTAGTTGAATATGATGAAGTTTCTGTTGTCCCAGTCCTCAGTTTAAGGAGCACTGGGAACTCATTGGATTCTCCACTTAATCTTGCAGGGAGAGATTAAGCTAAAAAGTCATTGACTATTGTCCACAAATTTATTGAGGGATCTGTTTTATCACTCGAGTAGTTGAGGAAGATACTGAACAATATCAGCTTGCTATTGATATTACTCTGCTGATTACCAGCTGCAGAGCAGTTGTAAAATCCCTTCAGTACTGTCAGTCCAACCAGTTTTCAACAAACCTAAGAGTCTAGTCTTCTAGACGTTCTAGCCCTTACTTCCTCAACACCAAAATGAGTATGGAAGAGTCACAGTGTCAAAAACCTTAATAAGTCAATGTATATTGCATCTACCTCTCCTCATCTGCAGGGCAGGTAATTTTTATTACAGAAATAAGTTAGCTCGATGAAGCATGGTCTGCCAGTGTTGAATGTTTTTGATTGCCTTATTCTCTTTAATATGCCTGGAGGTAGACTCCAAGGAACATGTTCCCTGCCCTGTCCAGGGACTGAGGTGAGGCTGACCAGCCTGTTGTTCTCTTGGTCCTCCTTTTTGCCTTTCTTAAAATAGGCATATCAGCATTTTCTAATGCTGGGGGCTGTGATCATGGGCTTTTTCTCAGACATAGTGGCCACACAATCACATCAGCCAACTCTTTTGCAACCTTGGATGAATCCTATTCAGTTCCAGATATTTGAATAAATACAACAAAATTGGTGATGAGTCCCTAACCAGTTACTTCCCCACCATCAACTGCCCAAAGTTCCCCAAACTGAAGGGGTCTGGAAGCAAGCTTTTCCATATTGCTTTTCTGTTCCATTTATACCTCCATTTTCCCTGGACTTCCTTTTGCTGCTGGTGTTGCTTGAGGAAGCCCTTCTAGTTTCCCTTTGCCTAGCTGGCTAATACAGCTGTAGCTGGCCTCTGACCTTCCTGATGTTACCTCCTAGTGACCGAGTACTGTGTTTATACTCCTATTTTAACCAGCAGAAATCCTTCTTGGAGAGGATGTGTGTCTGCAGCTTGAGTGTTCGTTAAATCACAGGGAAACTGTGAGTGCACAGACGGTGTTCTGTCGCTCTCCCTCCAGGGCAGAAGAGTGCTTGCTAAGTATATCATCTTAATATTTACATCATTTCAGTCATTTGCTTTTGTACACATGTAACAGGTCATGAGAAGCTATTACTTTTCATATCCCTGATGGCTATTTGCAGTATGCCTAATTTATCTCAGCAGGCACTCTATTATAAATACGTATTATATTAGGATACTGGTGTAAATGGCCGTGTTGTTCAGAGGAATTGCTCTGGTTCAACATAATACTTTTAGAATTACACTACAGTGTTACTGGTTTTGAATTCAGTGCAGTTAAAGTGTCATAAAATTGAAATATAGAAGTGAACTTGTCTACAGTTTGCGTATTTTTTACTTCAGAGACCAAATAATGGGATCTGGCTAAAATCCATATTTTATAGTTGAGATAAAGTAACGCATACATAAAACTTTGCCCGTGTTTTTTCTGTATGTATAATGATGTCTGCCATGGAATTGTTTATGTCCAAAGCACTTCAGAGTGAGTGGGTATGGGGTAGCTGTGATGGTGTCATGTGGGGAGGAACCTCCTTCAGTTTGGTTGTCCTGCTCTCAAATTCTGTTGGATGAGAGGGGGATTTTGTCTTCCCTTGGTATTGCCAATTTTTACTTCTCATGAGCTTTATGTATTGATACTTTTAACTTTCTCCTATATGTATTTAGTTCAAGGGAATGTGTTTTCTAGTACATTTTATTAGTAACTAAAATTTGTCAGTAGGATGGATAAATAAATAATGTTGTGAAAGCTCTTCATGTCAAACTTCCAGTGCATGTGTTTATTTTGTTACACATTAATGGCAGCACAAATATCTGCCATTTCACTAATTGTATTCTTATTCAAGCTGAAATTACTAATTCCTGGGTTAGTTTCTAGTACCAGAGTAAGAAAATAACAGTTGACTTTGACCTTAATTAAGTTTACTCAGTGAGACATAAGTGTGCAAGGTCAGTTGCACAATTATGTTTCAAAATTATGTTTCTTTTAAGAAGACATGTCAAAGGTCACAAGAGACACTTCTCCAGAGATTTTCAAATAACAGCTTGTTTGCAAGATGAAATGCCAAATCTGTAAATGAATAATCACTTGAGTTGGAATTGGATATATAGCAATAACTTTTAGAAATGGGTAAGGTAAATATGGCTTTGTCTAGGTTAAACGGGGTGGGGGGGAAGTACATGACTTGAAAGAAAAGACATATGAGCTATACAGCTATTTGAGATTTTTTTTTCCTGGATAATTCTGTCTGTCCCACCATACTTGGGTTTTCTTTTTTTTTGTTTGTTTGGTGACAACTTTTGTCTCAGTACTTCACTTACTTCCTGCACTTCACTGCTTTTTCATAGAATTAGGCAGGCCTTTGTTATTCATAAGGAACTAAATCAATCATCACTTTCTCATGTCATCTTGCATTGCATCAGCTTCCTTTTTTGAGATGAAATGGATGGGTGTAGCTCCTATGGAGTTTAGCAGTGCAGTTTGCTGGCTTGGTTTTGGGTAGGGGTTACTCAATAATAGCCTAAGCATTTAAACATTGCAGTTAATTTATGTTTATCCATGCCAGTGCAAGGCTTGGAGTTTAAGTACAATTCAGGTAAATAGGCATTTTTACTGCAATAATGTTATACCATTATCCCTACACTCATAATTGTAAAGATTTGCATTTTCAGTGGAAGTGGGTAAGGATTAAGAGCACAAGCAGGAGAGAGGTGGGTTGTAGAGATATAACAGAGTATAATTTGTCCTGCCAGCATCCCATAATTGCTAATGATGCCTTAGAAGAAATAAAAGAACTTGGGAATGTTGTTTGCAAGATTGCCAATTAATTTGTTTACTGGGGTTTGATGGAATATTTTATGGGGTATGAGAGCTGCCAGGTAACAAAAATTATCTTATCATTTCAAGTTTACTTTTCAGTCTGGAATTGCATTTAGGTTTGAATAGAATTGAAATTCTATTGAAACAGAGAAACTGAGATTTTCTTCAGTGCATTGTATGGTCTGCTCCACTCTGATTTAGTTTCCTGATGGCATAAGACTCTGCTGCCTAAGTTATTACATTAATATTCATTGGATGGATCATTATTGCACTGTTGGACCCAATAAATTTTGGTTTAGTTTAAAATCAGAGATGATATTTTATACATTATGTTAGCATACAATTTTTATTAGCATATCAGACTGTGGAAGAGTGATGCATTGCAGTAAAAAGCCAAGAATTGCAAGTTAATTGCTGTTCTATTAAGTAGAAATGGTGGTTTCATCTTAAAAGAGTGTAGAGAAATGTTTGGCTAATGAATGGAGTGCTCAGAGTGATAACTATTTGATGTAGTGAAGCTGCTGGCTGAATATACTCCCCTCAGTGGTCAGAACTGAAGGCTGTCAGAAGAAAATGGTGAGATTGGACTAATCCAGCGTGTAGAAGCACTTATGGGATGAGCCCAAGAAGCTGCAGTACCCACCAAACCCCCATCGTGCTACTAAAAATAAATAAAGAAATAAAGAGCTGCCAAGATAAACATTCAGAAGCAAGTTTGTCTGACTTGACCTCCTTTTTTTTGTCCAGAACAAGTTGTGTGAGAGTCTAAGCCACATTAAAGCACTTGGTTAGAGGGTAGCTGGTAGATGAAGGCATTATCCAGCAAATTCTTCTTCATCATACGGTGCTGGTGCACTGCCAGCCCACAAAGCCAAGCAGCTCCTCTTGCATGGCCACAGTGAGGGGAGGGAATGAAGGCAGGTGGTTTGCTTAACCACTTTCCTTCTGTCCTGATCACCCTCCTGCTGTACTTTGGGCAGATGTGGAGCCTCACTTTTTGGGATGTTTCCAGTCATTGGCAGCTCCCGGCCAGTCCTTCCTCGTTTACACACTGGGCATGATGTTCTGTTGCATAGAATATTCCTTTGGCCAGTTCATGTCAGCTGGTCTGACCCTGCTCCCTTCCAGCTCGAGTGTCTCCTCACTGGCAGAGCATGAGACACTGAAAAGTCCTTGACTTGGAGTAAGCACTGTGTAGCAACAACTAAAACATCGGTGTGTTACCAGCATTATTCTCATGCTGAATCCAAAACACAGCACTGTACAAAGCTAATAAGGAAGAAAATTAGCTCTATCCCAGCTCAAGCTTGTTCTTCGTTTCCTTCCACATCCACACCCTACAGCTTCTTACTTCCTCTACCATGGCAGGGCGGGGTTGCAGCTAAAACCAGAGTGGAGGGAGGACATTCAGCTTTTGCTGTCTGCTATGAAGATCTCTGTTTGGAAATGGGACACATTTTGACTCAGCATGCAACAGCAGTTTCCTTCCCTGTACCTCTCTTCAGTGATGCTCTCAACAGCTACCATGGGTATCTGTGCCCCAGCTGAAGCACTGCAGCACCACCAGACTGGTTTTGTCCGATTAGAAACATTCAATCCACTGAACTTTGCATTGAAGACTAGATTTGTTTACTTCAACCTTCCTCTGTAGAGCTGCTTGTTTTTGAAACATGCCCTGTTATTTGAGGCAGCAGGTGTATTGGTGGCTCATTTTATGATGATGTCTAAAGGCCAGATTTGAACAGGGATTCTGTTGCTGCATAAGGCTTGGGGTAAAGGGGTTCCATCCCCAGGAAAGCACAGAGAGGTAGTTTTTCTCTCTCTTATAGGGATGGAGCATAACTCAGAGCATTTGGAAGAGTTAGAAATTAAACTCAATATCTGAAGATTCAGGACTGTCCTTTAATTGCAAATCCATTCCTTATAATTTCTAGATGTCAGGGTGTGTCATCCTGTTATGTCTCTGAGCTGTGTCACTGGTTTGTCTTTTATCTAGCTGGACCTGTGAAATCTGAATAAAAAATTGGCAAAACCACCAAATTTATTTTGGAATTCAGTGCAAAGAGGAAAGAAAACTGTGTGATTGTTCCATATATTAAGAAAAAATCCACTGAAGCCATAAGAATCAAGATATATCGAGAAAAAAATTGGACTTTGATAAACTTTTTCCAATTAGCATACAGTAATTGGAATGCATCCAGTTTTAAATCTGATTGGACAGTACTGGTGCTTGGTCAGGACTCTGTAATTTACTTTGGTTATAGGTAAAGATTCATCTTTCAGGCCTAAAATCAGGTTATCTTCCCAATATGTAAGGAAGAAGGAATTGGATTTAATTAAATTTGAATTAAAAAGTGATACTGCTTCTATTTTGGGATTGTTTTAGTTTCACTTTTAAAGAGTTTAGTTTTTAAATTTTTTTTTATCAGGCTAGATACTACTTTCAGTGATCAGCAGAATCTGTATTCATGCCGTGGATAGTTTGAAGAACATGCTTCTGTGGTTCCATATGTCATTTTAATCTTCACGGCTTTGGTGGATCATGCAAATTCCATCATAGAAGAGCACTTTTGTAGATGTGGACATGGATGCAAAGTCAAGTGCCCTTTCAGTGGCAAAAATTCTGGACTGTAAGGGATAAATTAGAGAGTAACAGGTTCTTGTTAGTATATTGTACATGAATAAAATTATTATAATTGATAAACGTAAGTTCTTGGTACTTCAGTGTGAAGCAGGATACGGATACATTGCAGCCACTGGTACTGAGCTTACTGAGAAGACTGTGAGAACCATCTACAGTTACAACTACTGAGATTTCTGAGCTCGCAATTCTTATATATAACTCTAGACAGCTCTTTGGCTGAAATAAATCACTCTCACTCTATTGAAATCAATGGAGAAGTTGTAGGTTTTATAAATCAAAGTTTGATGATCTCTTATGTAAACATTTTTACTGAGTTGAAACATCATGTGAGTCTCAGTTGTAGTCTGCATTAATTTTTGACCTCCTAGGAGATGTTTCTTTAGTACCAATTATGCTACTTTATTCTCAATTAAATTCACTTTTTGATAAAATAAAAGATAATACATATTTTTGGCACTTTTTAATTAAAATATAGTAAAGATAATCAGGTGCAGAGTAGGTAGTGTAGCAATGTAATGCACTGGTCTAGGATATACAAAAAATAGTGTGCTTGCTAGGCTGATGCTTCTGTACAGCAGCAGGAGCAGGCATGGCACAGCTCTGGAATCCTGTTGCAACTAATACAAAAGACATTTGTACTTTGAAGGACATTGCAACTTAAAGTTGAATCTTGTAAAAGAAATCATAAAATCTGCAAAGCCTTTCTTCAGAGATGGCATCAAACCATTTTGGCACCTAATCAGTTGTTCGTTTCATTGTTACTGAAATACTGAAGCATTTTCAAGTGCATATTTTGAGATTAGCATTTGTACAAGGCTCTCCTGCTGCTCTCCATTAAAAGTGCCTGCAATGTGTTTCTTGGGGAGGTGTGATTTGCAGCTAATGATCATGAAGCACCACTGCATGTTAATATTCCTCTAGTACTTTTGCACACAACCAGTGGGTTGTTAGATGGAAGCTCACATTTCCTGACTCCTTTCATCCAAGGGTTATGTCATCGCAAATTGCCTGTGGCAGAACTTGGCGTTCTCCTGAATTTCACTGTCTAATGGCACCAATCGGGTGCCTCCTGGACCTCATCAGTTATACATGACTGCTCTCAAATCTGGCCTCCTCATTCCGCCGGGGACTGAGTTTTGGACCCTAATGAGTGAGACGCTGGGAGGAAATGTAGTTCTTCTAGACAATAAATTACGCTCAGAAAAGAAGCATTTATCTGTTGAAAATGTTTACTATTTGGGGACTCTAGATCAGACTTTGCACTGCAGCAGTGTAAGTAAATTGACTGGCATCAGATTAAATTCTGCACTGAAATCAAACTGCTGAGCAATAGGCGTATCTTTGAAAATACAATGCAGTCTACTGCTGTTCTCTGATGCACCTTAAGCAGGGAAAGATGAGCTGCAGTTTGCTTTGAAATAATTCATTCTTCACTAGAAATAAATTATTATAAACCCTCGATCCAGAATAATTTTATTATTTATGTGATATGTCACTTCAGTAAAAATATAACATAAATGTATTGAGGTTGTTTTTTCTTATGCTCTCAGAAGGAACCAGATCTCCACCATTTTTCTTAACATTTATAAGCAAACCTCCCTCATACAATAACAAAACAGCTTATCCTAAGTTATCCCTAGTGTATTTATATGATGCTTTGTGCTGCTTAATGAATTTTTTAATGCCACCTTCTTTTGTTTTCTAGTTACCTTTTCCTTGCATTCAGATGAAACTATTCTTGTAATAGTTAGGGGAGGATGCCGTGACTGGTACTCACGATTCTGACATGGATAGCAGTCTTGTTGCTCTATTCCTTTTTCCTCTCTTTTCCTTTTTTCTGTTGGATGCTTTCCACGCACTGTAATCACAAGCACTTTCAGGTCAGCAACTGCTGTGCTTTATTTTTAAACTATACTTGTTCGCAGTTGGACATAACACCAAATCTGATTTTGGGTTCCAAATGCTGCCATAGTGAGAATATTTAATGATAATAAAAAGCTTTGCTTCTCTCTCATTTAGAGAGTTCCACCTAATCTGACTAAGCAATCAGCAGTTAGTAGACAGATCTAAATGAAATATTATTACTCTATAAAGCTGTTTAAATTTGAATGACCTTTTATTTAAGATGCATAAGCATTTTTCCAGCATTTGGACTGCTAAGCAAAGTAAATGCTGTAAAAAAGAAGCATTTATTGCTTGCTTGTAAAAATAAAATACAATATTGGTAAGTTAGCTGGAAGCTTGCAGATATCCTGAAAAGATGACAAGGTAAGATAAGCAGTAGAGCTAAGCCAAAATTGCTTTGGAGGTCTTTCTGAATAGCTGTCAGTTTTATGTTCTCCTAGCACAATAATGGGCACTCCCAGGAGGTGGGAGTCTCATGGGATAATTATTCTTCTGAGGTTTAGACTGGTTTTGCTATGTCTTTTCCACAGATTGGTAAGACTGCCTTATAATTATTCCTGTCCTCTTTCCCTAGATTTTTCTAATGTAGAAATTAATAGAATTAATTTTGTATACATGCACTGTACTTACATTACCTATCCTATTAATGAATTTCAAGCAATATTGAATGCTATCAGATGGCAGTAGTAAGTGGTCTGGTTAGCTTTTATCTTGTAAATTGGATTTAAGTCTCACTGCCCTTGCCTCTTGAGATGTGTTTCTTTTTAATATTCAGGTCTATTTTCTGCTGTCATAAGCAGGCATATTTACTCTCTCACACTGGTTTACCTTTAACTATCCTTGAAAATAACAAGAACAAGAAATAAAAGTTTAAAATAAATGTATATCTTATAGCTGTTGAATATTTTTATAGTTCCTGTTGCACAAAGCTGACACAGTTACTATCTCTCTGTGAGCATCAAATAATGTTGACAAAATGAAGCAAAAACCTGGTGAAACTTCAGTTTCATTTAGGGTAGCTTGTAGGGCAGCACACTGTCTCAGTCCATAGTTACAAACCTTGCATATTGCCAATAAACCCACAGAGAACTAGCAACCTCAGCCTCTGGATTCTCAAGTAAATCTGTATTTTTGGAGGTTTTGCTACTAGGATGATCTAACAAGCTCTGACAGGCTTTCCTGTGTGATAAAGCAAACATATAGGCAAAACAGGAAAAACCTTTTTTAAAATACTATGACACATGGATTGGTGTCTTTACAAGTTGAAATACCCATTCCAGCTGTGGTGGTGTTGGACACGAGTGAATTATATAATCTTTTTACCCAGCTTTCCCATCTCCCAGGATGAGAGCAGAACTGCAAAGTTGTGGTTGTTACTCAGACTTGCAGTTCTTGCTTGGCACCAACCCTTCCCCTTAGCTTAAAAAACTTGCATCATTTTGCCTTGGAGATTTGCCAGATCTTCCCAAACCAAGGGCTTGAATTCGTTTTGTTCTCCCCTCTCTGTGCTCCAGAACAACATTAGTCAGTTCTGAGTCTCTGAGCGTGTAGACACATGTTTGTCCTTTGGGAATAACAAAATGCTTGAACATGAATCTTGTTTTGTTTGATGAAGGTCTGTATGTTCTCAGAACAAAGCTCTCCTTGGTTTCATTCCCAGGAAGCAATTGTTGGAAAACATCTTTTTTGTGTCGATAGCTATTGATCTGCCAAAGTACTGGTACCTCCATTTGAGCCCTGGGAGCTTAAACACAGGGATGAAACAGCTCCTGAAATTCTGCCTTGGCGTTTAGCCAGGTTTCATCATCACGGCTGTGGTTATGTTATGGCATTTAAAGAATTCTGACTCATTTGATGTTTAAAGGGAACACTGGGCTGGATCATATAGATCAGCTGCTGATTTTGGCCAACAGAAAAAAAAATGAGGCTATCTGATGTCTAAACTTTACCCTTCAGAATATAAATCATAGAAAGTGTACTTGCTTAATGGTATTGTATTGAATATTGTTTATGATTTAGCTGCTGGAAGCTTACAGCAAATACATTTGCAAAACTTCTGATGACTGTTGCTTCTTTTCCCTGCACCACTGCCATGAAATTAAATTTTATTGTGCCAAAGCCATAAGCTTATTCATAATTAAGTGCCCCTGCACAAAGTGTTTCAGTGGGATGAGTTAGAGGGTTTGTTCAAAATTGTGGTACTTGGGTGTACGTTTAAAAATAAGAGGCAAGAAAAGTGTATTTTTTTTCTTACTGGTTGATTTTATTACCAAAGCTATGATGGATGTGCTTTTTAAGAACTAGCTTGACTGTCTTCTCAGTCTTTCTGAAAGATAAGTGGGATAAGAAACAAATGTTATTTCTTTGTTATTTTTGCAAGGGTGGAGAACAATTCCAGAAATGTTACTGAGAAAAATTGTGCTTTCTCCTTCCTTTGTAATTTTTTATGAAAAAATAACCAGCCTATCTCTCATTACGCAAAAGCAAAATCCATTTTTAAATGGGAATTGCTGTTACTGAAGTATATAATATACTTACGACACATAAAGAAACTTTATATATTCTAAGACACTTAGCTACAGTATTCTTATGTTCTATGCATCTTTAAAATTTGCAAAGTAGGAAACTGGGCTATTAGCAGGCTTCAGTTGTGTTTTCCTTTATACATTTATGGGTGGCTGAATTCTGTCCTCCGTGCGACTGGAGGCACTCGGACAGCTCTCTCATGAGCACCAGTTCGGAATTGCTTTGACAACGAAAATGTTAGAGAGACATGGGGTTGACCTCATACAACATGCCATTAGCCAGTGTTTCTCTAGGGAAAATTCTGTCAACACTGCAAGTTGCAAAGAAAAACGCCCAAGCATCAGTATATTTTGCACAGCTCTGTTGATTAGTTTGATAACACTTGTGGAAGGCCTAAGTGTATTTAAAATTTCATACTGTTTCATATGAGGTATTTTGTAAATATATGATACATAAGAACTCATTATCAACTGTAAAAGTGCCAGGCTGTAGTAAAAAGCTCTTAGAAGAATTATAGACTTTCACAAGGTAATTAAAATTTCTCACAAATAAGGAAACAATACATAGACCATATTCTTCTGAGGGGATATAATTCATGATAGCTTTCTGGCATTTTGAAATACTGGTAGTCATTCTTTTATGGCTAAGATTGCTAGGAGGAAAGTGTAGTTACATAGATCTTTCTGAGCCATAAGACTGTTGTCAGCATAAACATATTATGGAACTGAATTTTAAGAAAATTAACATTTCTCTAGTATTTAGATTCAAGTAGTAAGTGGAGAAACAGCTGTACTGGGAGAGCAGTTAAATGGTGGATGATGATATAAGAGAACAGACTTGGGAAGTGCCCATTTGTACAACAAACTTTAAGAGAGCATACTTTAATAGCTGACATTTACCCAAGTTATTTTTAGAAGAGATAAATTAAAGATTCAGAGACTAACTTCACATAAAGTAATAATTCAATTGACCTTGAATGTGTAGTTGACACACTTAGATAAAACTGTCCACCAAAGAATGCAAGTAAAAGAAAAAGAAAACTTTTGTAACAGGTGAAGTAGACAGCTATAGTGTTGCTTCTTATCCAAGGAGCCCTGATTATTTAGTTTTATCCAAGAGCAGTGGGAATGATAAATATGCTTTGCAGGTGATTATCTGGTTCTGATTTTTAGCCAGGAACTAACTGGTCATTAGTTAGAAGCTAAAGTATATTGTATAAGATAGGAGGTCTGCTAATGTGATGTGATTTAATTTATGTGTTTATTCCTACCAACTATTGTCCAATCTCTCAGCCAGGCAGAGCCCTGATTGTTCCATTTTAATGTCTTGATCGCTCTGGTTTACAGGTTAAAAGTGTGAAAATGTGAAAATAATTGTGTTATATCTTAATTACATTGGCCTCAGTGTTAAAACAGAGAATGGTAACAATGATTGGGGTGTAACTTTTAGTGACCAGATTAAATTTAATGGCAGATGATAACTTAAACAGATTTTTTTATGATGGAAGGATGGAGATATTTTGTGATTTTTTTTAATTGTCTGTCTTTCTAGTTTCTGGACACAAACTTTTAATGACTTGCATAAAGAAATTCTTCATTGTTGTTCTGTGAAAAAAAATAAACATGCATTTCAGAGCACTTAAATCATGGAGGCTCTTAAATGCTATCCAAGGGCAAATAGATCCAGTGTGATTCAGCATTAAAAAGGAGCTACCTGAAAAAGTTAGGCAGTGTGAATACCCCTCTACACTTTTAAATCTTGCACAATTCCCAGGAAATATTTAAAGCATTGGGAATATTTTCATTAGTTTCCTAAGAACCCTGTCAAGTTGTTGGATTTGCACTCTGGAAAAACCTGTTGAATTCTATTTCTTGGGCTATAAGAAAGACTAGTCTCCTAAAGACAGTTACAAAACTAGAACTGTACAAGTACCCTTCCTTTTTACACATCTCCTGTTACTGTTGAGAACTCTGGTTATTCTTTCTCTCAATTTCCAAATTTAAAATTATATTTTCAGTGCTTTTAATTATCTTTAAATCTGTGCAGAATAGAAAAGCAGATTTTTTAATTAAATGGGATATTGCTCCAATCTGATGGTCATAGCTGGCTGAACACCATTCACCAACTGCAGAACATGGCTCCTTATGCTTTTGTTCTACAAGTTTAGCTGTGCTTTCGAAAAATTTGAATCTCCTGTGATCTATTGGAGTAGGTGCCTAATAATTCACTTACTTCACAGTCTGATACTTGATAACTCTTCTAAATTATTAAATTTTCATGATCTTCCATCTGCATTTTAGTAAAACAGATATGCACATTAAACAAAATTAACCATGAACCGACCACCTGTCTATTAGTGGAAAGATATTGTTTTGAAATCCGAAGCAAAAGCAGAAAAGAGCACAATTTGGAATGACCCTGATTCGTAGATCGGGCTGAATGAGCTACCTTTACAGTAGTGGCTTCTAATAGCAAGTTTGTGGTAGGCAAAAGGAAAAGATACAAAATAGCTGTCAATTTATATCGTGGTTATTAAAAGCTTACTGTTTCCGCCTAATTGCTCTGAAAGACAGAACTCCACCCCTTTTGTGAGCATTTTTTGACATTTAAATTACACACTATCGCAGGTTTTTTTTGTTTTGTTTTTTTTTTAAGAGAGAACAGCGCAGTGGGAAGCTCCCATCATCTGAATTAATACACCAATTATAAACTGTGTTGCAAGTAAACAATTTGATCATTTCTGTGCCTTTATGCTGAAAGCTGAAGTGCCTCATTAAGACAAGAGCTGAAGCTTCATTCCATATTTCAGCTGTCCGGGTACTGATGATGAGAAAGTTCATCGATAAAGCTGGCAACTGCTCGCTCCTCCACCAGCAACTGTGCATTCTGAATGAAACATTAAACAGAGTTTTTGACATACTGAAATGTTTCAACAGCTACATCTCTAATTATTAACTTCAACAGAGTTAATTTTGCTCTTCAAAGGAGCAGTGACTTTTCAGGAGGTAAAAAGCGAGACTCATTTGAGAGTACGATTATTTGCAGCTTAAAAAATAAGAATGTTCTTTCTCAAAGTATAATCAGATGTGCCTACAAGGGCAGTTACTGTGTGTAATAGAAGTAATCATAATGCCCAAAGTATATGCCAAATGACTGCAATCAAACAGAAAAAAGTGCCAATTTAAAATAATTTGTCAGATTACTTCAATGTGACATAGTTCTATAGTTCATAGTTCTATAGTGTATATATTAATCGGTGAGAGGGCAAAATAAATGAAAGTAGCCCTTCACCAGCCACAAGATTAGCCATTAGGGGATCAGGTAAGATGAAAATGAGCTTCTACAACTGATATTTTTTAATCACAGAGTGGAACTTAAATAATGCACTGATGTTTTACATATAGAAGAACTGACTGTACCAAAGAAGCCCCTTACTATTCTTTCACTTCAGTTTCCATCCACCAATATATGCAGAGGACTAGCCAGCTAAAGAGCAGCTTGATGGAAAACAACCTGAGGGTCCTGGTGAGAACCAAGTAGAAAATGAACCAGCAAGGAATCCTTCCCTTGAAAAAGAAGATTGGATGCTGAGTTGCATTAGGAAGATTATTACTAGCAGGTTGAAGGAGAGGTGATTGTTCCCCTCTGCTCAGCACTGGTGAGGCCACACCTGGAGTGCTCTGTCCAGTGCACGGTGTCCTGGTATGAGAGAGATACGGACATGCTGGAGAGATTCCTACAAAGAGCCACAAAGGCAATGCAGGACTGGAGGATCTCTCCTATGAGCAAAGGCTGAGAGAGCTGGGACTGTTCAGCCTGGAGGAGAGAAGGCTCAGAGGAATCTTACTAAACTGTATAAATGTCTAAAGGGAGGATGCCAGGAGGACAAACTGAGCTCTTTTCAGTGGTGCCCAGTGACATTACCAATGGCAACGGGCACAAAAGTGAAACACAGGAGGCTCTGTCAGAGTATCAGGAAACACCTTTTCACTGTGAGGGTGACCGAACGTTGGTACAGGTTGCCCAGGGAGGCTGTGGGGTCTCCATCTTTAGGGACCCTCAGAAACTGTCTGGACATGATAGTAGGTGACTGTGCTTGAGATGGACCACATGACCTCCACAGGTACCTTCCAACCTCAAACATTCTGTGATTCTGTCATGGCCATCTGCATTACAGTTAACTGAATAATATAGTCTTGTCTGTATGAAGGAAAAAAATACATATTTAAAAGCATAAATAGTGCAAACACTGTTTATCGTATTTTTATATATTACATATATATGTATATTAATTATATATTGCATATATAAAAATAAGAAAAATGTATTTAACAATATATGCTAACTTATTGTTTTGGAAACAAAGCAATAAATATGAAAGTGTACATGGTAAACTTGTGAAAAAACTCTTTAAAGAAAATACACAAAGGGCATTGAAATACTAATAACTATTAGTCTTGATCCTAAAATAACAATAGAAGATTAAAAAAATACGTAACTAGACTTGTTTGTTCAGGGAATTATTTATCTGCACACTGCCAGTAAGACAGTGGTTTCCAGTTTGGCTCTTCCTCACACACAAGTGTCTTTCCTTGCACATGCAGGTCATAGTTTTAAAATTAGTTGTTACTGGAAAGGAAGTCCAAAATTCAGACAATGGTGGCAGAAAATCTAGGCTGAGAAAGTTCTTCCAAGGTGAACTGCAAAATACTTTTTATAATCCTTTAGTAAGGACAAAGGAAAGAAAATCTTCCCTACTTTTTCATACTGACTATGAAGAAATGAGCAAATAATGATAATTCCCCTTTGGTAACTGTCCTGCTTCTAGTCTGCAAAATTCTTTACTGTCATAGGATTCATTAATACTTTTTAGCATATCTAGAACTGGGCATGGCATATAAATACAGTATGGGTATTTGTTACTGCTCTCCTTAGGATTAGAAATGCAAGTCAGAAATACTTGATTCATGACCCATAATTTGTGGTCTTTCCTACTAAAGAATTTACTCTTTCCAATGCACTTACCAGTCTTGGTAGTCAGAAGAATCGGTTTGAACTTAGTTTCTTATTTGACCTGCTTTAGCCAAGTCACGGCCAGTGCTCATAGCACAGAACCACATATTTTGGCATTACATCATCACCTTCAGAAAGTACAAGGAAGTAGTAAAAAGCAATTCACTTATTCCAGTGTCTTTCACAATTACATCTAGAAAGGTGTCACTTTGGTACAGAGCCAGGCTCAGTGAAGAACAAGGGCTGAAGTCCATGGATAACTTTACTTACTATGTAATTACCGTAAGCTCATTTCCCAGAAATTGCTTAAGAATACCTCTGAGTAATGTATTAACCCTTTACTGCCCATTATTGGCAGTAATACTGTATTCTGATATCATGTTTATTTGAAAAAAGAAATCTTGTCTGGTTTTACTTTGTCTGCTTAAAGCTTTGCCAGCTTTGCAGTACTCCCTTTACTGTAGTCTTTGTACACTTACTCAGCTGTAAGTGTTCCATCAGCTTTATGAAATTACTTTATTCCTAAGATCCTTTTCATCCTCTCTGCTCTGTGAAGAGGAAAGCAAATAAAGTGGAGAACTAACCTGTTTTACCTTACTCCCACCTTCCAATTCCACAGTATCATTTTAGGTTTGACAGTTTTCTCCCGTATCTTTTTTGTATCAATTATGCATTATGAGAAATATTCTTGTAGCTGTAACATTTCTCAAGAGTCAGCATTCAGCATTCCTTTTTCCCTTCTGTTTAGTATACAACTAACTTCTAGTACTTTTTAAGGTCTAATAAATATTAACTTTCTCAACTGGTACGTTTCAAAATTTTAATTAACAATATTGCCTGTAATCATGGAAATCTCTCATGCTTTTTTGCCAGTTCTAGTCTTTCCAGTGAGTACTCAGGTTTTCTGGTTTTGCCAAGGTCATTTATGACACAGTTTTGGTAAGATTCAAAATAATTTTAAAAATACCTAAATGAGACATTCTGTAACTCTTTTACAGTGAGTCTCTTTTATAGTGAGAGTCAGAAAGGTGAGTCACAGCTGACCCTGGGACATTTTGTTGAGTTTTTCAGAACTGATACTCATCTTGTGATCTGAGTTTCCTCTGTGACAACTGCTTTCAGCCTTATCTGGTGCAGTTGCTGAATCTAGACAAGAAGTCACTACTGAAAATATGAACCTTTCAAGAAAACAGACCCTGTCTTATCACCTGATAGTACCTCAGTGAACCCTTTTTCGAGTGCTGCCAGTCACAGTTCTGATAAGCATTAAGATCAAAGTTCATATTAGGAATATCATTTATTGAGAGATCAGTGTAGGACATTTGTCATTTGTGCCAAGTCTGATTGATTGATTAATAGACTTTTGCTAAGTGGCTCAACACTGAGGTCTGTTGTCCTTGCTGAGACCATTACCCTGTGCAGAACTGAAAGAAGAAGCTGTGTTGAGTTGAAATGTCATATAGTAACTGAGTTGAGCACTCAAACTAGTATTGACAATTTCTGTGAACCAGAACTGCTATATTAAATCTAGTGATGGAGAGTGGAGAACGATTTAATGAGCAGAGCTTCTGTTTAATAAACAGGACTAATAAAAATAGCAGAACAGAAATTTCAAAAAGGGCAAATGGTAGTAATCAAATTTGCTCCAGCAGGATTTGCCTCATTTGGCCCCTGACTTAAGAAGGCTTGAAGTTGAGTCTGATCCTGCCAACCAGGATGGGAGTCCTAAGATGTTATTCGTGCAAGGATGAGAGCATGAACAGGCCCAGCAGACTCTCCACAAAGGGAGTGAGAGGTTTCTATCTGGGTTTCATTAACCATCTCCCAGATCCTCAACCATGACCCTTGCCTCCAGATTGTATTTAAGCTATTTGGTTTTTATTTCCCTACAAATGGATGCCATCAAATGCATGATAGCTTGACAATAAGCTCTTTTCATACTATCACCTCTGGCATTTTGTTCTCTGTGATTTAGGGACGTGCTTTCAGCTGAAGGGATCACAGAGGTTGTTGCAGTACCTCATAAGGGTGAATGTGGAACTGGTGACATGTGGTTTTCCTCCAAGTGCACTTAAGAATTATTTTAGCTATTGAGGAGTGGTGCTGCCCACTCTTTCCTGGGCAGACAGATTCATAACTGTGACAAATCAAATGTAATCATTGAGGCTTCTGTTTTATGACTCTATCTCCTGGATGATGGCTCTCCACCTGGGCTGCAGTGTTTCCTCACCATCAGTCTGTCTCCAGCTAATGAAGCACTTTACAGCCACTTGTAGATCAGCTTTCACTGCTGAGTTTACGGTGCGCTTTCTAATTAATTTGAAAAACTAAAGCAACAACTGATACTTGTTGGTTTTTCATTATCTCTCCCCCTACTGTTTCCTTATCTGAAGTCACAGGTATAGTTAATAAGATACTTGCATTATCTCAATGTTTTTTCTACTGGAAAAGTACAGTTAGTGAAGAAGGAAATTCAGAAATTCTCTTGTAGTGCAGAAGTATGACAGAGGAATTTAATACACAAAATTATGGTGTTATGGTAAACTATATGTGAAACAACAGATGTATAGGAAAAAAAGGAGTGATATATTACTAGTATAATGTGAGAAGAGAAAAAATTAGTCAGCTCTTATATAATAATTTTCACTGGTCTCATGAATAGCTTCATACAATTCAAAATAAGTCGTCTGCATAATGAACTTGCAAGCTGATTATTCTTGGATTGCCACAGCATGGTGTAACTCTGTCAGTCTGGGAGCATTTTGAATTTTGCCAAATTTGTGGGGGGGGATACATTCAAAACTGAGACTGAATGGGTTTCCCGACCAATATATCTACAAATTGTTGCAGGTTATTATTCCAGGGAGTAACTGTGATCATTGCTAGATTTATCCTCTTTTAAAACAATGGCGTTAAAAGCGGCAGATGGTAGTTAATGATTAACATTCCTAGTAAACAGACTTTTGCAGGGATATATTTAAAGTGGTTGTGTGAATGTAAATAGACAAGGAGCATGAGCTATGCAACTATAATTGAATTATATTAGCATAACTTAAGTAGAAGTTTAGTAAATAACAAACACATTAATTAAGTTGCATGGTACTGGGAGGTTAATGACATATCGTCAGTAAATGACTCTTCAAAGTGTTTGGCAACATGACAGGTCAAAGCCAAACCAGTACGCCATGCCCTACCCTCTGTGGCTGGTGTATGGTAACTTGCTTAACTCCTACTATGAAGCTTGGCCTTGGTTGAGATTTCTGGAAGTTACAGCAAATTGCTTTCTTACAGAGAGCTGGAAACCTCCCTATGGAGTGGGACCATACACTTATGCTGGAAACTTTCCTATGGAGTGGGCATTAAGAGTAGATACCAACTCTTCATGCCCCTTCAGTCAGTAAGGTTAATAATTGTCTGCTTTTTCTATATTTTGCTTATTAGTTTTGTTGATGCTGTTTCTGGAAAATACACCAAGTGCATATTCTGGTGGGTTCAAGAAGTGTAATTGAATCTCATTGAAACTATCAGATCTGTGCATCTTTGTAGCCCAGATGTGTGTTACTCATTGATGCTCATTCTCAAATGTTACTTAGTGGGGTTAGAAGCTTGATTGAAAACTGATAATGATTTGTCTGTTTATCATGCCAAGTAAAGTAAATAAATTAGTTACCAGTCTAGTTAATTATTTTTAAAATACCGTTGAGTCAGGAAATTATATGCAAATTAGTAAAAAATTAATTTCGGTTGCATTTGAATAAGTTGGAAAAGCACATTGGATTCACAAGTGGTGGAAATTTATATTCTTCTCTCACATAGGAAACTGTATTGTAAATAGGCCAGCATCTCTCTGGGGAAAGAAATGTGAATTTTGCTGACAAGTAGAGGTCTCTCAGCAGAAAAATGCATGCTGACAGTTTGACTCAGTGGCCAATTGACTGATATCTTTTCTCCTTTTTGTTTCTATTTTAGATGCTGAAGAATACCAGCCTCCAATATGGAAATCATACTGTGAGTATTCAAGAAATTTGAATAATCTTAGTACCTTAGCAAAGTGTTAGTCACTGTTAAGTCTTTTCCTTGTCTTTGTTTAGAAGAAAGATGTAAATGTACTAGATGCTTGTAGAAATTACTGTATGGGACAGGAGCAAAACCTGAACTTCTTTGGATATCCATGGAGCAAGGACAGCAGGACTATGCATGCCAGACTCCCTGGGTTGCCTGACAAGTGTGCAAATCCTGGGTTTCATTGTTTCTCTGCTGAGATTTTCAGGAAGGATTTCAGAGGTAGAGGTTAATGCTTCGTGGGTTTACTAAAGGTCAGGCTTGAGTATACTTGTCTTTTTATATGGGTCACCAAATCACTTTAAGATAATAATATTTTTGATCCTTAGCAACAGGCGCTAATTTTTGAAGTGGTGGTTTAGAAGTTGGAAACAGCACTATCATTTCTTTGAACCTTTCTGTCTGCCTTTAGAAAAATCATTTACATAGAAAGCAGAAGTGCATATTTTATGCTCTTTTGCTTTGTTCCAAATGTACTTTCTAATAGAGTAGCACAGATCTAAAACAAAATACTGTCTTTTAAATCCCTTGTGAAAGATGATCTTTAAATTTAATATTTTTTATTTTAAACCCTTCCTAGAACTTTAATAAAGTGTAGCTTTGAGTCTAGAGGGTTGTTTTATTCTTTTGTTTTCAGATACTGAACTATCCTAAGTCGTCTCTTTTATTGTGGCAACTTTAAATTCAGCACAGTGCCATTACCAAAATGGAACTATAAAAGACAAGAATCACAGTAGTTACATGCTTGCACATGTATAATTTTAAAGACTGAAATAAACTTGCTAACTTCACTTATATTCACATTAAAGTACCTTGCTGACTTTAAAGACATCACCTCTATGTTATATGAGAATGACATTCTCCCCCAGAATGGACTGGGATTTTTTCAACCAAAGTTTGAATATGCCATTAAATTACAAAAATCACTTCTCAGAACACTGTTTTCTAGAGACTCTATTGTTGTAATGTTTTGTATGTATGAGAGAAACCTCCTAAAAAGTCATCAAGAGTTTATCTATTTGAGTTAGACCATTCCAGGATACTTTGCTGAGTACTTGGAAACAAGCAGACAGTTGAGTGATTCTTTTTAAAAGACGTACCTGGCTTACTCAAAATCAATGAAAAAGCTCCCATTGACTCTGACAAGACCAGCATTTGAAATGACAGATGTTTCCTATCTAGCAGGAAGTTTTAATTAAAAAGTCAGGATATAAGCATATACCTTTACTTATCCACTCTTAGTTGCTCTAATATTACCTGTAGCAGAAAGATCACTGCATTCAGTGAAAAAGATTCATTACTTTTACCTGATAGTTTACACACAGTCAAAGGGAACGTAAGAAAGAAAGAAAGAAAGAAAGAAAGAAAGAAAGAAAGAAAGAAAGAAAGAAAGAAAGAAAGAAAGAAAGAAAGAAAGAAAGAAAGAAAGAAAGAAAGAAAGAAAGAAAGAAAGAAAGAAAGAAAGAAAGAAAAGAAGTCATAGTCTGTGAATATATAATTTCCTATTCTGTTATATGTATGATGCCAATATTGTGATAATGACAAAGTCAAGGCCTCAGTATCTGAACTCCATGCATGAATGACTTCGAAAAAAGTTACACAGCTACAAAATGCAGAAAATAGTTTAAGGTTACACAGATTTACTGCTGGGACTGCTTAGCCACAGATACACATTTTTCATTGCAATATTAGGTTATGTATGCTTCTTTACTCAGCTAGAAAAATTCTTCCCTGATAAATGAATTATAGAGGTTATGTCCAGCAATAGTGTAAGTCTATGAATCAATCTACTGTCCTGTCTCATCACAGTTTTTTTAATTTAGTGTATGTATTCATGCTTAGCATTTGGTGTTTACTGCCTTTTTAACAATTATTTTTGCTCTGTATAGCTAGTAACTTTTAAAGTTTGCTAACATACTAGTAAGATACTTTGCATACAGTTTTTATTTCTAAGTACTGGATAAATTTAGGTGCATTGTGTTGCCTTTTATTGACATCATGTTCAAGGCTTCAATCTTTTAGCTTCTCAACAAAGGCAGATTTTCCTGTTTATGCAGACAAAGTAATGAATAAACAGTATTGCACGTGTCTGTGAACAAATTCTGATCAAAGTGGAACAGTTTTCAGAATTCAAACCTTCTTGTTTTGACATAATGTACGAGTTTGTTTCAGCTGTAATTGGAAAAGATGAATCCTTCTAATGCAGAAGATCCTCACTTATTTATGAATAATTTTTAGAATTTCACATAGATTTCACAGGTTACAAAGTTTTTCAGGCTTTTTCTGATAGCCCTGGGACACAGAGAATAAAAGAAATGGCAAGAATAATTTCATAATACCAGGAAGGGACTTGAGGAAAAAAACCTGGAAAGTTTCTAGCAGCCAGCAGGCTCTAGGCAGTGGATTTGATTGCATTTATACCTGAGTAGCAGATCAGCAATAAATATCAGATAACATATTTCTTTTTGTAGTCTGTTGTGTGTTAGGAATATTATAAGAAATGGCATTTTGCATCTTTGCCATCATTGAGGTAGTAAAGAAAGGAAGATAAGAATCACAGAATATGGGTTGAAAGGGCTTCTGGAATGAGTTGATCCAGCTTCCCACTAAAAGCATGACTCTTGTCAGTTCTGGAGCAGAACAGCCATGACTTTACCTAACTGAGTCCTGTAAACCTTCAGAGATGGAACCTCTGCCACCTTTGTGGGTAACCTGCTCCAGTGCTGCACTGTCCTCTTAGAGCAGGACCAGTGATCTTACCTGCTTCATGGGATGAGTAGGCAATTTGACTGTTGAAACAGGGTAATCATTGTTGGTTTCCAGCTACAGCATGTATGTGCTTGAATTTTGAAGAGATACAAAACCACTCTTTTTCTCCTTTTACCATAACTGAGATTGACATGTGCTAAATCAGTCATGTCAATGCCACTTCAGTGTCTATTTACATTACATAAGATCGGTATGCTGGTGTGAACCAGTGTGGCACAGCACAGAGCATCAGCTGATGCTGTGCTTCAGCTCCTCACGAAGTTTCCCTGCCTTCTGCCCTTCATCAAATAATAAGCACAGTGTCCGAGACTCATTTTTGCTAGAAATTAAGTCTTTGTTTCAGCCAAGCACTTAGGTTCCTAATTAAGCATGTGAGTAATCCTGCAGAAATAGGACAGCTCATATTGTTCAAGCTCAGCCCATGGATAAATGCCTGACTGAGATGAGGCCGAGGAGGTAAAACTAAGGAACTCTGCGAAACATTTTCACACAGAAGGCAGTATGTTTCCTTGCTGCTTTATAAAAATGATGATAAGAAATTTTCCTCTCCGCTGGAGTATCACTGAACACTCGTCATAGGTGAGTTAAAGGAGAAAACTTGAGGTCCTGACACACTGCAGAATGAAAAAAATACATGAAGAAATTGGTGATAGATCTTCCTTCATAGCAGAAAAGGAGTAAGTGTTGGGGGGATTGTGCCATTCCTTTGTTTCCTAGATTGGATTTTGGAATTAGACAGTTCTTCCTAAAACATATTGTAGAATTTCCCTTTTTCATCCCCTGAGACAACTTGTGCTGTATCAGGAACAAAAGAGAGAAGGATTTATTCTAACCAGCTACTTTACATCTCAAAGAAATGTTCCTGTAGAAATTCAATAATTAATTAGAGTTTTGTTAACACTGTAAGTTTGGACGCGATTATGATACTAGGAATGCTTTCAAACTATCTGAAGAATGGAACTGATAAAGATGTTCAAGGGTCAGTTAAAAGCTACTGCATTTTTCTGTTGCAGTGCTGCATTTTTGTCTAATATTTAGTGTGTATTATTACTGTACGTTTCATTTGCATCTGATGCTGAATAAAAAGCCACTCCCAGTCTGATGCTCTTCTCTGAGCAGTAATAATACATTTTCTTTTTGCATGAAATTGACTTTTTAGAAGATTGATTTTCTCAGGGCTGAAATAATAATACATCACTATGTTCCAGTATCATCTTTTTTTATGATCACAGTGAGTTTGTCTATAACCTGCCTGTCAGTTCCAAATGCTGGAATAGACTGGGTCAGATGTCAATCACTGCTTACCCCTGTATTAAATAAGTGTGTTTTTTCTGTTATTTCAGTTAACCATATTCTTGTACACTGGTTTCTGTTTTTAAGATTTTCAGATGGGGAGATGGGAAAATGAGGCTGAAAGACAAGGCTTGTTTGGCATGTGCCTTGTGAACCTCTGACCATCCCCTGGACTGTGCTGGGGTCTCAGCACTGTCAGCTGCAGTGTGAGTGCCCAGCACTTTGGAAAATGTTTATAATGAAATCGGGCAGAGCTGCAGGATGTTCAGCACTTCTGAAAATGAGGTCACTTAATGAGGTGCCTGTGCTCATTGGAACTTAGCTGTAGGGCACGTTTTTCTCGAGTCACCTTAGCCATAATATTGCACTTGTATTCAAAGCCCATTAGGATGCTTTCACATAGCAATCATTTGAAGCAGAAACGGAAGAGAACTTTACTAAAAGAGAACACAGCTTTTGGTAGGGTCACACTGGCTTTGCTCCTTAATACCTTAGTCTGTGAGAAACTGCCTTTCCTTGTTTTCCACTTAACTGAACTTCCACTGTTATTTTACCTTCTCCACCCTTGCCTTGCTATGTGTCTTTTCTGAGCATCCTTGGCAGCTCTGTGTCTGTCTGTGTCTCTCTGGTGTTTGTCTCCCACTGAACTGCTTGGTGTCCCTTACCATAATGCCATTGGTGGTTCTCAGTTCCTGCTTCATTCCTGATGTCTATTCTCCCTCCATCTAATGGTTCTATATTTCTCTCCTGTTGTTCCACTGGTTTGTCTTCCTGTCAGTTTAATGTCTATCAATTTAAAGCTAATATGGCCAAATCTGAATTCTTTATCCTTCACATTAAACCACTTCCCATTCATGACATTTTCAGTGATTACCCCCATTCACAATCTCAATCGTGCTTGGGCCATTTTCTTATCTTGCACATTTAGTGTATAATTTCTTATTATTTATTTGTATAGTCATAATCTTACCACCTTTTCTTCTGATGTATTTCTATATCAGATATATTTCTCAGTTCATATTATTGTGCAGATTAATTACCCATGCCTCTGAGAATGACAGCAACCTTTTCCAATCTATTCAAAATATAGTTGTTAAGATGATTTGTCTTCCTTGCGTTCATCATGAATCCCTGCACTGATTCATCCCACAACATCCAATCAGCATCCAGTTTTTTGTGTTTGCTTTCAAGATTTTCATGTATCTGCCTTTTCCTGTTAATCATTCCTTCCTTTGTTTTATGAAATGGTGAGTCTTCTCCTCACCATTGCTTCTCCAGTGTTATCAGCCTCAGAGATCCTTTTGGTTATTTTAGAGAACTCTGGTTTTTTCATTTTTCTTACAAATGCAGCACTTCACAAGATGGGCTTCCTATGTGTTCTTCAGACCAACTTGTTTTTCACCACTGTTACCAAATTGTCTTAGAAACAGTTCCACTAGCTTAGTTTTCTGTGTGAGTTAATATTTAACAGATTAGATTATTGAAAATGGGATTTTTATGAAGTATGATTTTTCAGTTAAAATTCAAATTAATTAATTGGGGAAAGAGATAATTTACTTTAAATGAGAAGCAATCGTATTCTTGCAATGTTTTGAGTCCTTAGAATTCCTTCTCTCTGCTTAAAATGTATGAGGGAAGGAAAAAGTTGCTATTTACCTCTTGGATATGTTTAATATTAAGCATCAGTAACTTGCTGCAGTGCTGATTTCAGACATTCAGAAATTAGCTCTAAAATTGGGCTTGAGAATAATCAGTTTTAAAAAATGATGCATGATTTTTGAACAAACTTTTCACGCTTTCTTTGACAGTTTATTTGGATACACAAGTAATTTGATCACAAAAGAGTAGAAGTAAGTCTTTGAATCTTAGTCACATAATTGCAGGAAGTAAGAAAGACCAGAAGTTATCAAGAATCATGTGCAAAAGTAGTGGAAGATCTGACAGTGCTGAATGATGCAGGGTATGTCCAAAGCCTGAGCGCAAATTCTGAGCTAGATCACATAATGGGTAGGGAATATGAGAAATCATGAACTCTCTTTCTGTGCCCTTCCAAGGAACCAGGGACGAAGGTTGAGTTGGGAAAAGAAGGGGTTAGGGGTTTTTCCACTTTGACATGAGCAGAAAGCAGAAGCCCTCAAAGATTTCACATCCCCTGTGTGACAAACTTGGGTGCAAGCTGAACGAAGTCTCCACTTTACAACTTTCATCACTTCTAGCCTCATTTCAGGAGAAGGTGCGTAAGATGAGAAAAGGTGCTGAGGGCCAACACCTACCATTGCCATTCACTTTCTGCGACAGCGCTTCTGTGTATCAAACTTACAGGCATTTCTATTCCTCCCATAATATACCACCTTTCAGGGCATAATTCTGAGCTTCACTAACACTATGAAGAAACCCGTCCTAGAAACTCAGTCTTTTAAAAAAATTCATAGGCACGACATGATCTTTCCAAATACAAGGAGGTCAGCATACAGAAAGTTTCTCAAGGGAGAGAATACAGACCTCTGGGATTTTTACTGCAGTTATGGAGAGACAGTCTGTCTGTGCAGGAATTGATTACTGTCATTGCATGTCAGCTTCTTCTCACGACTCCAGAGTGGAAGGGAGGGAGAGGATCTCATTAAATACATGCAGTAGAGAGGCTGGGGCCAGGCAGCAACTAGCCCTACCCTCAGGTCTCCCTCCTCCAGCCCTCAGAAGATTTGCAAAATTGATCCAGGGCCATTTGAATAGGGCATAATGTCTCTGAAAGAAATGTTTGCTTGCTCTTCAGTAATTGCCAGCAAATCTTTAAATAAACTATGAGATTGTGATGAACCCTTTCAAAGGCACTATACTTTTTCTTGGCCTATCCAAAAAACCACCATTGTTACTGGTTAGCAGTCTGTTCTTGGTATATGCAAAAGTGGGATTCTGTCCTGAGATACACCTAATAAGTCTTTCTGACCAGTCTTCCCTGTATAAAAATATAAAAAAAAAATACAAAAGGAGATAATATTCTAAAATTTAAAGCACTAATCACTTTAGTTAGTTTGCAGGTCAACAACTGATTTTCATATAAATTACTTAGACGCACTGAAATACCTCATTTTGCTGTCATTTTCTTTACATTTGCATTTTTCTCTGCAGCCTCTGGCTAAAAAGACTCATCTGAATAAAAGTTTGTGTATGTTGCCATCTTCTAATGATCTGTACATTTTTGTGTTTGACAGTGTATCAATTGCAACAAGAGGCACCACGTCCCAAGAGAATCATCTGTCCTCGGGAGGTCGGTTTTTTTTGCTCTATCTTGTATCTGATGAATTGTCAGCAGCATATGATTCCCAAAAAGTGTTTTTTATAGTCTGTGGGTAGTATTTCCTTTAATTTTTCTATGTCATTCTTGTATATAATAATTTTTCTTAAGGTTGAGAAATTAAAGCAGATTAATATTTGCTAATTAGCCATGGCAGCCTCATTCTACCACTGGAAGCATCTTCATTAGACAAATACTTATTAATTATTGCATAGTGTGTTTCTCTGTATACTACCTGAAGCTTTGTGTTTTCTTGTCAAAGTGAAGATGTGTTTTTCTTCCTGCATCTACATAATAACATCTGTCTGATATGTTTCCAGATGATACAAGTAGCTTTAGTTTGCTAAATGCTTCCTGCCAAGTGTTATGTTCAAGTTAAAATACTGAAGTGATAGCTAGAGAGCTCTATTCTGTCACAGAAACTTTAAAGATTATAAGATATTTAGAAATCTGCAGCACTGCAGGTTTGGTTCAGTCATCTTGTGCCCCTATTTTATTTTTTTATATTTCTCCATATCTACTTGCTTTAATATGTCTGTTCCTGAACCCGCATGGTAATGCGCAATAGTAGCGGAACACACATCTAGATGTCTCTGCTCAATCAATAAGGCAGTGATAGCTTTATCTTCTGTAATCTCAGGGATTAATTTTGTGCAAATAGACATGTAATACTAGTAACAGAAATATTAAATGTGTGAAGTGATTGCACAAGGTATAAAAGATGACTTGCAAAAAGACAGAAACTGCGTCTCCTTGGCATTCTACATAGGTCTTCTTCCCAACAGCATCCAGAGCTCTGTCCTGCTTCCCACACTGTGTAGCCATGAAAGTAGAGTCCTAACATATGTTAATATTAAGATACTGTCTCAAAACACTTTTGCGTGGGGCAGGAGGCTTTGTATCAAGGCACAGGTACTTGCCTGGGTTTGTGAAGAAAATCCACTGCAAAGCCAGGAATTAAGTACAGTCCCATCTACTAGTTTCAGGGCAGGGAGAGCAGGGTCATGGCCTCAGTCTGAAAGTCTTCAAGCCCTGTCAGTCTGGGCAACATATACACAGGGTGCTAAGAAGGGCGAGCAAAACATCAGACTGGGTGAACCCTCATATCATCCTTTTTTCCCTGTAAAAGACAAGGCTTGAGGAGCAGGAACACGTACTGGCACTGTGGGACTTCAGTGCACATGTGCTGAAGAGTTTTATCAAGACCTCCCCCCCTGATGAAATCCTTATGCAAACCAAAAGCAAATTAGATCTCTGTGGCTGGTATTCTTTAAAGGAAAGGGCATTAGGGATTTTACTGAATGAATATCATATAACAGATATCAAACTAGTTGTATTATAGTTGAAATTATTTCAGGTGAACTATTTGTTTACTTCTGGCATCTATTTCATACTGGAACTACTTTGAGAAAGAACTTTGCTCAATGAAATCTGATTAAAAATTGTGGGGCTACAAGTTAATCTGAGTAAGTTTAATCCAAAATTTATTACACTACGCATTGTCTAGTTTGCCTCCATGAGTTAAAATTTGAATCAAGGTAAAATAGTCTTTTAAAGTGGAATATCAATTGTATTCTTGTTCTAGAAACAAGATTATCTACACAAGTGGAGTAAAGGTGCAGCAGTGAACTCTTGACCAGTGTGCTACATTGAACTCATTTCCTTGAACTCAAGAACATGTTATGTACAACTGAAGTCATTCTTTTGCCTGATGTTTAAAGACCATATACATATCTAATACTTCTTCAGGTCACTTCCAGAGATTTGCAGAAAGAAGCTAAGATCATAATAATTAATATATCATTGACAAAGCAGTACATAACAAAATAAGTAAAAAATGTCTGTTTCAGATGATCTGATTTTGGTTCTGACTAATGAGCCATTTTTAGCAGCTCACTTCATGGACTGCAGAGTTCTATTTTGAGTTGTTTTGATTTTTTTTTTAAATTTAGTCAGCTGAAAATACAGAGATTCTATTTAGGGATAGGTATATAAAGCAGTGTGAATTCCCACAAAGGTGATCTTTGGTTCCTCTTACTTAGATTTTGAATCTTTGTGTAGCTCAACTGTAGGTGTTCACAGACGGATTGCTAGAAACACAGATTCTCTGACCCAAGAGCCAAAAAGTCACTACAACACTGCTGATGTGCTTTACTTTTGCATATAGTTGGAGAATTAGGACAAATGGCATGTCCTGATACTTAGATTGCTCCTTATGGTTCATATTACCAGTTTATTAGAAAGTAGAACTACATAATGGTTTTATAGAGCATCACAGATTATTTTAGAGAGACAATTTGGTACTATGTTCCTGTGGCACCTAATAGTTTTTTCTTAGCATACAGTCTATAAAGTGGGTGCTTTGGGGTTGTTTTTCTTGATTCTAGTTTGACTTCAGTGTAATCTGATGCTTGTAAAGGCTTGCGTCACTGAAGATGATATCTTATTGATCCTGAATTTCTCAGTTACACAGAAAGATCTCAAAATCTAATTTTGTGCTGTGTGTGAAAATATATTAAATGAAAATATGGTAGTTATTTAGTATGCAACGTGGCGCTCATCCAACATCTGAGAGCAGGTGTCAGCAGGATATGTGACTGATGGGAAAGATTTATCTCTTCATGTGCCTGTCATAGGAACTGGACCTTGTTGAGGGTGTTCTCTTGTGTAATTTAGTATTCATACTGCTTTAGACAAATCTAAAATTTGCAAATAATTTCAAATCCTTCATTCTTATGGAAGGATGTCCTTCCTTAATAATTGCTAAATTCAACACTGTTTGCAGGGAAATTGAAGCATCTGCTGCAAACAAAATCTGTAACACCAACACATAAACAAGGGTTGGAGGGGTTTTTCTCTTACTACTTGGCATTTTCATTATTCCTTCTCCTTTCCCGTTGCCATCTTTCACATTCTTTGCATTTATTTGCTCTTCCATTACCTCTCTATTGCTCTATAGTCACAGGGATTTTTAGGCTCAGATCTCTGCAGTTCTATCATCTACTTTGCGTAGATTTCTTGATTAAGTATCCTACGGAGACAGAAATCACCTCTCCTGATATGCAAACCACTAGACTAAAAGCTGGGACTGTAAATAAAACATGAACATTTATATCTTTGGGTCTTTGAGCTTTGCTATCATGACTTTCCTCTATTGTTTTTTTGGGTTTTTTTGCTTGCATAAATATCTTGTCAGCAAAAGCAGGTCATTCCTGCAGTGGGAATCCTACTGAATTAACTGTTTGGGCTTCAGGTATCTAATGCCTTTTAATTAATCACCACTGGAAGTGGGACTGGTGTGAAAATCCTACCTTCCCAATAATATTGCATTTCTGCTAATATCCTCATTTGTAACCATATTCCTTCCAGCAGTGTTTTAGTGATTTATCTTTTAAGTAGAAAAAGTTCAGTTTAAAAGCTCTATTCAGGTGAAGGAGTAGCTTTTAAATACAGAGCAACTGTGATGGTAAGCACCAAAAAATCAGATTTGCATTGTGAGGAAGTTGTATTATAAAGCATCTTTTAGGTTTTATTCTGCAGAAATCCTGGTGAAAATTTATATTCTCGGAAAATGACTAAAGCATTCAACTTCCTTGTTTCATTCAAAAGGAACATTTCAAATAATTATTAATTTTAATAAGGCTTCAATAAAGTAAAAGAATTAGGGATGGTGACATCACTTTGGACTATTTTTGTTTAAACCATGGGCACATTACAGATTTTCTTCAAAGAGGGAATGAGTCTTACCAGTGAATTTTTGGATTATTTGTGTAGAAATATTCATACATGTGAATGCTTTTCCCATTCTATTCCAAGAAAGCCTTAATTGCTGCCAGCAATTTTTGAGGCTGGTGAATTTGTCTGCATTAGACCTTCCACATTCCTAACAGTGTCTTGGCCAAGCCAGTGTCAGCAACACTGAGAAAGTCGTCTAAATTTCCCTAGTGTAGACAAAGCCTTAGAGCCCTAACTTATATTATTATGTAGAAAAATGTCAGTTAATTGCCTTCCTCATCATTCTGAATTCCAAATAGGTTGTGTCAGAAGCGGTAGAAATTATTATCTCTGCCTTTAAAATACAAAAATTATGGTTTCTTGACTGAAAGCAAATATGATTACAAAAGGGAGAATTTTAACTGGAAAAAATCCCTTTTTCTTTTTGCTTAAGTGATTGTAAGAGATGAAAGTAATGATGGCATATTAGACTTCACTGCTGGGAGTTTTTCCCTCTAACCATCCGGAGGGTCTGGAACTGTTTTGACCCTCTGGGTATCCATTACCTAGATTTATCAAAACAAGTGTATAGATAGTGGCATTTCATAGAGCATAACTGTTGAAATTGTCACTAGCAGGTTTATAATGCTATTGCCACCTCATACATTACTAGCTGCAAGTATGCAGGATTATGGCACATGTCCAAAACTAAACTGCTGCAAGTTAGTCTTTTCTCGGTTATCCTCAAAGTTTCTTCTGAAGCATGGGTTTCAAGTTAAGAATAATGCAATTAGAAGAGTATAATTTAAACAACAGCAATATTTAAAAACACTAGTTACTTTTGACATTCCTTCTTTCAGATACAATAATATTTTACATTTGTATGTACGAAAAAGCTTGTGATTAGGTAAGCTTGAGCAAGGTTGTTAGAATTCAGCCTTAGTGAAATGTTTGCATAGTATATCTGACTGGATAATAAGTATTTAATCATTGTAATAAGTCTTCCATGAATTCCCTTATTCTGTTCCCTTACTGACCTTTACAAGCTGAATATTTCCTCTTTCCCTCTGTCCTTGTCTTTCTAAGAGCAATGTCTATACGGTAGTAAAGTACCAGAGAGCTGTAATAGGGCATGGAAATTGGCCATAAAATTGGTGGTAAATAATGGGAGTAAATGCACATTTTCATGACACTTGTTCAAATCACTCTACTGCAAAAAGTCAGACACTGCCATGAAGTATCTCTTACTGTCAATCCAGAGAGCTTATCTGATATAATTCAGAATTATTATATTATCTCTCCCTTAGAAAGAAACCTCAGAACACACACAGTGACACACCAAGAGATCCCATTAGCCAGCAATTAAGTGAAAATGAGCCAAATTGTGCTGGAAACTATTTTCATTAATGAAAATGTTTGCACATGTAAGACTTAATGGAGCCTATATTTTCAAATTCTTATAATATTGCTGATGCTTTAATTGTGTTTTTATAATCCTCTTTATGATAGAAACAAAAACAAACCGGGAGGACACAGCAGTAGTCTGTTGGTTGCAAATGAAGCTAAAGAGCAATTTTGAATAGACATTGACAAAAAGCGGAAAATTCTTGAACTGAAATTCATCGCAAAATTAGAAAGCCTGGCTGCACTAGTGGTGGGTGAGAGCAACTGAAAGCCAGGGAGTATTTTCAGGTAAAGTGGTGCAGAGGACCCATGGAATGAATGCCAAAATGTATGGTATGCAGCATCCCTCTAAACCGACTACATGCAAGTTTTCCTATATAAATTTAAAATGTGGTACCTAATGTCATTTTTCTGTAGTATCTCCATAGTCAATTTTGTCCTGCAAAACACCTGCAATTTGCAGCAGTGGAGAAAAGAAAGAAGGAAGGCTGGAAAATTGCTTGCCAAAAATTTCCCTGTATTTGTTATGTCAGAGAAATTTGCTGGTATTTTTATCCAAGGTACTTTAATGACTGACAGGAAATCTCATCTCTCCTAGTCTCTGTCTTTCAGTCTCACTCCCGCAATAGTAAAATGGTGGAGTGCTGAAATAAAGCCACATCATTCTCAGTTTAACGGCCCATTGACTACTGAACGGAGGAGAAAGCTTTCTAATTATTCTGCAGATGTGATAGTAAATATTTAAGTAGTTACAGCTAAGCAAAACTAGAAGAGGTTTGTCTGTTTCACTTGAATTTCCTCAGATTTGATTTGTCAGGTTTGACAAATGTTAAGATTTGCAAATTAGATGAGTGCTCATCTTCATCAGAGGAAGACGATATGAACCTGTCAGTGTGCTTATTGATCACTGTAAAATGGAAAAGTTAAAGCCATCTTTTTGGAAGATAGGATGGCAAGCTCTGAGTTTTTTGATAGTTTGATGAGTACAAACTGTAGGTAGTTGTCTTTATGGACTGATGAACTTGCTAATTATCCCTCTGTCTTTGCTTGAAATCTTTGCAAAGTTTCACCCTTACTTCCATCTCTCCTCGGAAGTGGATGATGTGTGTATGTGTGTCTGGTTTTGTGATTTTGTTATTCCCTAGTTTCCTTTTATCCTTGTTACATACCTCTCTCTTCATCTAGTTCTTTTTATTTAGACCTGGCATTTAATGTAAGCAGTTTTCAAGCCAAAATAAATGAAAGCCTCTTTCATATCTCCACCTAGATAAAGTTTATCTTTAAGACTACGTGTAGGTAAAGTGCTATGTGCTTGTACATATGTGCATACCTGTTCCCATTCAGGCCAGTATTCCTTGTGTCTGGTTAAATAATATATAGAATGGGATCTCTGTGTCTTTCCTCCCTGACTGATACTTCCTATATGGTATCTTTTTTCAAGTTTCAAGATGAGGAACTGTTGTGGTTTAACTACAGCCATCAGCCAAGTGCCATGCAGCCACTGTCACTCTCCCATCTGCAGGATCGGGGAGAGAATTGGAGTGGTAAAAGGTAGAAAGCTCATGGGTTGAGATAAAGACAGTTTAATAGGGGCAGCAAAAGCCACACACGTAAGCAAAGCAAAACAGGACTTTGTTCACTGCTTCCCATGGGCAGACAGGTGTTCATCCATCCCCAGAAGAGCAGGGCCCCATCACATGTAATGGTTACTTGGGAAGGCAAATGGCATCACTCCAAATGTCCCTCCGTTCCTCATTCTTCTGCCTCAGCTTTATATAATGAGCATGATGTCATATGGTATAGAATAGCCCTTTGGCTAGTTTGGATCACTTGTCCCAGCTGTCTCCTCCCAACCTCCCATGCACCCTGAACTTCTCGCCAGTGTGGCCGTACAAAAAGCAGAAGGCCTTGCCTCTGTGTAAGCCCTGCTCAGCAATAACAAACACATTTCTGTATTATCAGATCTGTGTTCAGCACAGATCCAAAACATAGCTTCATATTAGCAACTGCAAAGAAAATTAACTCTTCCCTACACAGAAACAGCACAGGAACACAAGAGTACTGAGCACTTGATGAATTTGTATTTCCTAATATGGATAAATATAGAAACATTACACATCTCTCTATTGTCCTTCCTCTACTTCCTGTACATGTATGTATATAGCTACACACACAAAATTATCAAATCAGCCAGTTACACACATCTTTTTGGAACTGTGGACTGTTGTGTTCTGTCATAGGAATGTTTTAGTGTTTCTCACTTGTTACAGAAGAATTCAGAGCATTAATGTGGCTTACCGCATTTATCTGCTGCTGGAGGGATTTTTCCTCCTATTTAACAACTCAACACATCAGTCTTCTTAAAAGGAGAACAGTTTAAATGCTATATTCAGATTTTCATCTTGTATTCAGGGTAACAAATATTTCTTTTACATTTAGTGATGCCCTTACTGTGTGAATGAAGGCTTCATAACAAAATAGATGACTCCCACTTTCGCTGTTGAAATTGTCTGAACCTGATTCTGTCTCCTCCGACTGTTTAGCAGCAGCCTTCTTGATTAAGATTTATTTCAGTTTATTTTAGCTCATGTTCAGGAGCCCTTTATTTTCCTTAGTAGGTGAGAAAATACTTGGATTTTCTTCTCTTGTTCAATCTTGCTGTTTTCAGTTAGAGGTAACTATATACAGAAATATATTTTGGTTTTGTAGCAATAGCAGATGTCCATATTGGGGAAGATTTTTGTTACCTTCTGGTGTTTATGGTGTTTTGTCTGGTATATTGATTACTGGCTGCTGGACAGTTTGCTTAAGGTCATAGAAAGGAAATAAACCAGAGTTAAAAATACCCTTATAAAGGATGGCTTAAAGCAGCTTGTTTGCAAGTTTGGTATAAGTAAGCAAATAAGCACAGTAAGTTATTTTAAAATTATCCGTGTTTAAAAATGACAGAAATAACCTTCACTGGGTGGAAATCATCCTGCAGTAAGTGCCACAGTAACAGTCAGAGTTGCTGAGCTCCCTGTGTTTCTTTGTAACGCATTATCCTTCTGTAAAAGGGTCATTATACATTTTATTTTTTCCATATGTTACAGCATGTCACCAAAGCAGACAAGTTGTGCAGCTTTGAACAGCAGTTAATAAAAGCATTCTTTGTGTTCTTCCCTTTTGTCTTATATTCATTTACATTCTTCCTAGTGGTGAAGAACACTCCTACCTTCTCCCTGGCACTCTGAATTTTTCCACAGAGTATTTTGTTAAAAGATACCAAAAAGGATTTGGTACTTTGTTATGCTGATGGATTTAAACCGAAATTTGTCATTTAATTAAGTGGTGATAAGTTTATCACTTGAAAGTTTGGCTTTCTCCTCTCGAACAGTTAACTCAGTCCACTGCCTTCCTGGTGCTCTCCTGAGAGCGTCATAAAGGTGGGCAGAGTATTATTGTGGTTTTACAGGTGATTTATATGGCCTATTCAAGTCTGCTCACTGCTAATCCTTATCTCCTGAGAGCAGTCCAGGCAGATGTGAGGAATGGGCTGGACTGTAGTATCTCGGGACCAGAAGAAACAAGAGGTTGTCATTTCTGTGTCAAGAAGAGGTGTTTGCGTATCCACTTCTTAAAGCCTTGAAAAAGGCTTCATGAAGATTTCTTGACTGCCTCTGCTTATTTATTTACTGTTTAATTATTTGTAAAATTTTTCTAAGTTCTATCTCCTTTTTTGCAGTTCAAGCCTATTTTTTCTTGTCATGTCTAGTAGGTGCACAGAGAACAAATTTATTTCCTCTGGAAAGCAACCTTTTTAATACCTGTCTGATACAGCCCCTCTCTGTGTTCATTTCTTGAGGCCAATCTCTTTTCATGTCTTTTCATGGTTGCTAAGGCCCTGCTCGCCCCAGTTGTTTGCTCCAGTCCTGCTCGAGATGTGATGCCCCAACCCACAGTCAGTATTACATCTAGAGGCTTTCTGAGCGAACATTGCAAGGAGAGGATTACTCTAAGGTGTCTTCTTGGCTTGCATTCTTGGATTTATATCTCAGTATGACATTCTGGTTTGGGCAGGTTTTGATACAGACAGCATCAGTGATCCAGGTTCATTTATTGATCTGTAACAATGACAGGATCTTTTTGTGCAGAGACCTATCTAGTCATTGCCCCTCGGGTATTTTGAATGATTTTAACATCTTGCCCCCAGCTACTTTCTTGGAGGCACTATAATCCCTCACTGAATGTTCATCCCTTGAGTGGCCATAACTCTGGCATTTCCATGGCTCTGTGACTGAATGACAAAAGGAGATGCACAATTCCAAAACTATTGATGTCACCTTTCACTCTGGATAGCCTCTGAAAAATGGGCAGAGCAGGTGGATTATGTTGTGGAGACTTGGGCATTGAAAGATCAGGAACACACTTAAGTTACATGTGCTGGATAGGCTTGTTATATGAAGCCTGTCGGATCAGTCATGCTGAATGCCATTGACTGAAAATCTTAGGGGAGAAGATCATCTTTTCATTATGTATGTACATAGTAAGTGCCTATAATTGGCCTGTCCTTGGCTGAGGACTAGAGATGTTGCTTTGCTGCTCTTCCTTCTAACAAAATTAGCAACAGACTTTATGATGTGACATACTTTGCAAAACCAAGAGTTGTTTCTCTTTGAAAATACTGGTGCCAGAGAGTCTGATAAGGTAATAGAAAGAAAGTGGTAAAGAGGTAAAGAAAGGTAGATAAATATTTCCTATGGAAAAGAATGTCCTCCCCGTTTAAATTGCTTAAGAGTCATTGATGTGAAATAATTTGTCCTATTTGGAGGAAATGTTAGACATGCTAATAGATCTAAGTAGAATTTTCTTCAAGGAAAATTTGGAGGCAAAAAAAATGTTTTACAGAAATAATGAAATACAGTGTAGTTTTTCTTCATTCCATTTAATGGGGGCTTATAACTTCTCTTAATCCTTTTTGGTTGTTTATTGTAAGTGTAAAGTTTGCAGTGGGCTTATGGTAAGTCTGCTAGAAGTTGAACAATACAGAAAATAAGCTCCTTTTCTCTACAGTTTGTTTTTACTGGGCTTGTCTTGAAAGCTTCACTTCCAACTCTTCTATTTCTCTTTATGTCAAACTGAGCTGAAAAACGTATTTATATCCAGTCAACCAGAGTTACTGAAAAATAATTAGGATTGTTCCAAACAGAAAATATATCAGATTAAAATTCCTTTGGGAAAATGCCTCACTGCCTGGTCTGAGTAAACACATCACCATTATTAACTTGTGGATCTTGTTTCTCTGTTCTTTCTGTGTATTGAAGAACAGAGAGCCAGGTGAAGCTTCCCACCTTATTGTTTCCCTTCTCCTTTTATATTTTTGTCATGGATGTATTAAGGCAGTGGCTGCAATAGGTCCACAGTACACAATGTTATGCTGTGCTGGCCCTTCTGAATTAGAGACAGATTTCTGTCCTGGAGGGATTTCTAAATTTTCATTCCAGCATTTCTAGATTTCAGCTTTGGCCACTGAATAAGGAAATATGTCTTGTGCAGTGAAGCTGAAGAGAAATGAAATTTTTCTCAAATAAGGGTTATCCTATTTCTGTGGTAGTACTTTTACGCAAAAAGAGTTTTCCAGGGTATCTTCAAATCTTCAGTGCAGTGTGGCTTTGATGTCAATGCTGGCAACAAAAATCTGTCACGTTAGGGGATGGTCAGCTCCTTCCTGCATAATTCCCTGCAGTTTTGTGATGAGTTATTTTACAGAGTGGTATAGACTTCTAATACAATAATTTGTATATTAGCAGAAGTATGTCATGCCAGGGCTAAACCATTCTGGCCAAAACAAAAGCCACAAGTCCCAGTGCATTAAAATTCAATAAACTTCAAAATTATGTAAACATAGTATATTGAATTAGCTCAGATAGCTAGTTTATTAAGACTTATTTTCTTCTTGGTGTTGACATCAAACTGAAGTACAACTAACTCCACACCTTGAAAAATATGCTATAACATTGTAAAAAATCTTGTAAAACTAGACTAAAGAGTACAAGTAAGGGTTTTTATTTTGGAGTTGGGAGAGGCAATCAGGTTTGGCAGGCTGGGAGTTAAGGCTGGAGTATGCAATGTCTCAAACATGAGCTTCCAAAGGCCTTTGTAGTGTCAGGAGGGTTGTGCTGGGTTTTGTTACTCTTTGAGCGTGCATCAGGATTAGATGTCATTGAAAGTTGCTGGCTTTGTAAGATTACTGGATTAGTAGTGATTTAGGTTGTTTTACCATATGTCTTATTTCCTGATCAATGTAACTTTAAACAATTTTGGCATTCACTGCTATTTCACTATTTATGCAACTATGAATTTCAGTAGTGATTTTCAGCATTTTCCCTGTGGTTTCTGGAACAACATGCAGAAATGCCTGCTCTGCAACAACATTTTTGGTTTGAAATTGGCAATAATACCTTTTTCTAAGCCAGAAAATTACCATTTTAGTCGAGAGGGAGAAACCATTTAATTTATCCTCAGTGTGGGAGAAGTAAAGGCAAGTCCTGTAGTGTTCTTTAAGGCAAAATATATTTTCGCTAGTGAAGACCTGTAATTTGCCTTATGCAATTTTCCTTACTTTTGTACTTTGGTTTTTTCTGTTAGCGTAAGAGTCCAAAGTGACTCAAATTGTCTGACCTCTCCCCTTGCTCAGTGTCTAGGAAGATGGGCCAGTGATGCATAAAACCAACTTGTCACCTGGGAAAGGTGGCTCTTTTTTCAGCAAGGAAATAGTGAGGGCTATATCGAAAATGATGAAAGTGTTCTTCATAGGCATTACCTATGCAAAAAAACCCCAAGTGTGTGTCCTCAGAGTAAGTGTGATTGTTCTGGGCTCCTACGACCAGGAAACAATCATTTTCCTACCTATGGATTTTCTTTCCAGCAGTAAGAATTCTCTTAGGTGGATCTGTTTGACTTTGTGTGTGCAAACCCATTTATAGCAGGAGAGGGAAAGTTAATCCCTACTGAATTTCAGTTACCTTTGCCTTCTGGAATATATAGAACTTTCCTTGAAGTTTTTACAGAGTCTGCAGTGGGCGCAAAACAGACCTACTGGCTCCTTTGATATTTTTAAGCCACTGCTTTATCAATTGTGCAGGCTTTTGGTTTATGTCCAAGTTCAGTCCAACATTCTGGTTTTGATCTAGAGACCCTGGTGGTATTTTTGATCTTTTATTGTGCTTTAACTTTGTTTCCTTGTGTTTTCCTAGTGGCAAAGTTGGTTAGGAGAGAAATTATTTTTCAGGTTGCATTGAGAACACAGGGGGATTATTAGTTTCTGGGGCACTTGGATGGTCTCACAGATCTGGAGCTTCATTTCAGGAAATACTACAGTATCTTTCCTATTCAAAGACAGATACTGAAGTTGTGGCTGTTGTAGACATATGGATGCTAAAATATATTGGAGCGAAGGTTCCTGTTTTATGGAATAGGAGGAAGAATAGAGGAGTAAATGGACTCTGTGTGGATTCTTGGAGAGCAAATGTTTTAGCTCATAAACAGCAAGAGAAGTGGAAATCAAATTATGGTGGGTGGTTCAGTCAGTTGCTAGTTAAATTATAAAAATTTCACAGATAAATTTGTTTTTATATAAATGATATGAGAAAGATAAAAAATGTGTCTCCATTTGTTCAAGGACTTATTTCTAGATTCCTTTTATACTTTATGTATATAGCAATTTATATGTATATTTATATTGGGGGGGAATTTGTGCTTAAAGCTAATTTTGGGATTGGGTGTTAGTACTGTTAATTCATTTTTCTGAAGTAGATTGAAACTCTTGGGGTGTATTCTGTATATAAATGCAGTCAAGGCAAATCTGTATTTTTAAATAGAAGCAGATTCTGACTACTATATGAAAGTCATGCTTTATCTTCTGTAGTCTAAAGGTTTTATCTGGCTTTCTGTGTGAATGAAAGAACAATGTGTTTGTTCCTTGTCACATATTTCAGCGTACTGAGTGGCCTTTGTTTCCATGAAAGAGGAGATTGCATGTGGTGGTTTTACCTAACCCAGCTTCTGATACTCATTTTTTAATTGAGTTGCCAGCTAAATATATGCTTTCAAGGGTTATTAAGGTCCATGAGGATGACAGGAAAGCTGCACATTTCCAAGATAATAAAGTCATATAGTGCTATTGAAGATGAACATACAAAACACCTCCTTTCAGAGGTAGTATGTCTTTTTCTTGATACTATTTTTTACTTACAAAAATAGAAAGTTAAAAAAAATGAATTCATACACTTTCTCCTCTGAGTTCCCACATATGCACATAGAAACACAGCACCTGCACTTGGCAATTCCTTTGATTTTGCTCTCTCTTCACTTCTGTGTTTGCTTCTCCCTCTTATGCCTGCCCCTCAGAGCTCAAAAATGTTTGCATCAAGGTATTATTCCTAGGCAGGTGTTTCAAGGGTATGATACTGCTATTGTTAGTGCCATGCTAGAAAAGAAATGCCGAGCTGGGAAAGAAGCACAGTGAGGACTTGATTGAATTCCCATAAGTCTTCCATTGAAGATTCTCATTATCTTGTACAGACTTTTGTTCATCTTGTGCTGTGTTGTAGCCTTAGTGACTGCAGGGTGGAAATTCAGCTACTTCACTTTAGTGTGTGGCGTGTAGATTTATTGAATCAAAAATGTGACAGTTATGGATTTGCTATTCAGGGGAAAGAATTTAAAGGGATCAATTTTATAAGTGAAATAATGAGATATCATGAAAACAAGAGCAACAGATCTTGTTTCCAGTCAGATAAAATAGGGGGAAATCACCTAAACACGTTTTATGCTAAAAGATGAAATAGTCTTGAAACCAAAATTTATCTAGGTGTGTGTTAACACACATGAAGTAGTAGTTACATTGATATGGACTTCTTTAGGGAGATACACAGGCACTCAGATAATATTTTTTAATAATTTGGAGAATTTATGTGTATCTTCTGTGAAGTTCTGTCATGCTTGTAGAATAAAAGCACTGACTGAGCTGCAGCACGGTGAGATGGCACTGTTGGTAGGTGCTATAGCTGGAGAGGGAGCAGCTCTTCATAAGGGCACTAATATGTGAATACGCCTGAAATCTCCCCCACCCCCCACCCCCGCCACTTAATTAGCGCTGGCCGGGTGTGTGTTAATTGGCCGGGCCCGCGCGAAGGTGGGGGAGCGGCGCCCCCTGCCGGCCCCGCCCGCCGCGGGGACCCGGCCATGAATGGGAGCACAGGGAGCTGCTTTTGGGAGCGACTCCCAGTGCCAGGCCTGCCCAGAGCTGCTGGGGGAGGACGTGGCACTCTTACTATTGCTCCAAAGATCTTTGAAATAACTGTGATTCTTTCCAGGAACTTTGACTTTACTTAGGGCCTTGCCCGCAAATTGCGGAGACTTCAAGGAATTTGAGACTTAGGGTCTTAAATCCAGAAAACTTGTTTTCCCCAGGAATATTAAACTTTTTATCTCTGTCTGTTGCCATATATGGGCAAAAAATTACACGAAGGGCATATAAAAGTATATCAATGCATATAGTATATGTACATAATGTATATATAATGGATAAAAAATATATAAATATATACAAAGGGTATATAACAAAAATAGTTTTACTTTATATTTTAAATGCTAGATTGGCAAAACTGCAGTAAAATATTCTTTATATGCTTGGTCAAATTTTATACAATTATGTGTAGTTCTATTTTTTTACCACTGATACATCTCCCAGAATTCCATCAATAAACCCATCTCTTCTGTTTTCATTTTTGTCTTCTTTGTAGTTGTGTTCCAGTCACAGTTTTGAAACTGCAGAATTTCCTCACTTAGATGGGTCTAGTAGTCCTCATTAATAATCCAGCATAATTTATTTTTGTGTAGCTTATTTAAAATTGAGTATGTTTTTAATACATTTTTCCTTTCTTTCAAAATTTAGGTGGAGAACAGGCCAAAGTATTATGGAAGAGAGTAAGTATTTTCCTCTGAGGTGTATTGTTTTACAACTGAAAAAGAAAGACACAGTGGAGGTCTAATGAAATATTTTAACTTTCACTTCAACTAGGAGCCAAATATATTGAAAGCCTACTAATTTAGCTATGTTACAATCTAGTACTGCTGCTTACAATCCATGAATTATGCTGCTGTGTGAGCCTGCATGTTTATTTTGCTTTTCTCATGAGAGTTTGGGGGAAAAATTACTGTCTGGAGTACATCTTCCTTTTTTTTTTTTGGTTGTCACTTTTACGCCCCAGTGGTCCTGCAGTGGCTTAGGGAGGAGAGAAGCAGCTTATCTCTCTTACTGCCTTTTTGTGTGTGTTCCTGTGCTTTCACCACCCTACATGGCTGTGTGTACCTTTATCCTACTGCATGTGTAATTTCTGTTCTCCCTGCTGGAGTTACGGGGTTTGAATTACCCAACGAAGAGGTGTATTTTTGTTGTATGGAAAATACCAAACCACTAGAGTATATCATTCCTTTGAGCTCAGTGGTCTTCTTGCTGATAAGTAGCTTGGAAGGGGCTGGATTGTGCATTGGCATGGAGATTTGGGCATATTAAGTTGAAGGTATAGCCACTGTAGCAGCCACCCAGACCTGGCATTTGCCCTTTCCTCTAGAGTGATTTGCTGAGACCCCCAGCCCTTATCACTAGCTAAATTACTTAGTTCCCATGTTCTGTTTTTTCTTCCATCCTAGAGAGACCATCTGTGTCTAATGATCCTTTTCTACCATCAGAAGCCTCAAGAGCCAGTAGCTATATCCCTAATTACTGAAGTTGCATTTTTTAAATATTATCTTTGACAACAAGGAATTCAGATCCAACTGCTAGAGTACAATAGAGCTGAAGACTGTACCTGGTTGAGTAACACATCACACTTCCTACATCAAGACTTGTAAAACCATTGCTACAGTCTTGTATCCAGGGATCTACCTGGGTTTGTGGAGCAGCAGGGCTGGCACAAACTGTAAGATGTCACCTTGGTGAACCTACCCAGGCAAGATCACATTAATTATTATTATGCAGAAAGAAGACTTCAGAAGCACTGGGGAAGTCCTATAAATCAATTGACTCAGTGTTCATTGGTACTGGAAAGAGAAACAGGAATTTTTATGTAAAGAAACTGAAAAAAAAAACTTATTACTATATAAATCTGTGATGTGGCTGCATTTTAAATAGGGCACAAAGTTCTGGTCCCTCTCTACCCCTTTCTCATCCATCCTTTTTACAAAGGTTGTAGAATAAGTGGAAGTTGCGGCAAAGGGCAACAATGGTGGTAAGTAAAGGGATGCAAGTAAGGATGCAGCTCCTACCACAGTATAAAAATGAACTGGTCTTCCTCAGTGGCTGTCCAGGAGAGGGGCACATGCAGTGTTCTTCATGGGCAGCTTGAGAGCCCAAAAGGACCAAGATTTTAAAGGGCTTACAACTGAGATTCTCAAATTCATGAAGGGTAAGGTCACAACTGATCAGACGCAATTGTGGCTAAACCAGTGATGGATGGACAGGGATGTGAAGTGAAAGAAATATGTCACTGGTTCCTGTACCCTTTCTGTAAGCATTTCTTGTCAGCTACTGTCAGAAGCAGACATCGGAATTCAGGGGAACTTGTACCATGTACAGGCTGTTTTCATGCTATTATATAAATGTACTAAAATACCCATGAGAAAGCTTGGATTACACAGTGCTTGCCACCCATGAACAAAGCAATTTCACAGGTGCTCCGAGTATCCCAGTGATTTGTTAAATTGATCACAGGGAGAGTTTTTGTTCTAATATCTAACCTATAGCCTGCTATGTTTTATGATACATTCTTTTGGGGGGTAGCTTATGCTCATTATTTGTAACTAGATTTATGAATTGCCCTGAGTTTACTTGTGAAGTCATGCATAAATTGTGTCATTTAGGGGATGCTCATTTCAGTTTGGATAGAGCAATAAGTTAGCATGTTGCCCACCTGTACAGACAGAAAAGATTAATCCATTTTCATTACTTTTATTAAAAAGTCACCCTGGAAAGGTCACCTAAACCTAATATTTTCAACATACATTAGTTATGAAAGGACAACATAAAGAGAATGGAACAACAATTGCATTTGCATCCAATGTGTTTTTCTTCTCTTTCACTTCCTACCCAGAGGCAGTGTTAGGGATGTGCCACTTCATATGTATTGTCAGAAAAGAGAAAATGCTGAAGGCCAGTACATTTTAGTGCCTTTTTTTCAAACAGAAGCAAAAAATAGAAACTTTTAAAACCTCTGAAGAGACCCTCAGAGACTTATCAGCTAGCAAAATGTGTGTAGGAGTTAAGACTCAAACTGCTGTCAAGACTGGATTTGTACTTACAGAGAAATCACTGCTATATGTTGATTATCATCAGGTTAATTGTGCATCCTAGGCCCTCTTTCTTTCTTAAAATAGCAATGACAAAAGAATAAGAGAAGTATTGCTTTTTTCCACCCCTGAATGAGGAACTCATTGAAATGAAGAAAACAGTATTTTTCTCAAGACTATTCTGTACCTTCCTCCTCTTTAATGTATGCAAAATAGAATTTTGAATAATTGTTTTCATTTCTTGTCTCAGTTTCCCTTGCAAATATGAGGAAGCAATGTTAATATAAAAATGAAACAAACTGATAATAAGGAAGACCTACCATTTTAATTATATTTAAATATGTATGTATGTATGTATATATTTAAATAACTACATACTTTAATATAATAATTCAAAATGCCTTTGTGCCTAGTTTTCAATTCTGTTGTAAGGCCTCTAGAGAGGAAACAAGTCATAGGGTTACAGAGTCATAGAAGAGAAAAGTTGTGAAGAGGCAGGGCATTAACAGACAATAATCTTTGGCTGCCATTGATTGTTAACTGTCTGAAACTGCATTTACAGTGTAATTTTTGTTCTGTCTCTATGCTGCACTTGTCTGGGCTGGATGACTGTTAGGATGCTTGGACACTCTCCTGATGGCTTGGACCACAATGCTCTAGAGTGCTGAAGTTTTCAAATGGTTTCTGGGGTTCAGGAGAAGGTGTTTCTGCTTGGATTGTTGTGTAAGTCACTGAAATGTCTTCCCTTAGGTTTCATGGGATCATTTCTCGGGAGCAAGCAGATGAAATACTTGCTGGCATAGAAGGAGCATATATCCTTAGAGAAAGCCAGCGGCAACCCGGCTGCTATACTCTTGCTCTCAGGTAAGTGCTGTTTTAATTAAGGCTTATAGTTCAAATGTAAATGTATTTAATGGAGGGGATTATATCAGCTTGTTGTAGAAATACATTGTGAAGCATGGGATGCTGCTGCCCAAAGGAGTAAGAGTCTTCTCTTCAACTGAATGAAAAATTAAGTGGAAACCCAATCTACAAACTCACTGCCCCTCACAGATGTGTTTCCTTGAAAACACATCCACTCCTGGCTTAGCTGTGTCATTCAAAACCTGCCCACACGAATCTTAAAGACGCTGTGGGTTAGTGGCAAGAGGACAAGATACTCAGTTGGGTTTTGACAAATCAAACTCCTTGCCAATACCTTAAAATTTTTATAGCGTTTTTACTTCTGTGAGACACGCACAAACTAAAAGTCTGCACTTTTACACTTCTGCTGGTAAACCAGGAGGAAATATCCTATAAGGAGTTACCCCAAGTAGCTGTGATACAGTGCTGAAATCGTGCTTAGAATTTGTATTCATGTACAGATGGTAAAGCTGGAAAAGTGTGTGAGTCATGCCAACTAAAAAGTGGTGTAAATTAAAACCAACTTCTGTCAGCTGAAAAAGAACAAACACAATTTTTTAGGGTTTTGGAGAAAGATTTCAAAGTAAAGTATTAAAAAATTACTAAAGGATGAGAATGATGGCAAAATGCCTATTGTTTTGATGCAACAACACGATTTCTGAATCCATCTGGATAATTATTTGTAGAATCAAAAGCTGAATTTGATTATAAATTGGGAATTCATATGAAAAATGTGGGTGAAAAATAATAGGGTTAAACACTTTGATTTGAATGCCTAATAAAGTATGCAATTTTGATGCAATATAAGGACTATTTAACCTGATATAGTAGCTTTCAACCCTTTAGTCAATAGTAGGATTTTAACCTCAGTGTTGCAAACTGAATGTGCTTTTGTGCTACTACAGCACTTTGATTTTTAAAACACTTTTAAAAAACCCAGTAGATTACACCTGCCATAAGTGAGATCAGAGTTTTTCCATATGACTTTGGGTATTTAATTGGGACCTGAATTAGGAGCCTGATCTCCCTAGTTTCCTAACAGAGCATGATTCAGGCCCTTAGGATTTGAATTATTTGCTAGAGATCCCCATCTCTCTTCGTTGACTGTAAATATGCTCATAGGCATTAAGCACCTGCTTTCCACACCTCAAATATGCTTCAGGGTGGAAGAGCCTTTTACACAGTTCTGAGTCCCAGTATAAAGCCTTGTCAATGTAAACATGCCTTTCCAATTGCTGTGCTAGTTCCTTTAGTATTTAGATATAAACCTCATACAGTGGGTTGCATAGCTTGTTGTAGAGACTTTGCCTCAATTCTGTCATCCAGTACATGTGATGCAGTCAAGTTTGAGTTCAAACTTGGATTGGTATCTCCAAAGAGGTCCAGTTGCAGCTGGTGAAATTACTGTCTGGGTGTTTTGTCAGTCTGAATTCCTCTCTTCTCTCCCTCCATTTTTCTGGTGTTTGCAGATTTGGTAATCAGACCCTAAACTACAGGTTGTTCTATGATGGGAAGCACTTCGTTGGGGAGAAAAGGTTCGAATCAATCCATGATCTGGTTACAGATGGCTTGATAACATTGTATATAGAAACAAAGGCTTCTGAGTATATTTCCAAAATGACAACAAACCCCATATATGAGCACATTGGATATGCCACTTTGCTTAGAGAAAAAGTGTCCCGGAGACTGAGCAGAACGAAAAATGAATCGAGAAAAGCAAGTGTAACAAGTGAAGAAAATACTCCAGTTGAAAAGGTAAGTATTCAGTTCAAAAATCAGATAATTAATATCAGTCTTTATATCAGATCTGAGAGGAATACTTTAATAAGTATTGCTACCCCACTGAAAATTTCGCATTCTGTTAATCTGATACTGGCTCCAAACTAATATTTGATTGGAGCTCGTGGTACCACTTACCTTTGGTACTAATAAGGACCAAATGCAAATGCCTTCACTGTGTAAATATATACCATTTAACTGAGGAACTGCATCTAAAATTGGTCACCAGTTGTATTTGTCCATGTATACTCATGCATTTTCCGCAGTAGGATTGTGAATCTGGTTCCCACTGACCCTTCACCACAGCTCAAGTTTGGTATCTTTCTGTATAAGGTCCAAAGCTCCTCTTCTCTGCCAAGCCTTTGGTGGATGGGTCTCAAATTGGAATATTGTGTGTTTCTTCCCTTTCTTCTCATGGATCTGAAATTGGGATGTTGTCTGCCTCCATTTCTTCTGGCTCTTCTCATTTGAAGTGGGCTTTCCTTGATCTTCTCTCATGCACCTGTATCCCATAGCATTATATGGACAAGGACTTACTTATATGATTATAAATTGAGAACTTTGCACGGTTAGCAACCATCTGAAGATGTAGAATTAGAAATTATTTTACACTTGAGAAGCAGTCTTGTACACAGTGACATGTGGATATTTTCATTTGCCAGGTGGTAAGGCCGTAAGAACTGTCAAACAAAACTTTTGAGTCTGGTCCTTGTGCTAAATTGACTTACTGACTTTTGTTTAGTGCACTTCTGCAGCATGACTGTTGATTTTAGTGTTCAGTATGCCGGCTAGCTAGTTGGGAACTAGAGCCAGTTTGTATTTGGGAAGCAGGGAGTCAATTTACTGTCATACAGTCCGGATGAACATGAAAAGCAATCAGGTTTTTTGTATGTATCCTTGTCTCTCTTGGATATTTCTAGCAGAATTATCTGTTGGGTTCACATATCTGCATCGGCTCATTATATGCTGGTTTGGATTTCTCAGTAATAATAATTGCTTGAATAACTGACCTGACATGTAAGCCTATTCATCATCTATAACAAGTTCGGTCCATTAACAATACATTTTTAGGGAAGGTGTCCTGACACAGGGAAGGCCTCTGAAGAATGGTACAAGAAGTTCTCCATTCAGGTTTTATTTCAAAATTAATCTACTGATGACAATAGTTTTTGGTTCAATTGAATGGTATTTTGGTATCTAGGAGTAGTAGGTGCTGTTGAGATAACCAATACTCCCTCAGTTGATTCCTGTGATTGGACACTGGTTGATTTTGAATTCTGTAACAGGCATAAGAAAGTAAATTTTATTTAAGGCAAAGTAAGAAACAGACAATAGTGCAGTGTGCCAAACTGTGTTTGTGTAAATGTTTTTGTGTAAGAGAATGGTCCAGAGGGTGTTCTGGAAGTGGACCATCACTGGGATGATTGTAAACATTATTACATTACTGCACTGTAATAAAGCAATCATGGCAGTTGAAGATCATGCTACATTCTCTAGGAAATCAGGAGAATTTCTTTAGTGCAAGGAAAAGTACAGTTTCAAAACTGTGCCAGGTTTTACTTACAGTTCTTGCAATTGAGGGGCAAGTCTTGTAATTCTCAAAGTGCTCTCAAAGGCTTCAGAGGGGTCTGCTATAGTACCATATATTTCTCAACAGATTGTATTTTCTGTTGTCCTTGGGGTTGGATGTCATTCTTAAGGCTGAGCAGTTTAGAGTAGATAGTGTAAAAACTCTTTTAGACCAACAGAAGGCAAACTGTTGCAGAAGAGACCTTTGCCCTCTCTCCTTCACCAGTGCCTTTTTGCTGACCTACGGTTTTATGCATCTACACAATAGGTGACACTAGAAACGGCTCCAGATTAAAATTGATTCAGACAGAAGAAAAAAATGCATTAATTTTCAGCCAGATCTGCTAACTGATCCACCTCATACGAGTGGAAATGCAGCACAGAGTAGAGTGCAAGACTGTTCTCTGATGACAACTCAGAAAATTATTATATTGGCTTAAAGTGAGTAGAGTGCTGCATTCTTAGTTCCATGTACCTGTGCTTTAAATGTTTGGATATGTACCACACTGTCAATACTGAAAACACACCTCTGGACCTCATTAGTCATTGTATTAAGTCTTCTTTTGTATTGCAGCTGAATGAAATTAAAGTATTTAGAGCATTATTTACCTCCAAGATGGTTCATGATGTGAAATGCAGTACCGCAGGTCCTTACCCTACAAAGGCTGGTGCTCATCTAGATTCTGTACCTGCAGGCAGTAGCAGTGTACAAGGCTGGACTCTGTGACTGTGCTGCCACGTAAAAATTACTGTCTTCAGCCATTGTTGGCAACACTCTGTGCCTTCTTCCCACTGAGAGGTAGAGTAGAAGGAGGAACAGGAGCTGTCTTTAACATATTTTCCTTGCCAGGAGAACTAGAAGCAATCACAACTCTAAGAGGAGTGGCCTAAATAGGCAAGGGGATCTGCTCAGAAGCTGAAGACCTGATGCAACAGCTGAAACCTCAGTATTGGTGATTAAAACTCCGAATGGTCTTCTCTACTGCTACCAGTAATTTTCCATCATCTCATGCAAATCCATGTGAAAAAAGATCGCATCAACTAAATTATTAGCAACTGAAGTTATTAGGTAACAGAAGTCTGTATGGCAAAGCCTACCACGGCTGCTTTTGATTTATATGTTCCTGGGGAAGCTCAGGAGAGGTTTGATAGCAGACTCAGGAGTCTTCTTCCCATTTGTTCTTCACTGTAGCCTCAGATAAAGTATGGACAGGACTTTGAAATAAATCGGTGAATTATTGAGCATTTGTCAGTACTAACATATAGGGACAAAGGAGAATAAAGAGAATGTAATTTTTTTTTATATAAACTTTAGAAGTCATCTAAGGCACAAGAATATTATGAGGAAGTAGTATTTCAGTGAGAGCTGTATCAGACGTTTTGCTTGAGGCTACCATGTGTTCTGCAGCATTTTAGACAAAGGCCATGGTTTGCCCGCAAATCACAACCTTCATTCACTTCAATTACTGCGATAAATTTCAGACCCCTCGAAATAAGTGAATGAATATTCAGTATGACATTCTTCTGCAAAGTAAATTCTTTGCTGCATGTGTGAAAATTCATTGTTTGTTTGGGGTTTTTTTGCTGGCCAGATGAACAGATAAAATGTTATTTTTTTTATTGCTAACCAGATTTATTTGAAAGTGCTGCCTAAAGTATTTTGAATGTTTCAGAAACGGGAGAAAGCCATATATGCAGAACAGAAACTTTCATTATTTCTCAGGTAGATGAAAATTCAGTGCTCTAAGATTAAGCATCAGTACTCCTTTTACAGATTAGGCTCTTTACAAGTGAGATTTTGTTTTATACTGAAACCGATTCCAGAGTGTGAAAGTGCAGCTAAAGGCATTCGTCTCCTTAATCGGTTTGTTAGTGCAGTCCGGGGAGTCTGTTTGTTCTGTCGCCTCCCTCGTTGACAGTGGAGATTATTCGATGTCTCAGTCACTCCAGCACCACCACTCCCTGTGGGGTAGGTCGGTGGAGGGGAGGTCACCAAGGCACAGGCTGGCAGGAGGAGCCAGCATTCAGATGAAATGTCTTGGTACTGTCTGGGGTACCTGTCTGTTCCCATAATGATAATTTCTTTGAGGTTGTAATTAGTGGAGTCATACCTATTCCAGGAGGGTGATGTGATAATTGGGCTGGATTAAGCTGTTCATGTCTTTTTATCCAACACTTTTTGTAACAGGCCTAAGAAAATATTTATGCTTTAAGGTACTTAATGTGGGTGTTTCATCCAAAAGTTATTTCTGTCTGACTTTGAGGAGCTGCTTGATTTTTAGACACAGATTCCAAATTTTGGTCTGAATAGTTTAACAGATCTTCGATCTGAAAGGAGCTGTGATGATTTTTAAGAATGAAGTGTTGTGGGAGAACAGCATGCTGCAAATAGTTTTTTGCTGTTGTAGACAACTGTCATTTTAATGGGATCCAGATTCAATGAGTATTTTGGATAGAGAAACAGGTTTTTTGTACAAAGAACATTTGAAGATCACATGTTGTCTGTTTAGAGTTATGATTTAAACTTGGGGAAGTTGTGATCACATGCTTTATGTTTGCTCTGCTTATGGAATGCTGTACTTCAGGCAAATGAACACATACTAGAAGATGGAGGGCAGATAAGTACCTGGTACTGGTACACACTGTAATTAATTGCCAGTAGTTCAAGTGAATGGTGAATGTAGGAGAAGGGTAACTTGCTGCAAGCAATTAATCTTCATATTTAGGAGAGAAAAAATTGCAGTAGACTGTCCGTAAAATATGTAGTTCTGAAACATTTATCACTATTGTATTTTCCTGCTGCTCTTACTGTGTCAGCGGTCTTTATGTCCCAGACAAGGGGGAAAAAATCTTCCTTTCTAATCCTACCTCAGCAAGTGTAATTTGGGAAAATATATTCAAATAATTGAAACACTTGAAGTAAATGCAAGCTGGAGTTTTATGAATGCTCTGATCAGGTAAAATCTGTTGCAGTTACTGCTGAGAAACCTGCCTGATTCCCTGCTCTTGCACTTTCAATCCCACTCCTGTGACCTGCCCTGTGCACTACCACTGCAGCCAACCCCGTGCCTTGGGTGGGAGCAGGACACTGGCACAGGCTGTGCCCCACACCTTGTTTCTTTGCTATGCTGGTCTGATGAGAACACCAGGCTGGAGTTAAAGAAAACCTTTGCCAGCATTTGAACTTAAAGTGTTTGCAGAAAGAATGATCTTAACCTATCTGACAGAAGACAAACTCTTGGTAAATGCAGTAGAGATTAAGGAAGGTTTTTTCAGTGCCAGGTCTTTACTTACGTGGATCCTGGCAATGCTCCCATCAACTTCTCTCCTAGTCAGATCTGGCTCAGTCAGTTCAAACATACTGGTTGTACATGAAATAGGAGTTTGCGTGGAGCCTGGTCTGGAGTGCTTGTTCTGCTCTCTGATTGCAAGTACATGCCAGAAGCAGCATGAGGCATTTAATGATGATGGTCTGTACAGAACAATGAAGCAGTTTGAGTTAAACCAAGAGCAAGCTGTATGTGGAATTTATACTTGACAGCAGGACAGTGCATAAAACTGTGTTGCTGTTTGACATGGTAACCTCTCTATATCTGTTATGCTGGAACTCATAACTGGACATTGAAGTGCCAATGACAAAGCCCATAATTAATACTGCAGCTAGAACTAAAGAGCTGAAGTGATAAGCATATTTTCCTTGCCAGAAAATCCCACACCACTAATAGAAAAATAATAAAGCTATTTCTATTAAGGCAAAGGTGACAGAAAAGGAAAAATAACTTTGCTAGAAGTTGTAGTTGATATTACTGTCCTCATTAGTTATGTTGCTCACACACAGTTTCCCACCGAAGAAAATGCAAGACTTCCAGGAAAGACTGTTTTCAAGAAACATCCCTTAATTGGAGGTGTAATCTGGTTTTGGAACTATTTTTTTAGGGGCAGTGCAGGTTTTCTTACATGAAAACTGCACAAGAGACAGTCAATTTTAAGACAACTTCTGGTTTCATTCAATTTTTGTAAGTATTTGCACTTCTACATTGTTATTCACACCATGTCTCTTTCTGAGCAGTTTTTAGCCTTATACTTGCCACTCCAATTTTGTCTCTTCATTGAATTTTCTACAGGTACTGCTGTTAGCCAATAATAAAGAAATCTTTTCAGTCTTCCATTTATTCATTATTCTTCCCATTCTTCAGCTCCTCTAAACCTCTACAGGTTGCTAGATAGTATTCAATTCTCTGCTGGGATGTCTATCCAGATGTTGAGCATTTCCTTCCACAGGGGGTCTGCAGGGTACTGTGCTGTCCCAGCAGCACATCCTGGGGTTAAGGAGATAATGAGCAGAAACATCTGTTCCTGTAGACTCTGGGCTAGAAACACAGTGATAATTTGACATAGTGTGTTTTACATTGCCTTCAACTCCCTGCTTTTTGCAGTGTGCTTGGTCAGAACAAATTAAAATGCTCAGTTCTGCATGATCATTAACAATGCATCATCATCTTTTATTAGAGGCTACAGTCTCACTCCTACATGCATAGTTACAGAATTCACAAGGGACTTCTCCTTGGTAGTACTGCTTTTGCTTAGAAGATGCTCAGACACCACACTGATAAAAAGCAACATAAAGCGTATACACAAAGGTGGCCTTTATCTGCAGAGTTAAGTAATACATGCAGTGATAAAAGACATGTCATTTTTGCTGCTAGAAACAACAAACTAATACATCAAAATGACTTTGGGGGTAATGAGTCCTATCATCAGTCACTCAGGCTTGTCCTGCAAGAGTAGTATTCTATTCACAGGTTACTTACATGTACATACTTAATTGTAGCGTGCCCTGACATGAGTACTTAACTGCATACCTGACTATCTTCTAGCAATTCAGTAGTGATTCTATCCAGAATATTCTTTGTTACTATACCACAGCGAGGAGGAGTGTATATTATTACAGGAGATCTACTAGCATATGTATTTTAGTAAACAGTTTTGTATTTCAAATGACAGATGTCATCATACTGAAAATATAGTCAGCTGATCATTTTCTTTGCCCTTCAGTAGTGGCCTTCCTTTGTATTTTCCAGCTGTGTCTCTTTACAGCTTTTTGTTTGTTTAAAGCATCATAAATATAAAATAGGTAATGTATAGGAAATAAAAATAAGAAAGCTACCAAAGTAAAATCATGGAAAGTGTCTTTCAATTCCTTCCCTCTAGCTGTCTATGTTTCTACACAGTATAAGGAACACTGCTTTGTAGTTGACTGTGGCACTCCTAACTATTACCTAATATTTTGCCTCATTAAGCAAGGTTTTTTGAAAGGAACAATTTGGATTAATTTTAACAGTAGTGGAAATTGAGGGAATCAAGAGAGAGGTTCCATTGCAACGTATTTGCTTACTTTGCTTCCCTGAACTGTTAACATCTCTCCAGGTTCCTGGTTTATGTTATATTATTACTGTCAGCTTAGAATTCATTTTTGCCTTAAGCATAAAAGTGATATAATTATGCCTGAAGAGAGCTTGTAAGTTGGAGGCAATACTGATTTACTCAAATGACATGATGCAATGGGTATAATCTGATCCAAATGTTACTGAATTAAGGGGAAGACCCCCAAGGATTTCACTGAGTCTTGGAGCAGTTCAGGGTGTTGCTAAGCATATGGTACAAAGGTAAATATGAAGTTTTTTGCCACCAAAGTGCTTTCCAATTCAGAGTTTTTGAAAGGCAGCCAAATGGAAGTGATGTGAAACCTTAGTATCCTTGAATACCACAACTGTAGATTGAAATTTTCTAAAATGAGAATGTCAGTTTAGTACTAAAAATTATTTGATAAACCGGAAGTGCTGATAGTAGTCCTAAGGCAAATGCCACTAGACTCTTCAAGTACAATACTATATCAGCAGCTAGACTCTGCTGAATACATAAATTAATCCTTTTCTCTTGGGTAATTTCATGTTATACGCATGTTCATAATTCTACCACAGCTAAATGTTTGTTGTATAAAAACCATGCTGAGTTCACTGTATTAAAAATAAAACCTTACATGAGGGTATTCTATTTTGGCTTTTATACTCTTTACACAGTTTGATGGCATTAAATTCATATAAACAAACTTCCATAGGGATTGGTATGGAGCCTTTAGAATAAACATTTCATTTGTCTAGCCACTGGAAAATGAAAAGGCATTTTTTAAGTAAAAATCTATACTTGATTATCTTGCATGAATCTTGAGACACTGTATAGAATTAGACACTAAAATTTTTCAAGCACCTTTAAACTGTCATGTTTTGATCTTTGAAGGCAAGTGTTCCACTCTTAAGTATAAGAGAGACATCAGTTTCTGTTACTGGAGGACTTGAAATTCATGTCAAAAGAAAAGTATTTAAATAGTGACTAGTATTTTTTCTTTACATTTTGATTAGAAAATTTTTAGTGATGTGATGTTTAGGTCATGCTTGGCTATTTATAAGGAAAAAAAAGCCCTGTTCTCTATGTTCATGTGGGACATGACAAGATACAATAGAACTAAAATACAGTGATGAACACTGCAAGTTAGCTGTTAAGGGGGGAAAAAAAAACAGTGAAATGCTGAGATAGAGTGCTTGGTGGGAGGGTCACAAAATCTCCCTCATCATAAGGCATAGAGAAATGTTAGAGAACATCTGGGTGAAATGGCCTGGATAACAGGCAGGCAGGAGAAAAACTTCCTACAGTGCCTTCTAGTCCTTTTTTCTGTGGTTTTCTGGGTCTAAAAGTATAATATTTAGACTCTTATTCATCTTGGCTAAATGAAGACATCTTACTAATGTAGCCAAGGAGCAGTTATTTGATTCCTCCCAATGCAAGGAGGGTACATTCCACCTTCAATTCAGAATTGCCACTGCACTAGAGGGGAATTAACTGCAGCCATGATCCTAATGTCCAAGGCTTCCATAAAATACTTAATGCTAGCCATCATACACTTAAGTTCTTTGTCATCTGTATCCTCTGCGGACCTGCCAAGAAATGCCTGGGGGTTTTGGGCCTTATCGGCTGACCAGCACTTGTTCTGTCATGCTCTTGATATTTTCTGACCATGAAATGTGTATGTCATATCCACTGAGTGTCTTCTTCCATATCCCAGGTGCAGTAGGTTTCACCCCTGAGGCATGTGGCCACTTTATTGAAGTCAGGTGCAGAGTCCCAGAAGATGCCCTCTTTTCATCTGGGCACTCAGCACAGAGAGCCAGGTTAGCAGCCTGTACCCACAGCGTGCAGTTGGGATACTGGGATTCCAGGTGCAGGTATCTCCCGGGTTGCCTTTGGGCTGGGTCAGCAGCTGTCAGTTGGGCACAGTCTCAGCTAGTAGAGCTTGACAGCACTGCCACGCTGGAGAAGGCAGCAGCCTGGGCAGAATGACAGCTGGTACTGGCCACAGTGAAGCACGTGCTGTTGACTGTTCTCAGCTGACTTTTGGCTACAAAGGTCAGGAACCAGTAGTTTTTATAACTGCTTGTATTTGGAAAAGAGAACGCTGTTGTAGTCTCTTTCTTGTACTGTGTTCTCAGCCCTGGAGAACAGTGGGACTGCACACAGTTATCCCCATGGGTTATGAATACTGCCAGTTGAGCTTGATTGCCTTTTTGGTAGATTTACAAAAGTACTGAATGAAAAGAATACAGCAGATGCAGAATAATTGGATTTGTAGCAAAGGACTACAAATCACACTCTTGACATTAATTCAAATTGGTTGGCTCATGAACGTGGTTTCATGGACCAAAAATAGGTAGAGGAATTTCAAGCAAAGAATAGACAGCAACTTGATAAGCTGGGGAAAGGTGGCTGATGAAGTACTGCAGGGACAGGAGTTTCATTTAAGATTTGTATTGATCTGGAAAAAGTGCAAACAAGACATTACCAAAACTTAGGATGGTTTCGGCTCTGATATCACTTAATAGAAGAATTTAATCCCTGGGAACATAATGAGCATCTATGACAGAAAGATCAAGAGAATCTCAATTAGAATTTCTAAGACAACAATTTAGCATGTTTTGAACACATAGAAAGGAGCCAAGCCACCTATCTGCAGTAGTGCCTCTTTGGGGAGGGTTGTTTGTATTTAAGCCAGGTTTGCCACTGTTAATGCAGGAGCTGGAGGTGACAAAGGAGAATATGGCCGTAGCTTCAGGAGGAATTGTCTTCACTGCTTGTGGAGATGTTAGACTTTGAAAGCCTGTGTCCCTGATTTTCTGCTTATTCATCCATCAATCAAAACAGTACCTATGGCTGTCATAACTCATCCCCTTTGGCAAGCTGTAAGTCATAAACAGTATTTCACCTGTCCAGATAATTTGTGCTCAGTACTGGTAGGCAGGAAGATGTGGAAGGTCCAGGCCAGGTACCATTTGGCTGGTGGTACAAGATGGCTTTTTTGAAGTCTTGTTTGAGACTCAACAGCAGGGGTTACTCTCCAAGGTCAGTTTCCAGTTCCTTCTGCATTTCTCATGGCAGTCTGAGCTGTGGGCTGCTCAAAAAAGAGAGATGGGCTGGGAGTGTAGCTTGGCCCTTTGTCAGAGTCCATCAGGAGCAAAATATTACCTCAAGAAGAAGTTGAGATGGGGCTCTTGGGGAGAGGAGTGAGGGGACAAATCAGGAGAAGACATCTTCAGAGAGCTTCTAAACTCTATACAACCTAGACTTGCAGGGAACAGCTTGGAAGGAATCAATCGAGATGATTTATGAATGAAAATGTCCCAGTTAAACACTAGGTGGCATGTTTACTTAAGAGTTTCTGGGGACTGAATTAGGATATCTACACTGCTGACACCCATTTGTTCTTGTGCAATGAGTGGTTTCATGGGAACATGACTGCCTGATGCCATTTTTAACAGCAAGCATTCATCTTGTTCTTAAAAAATGTGACACAAAGACACCATTTCTTGCTTCAGCCTTAGAATTAGTCTTTAGGTTCTCAAAGTCACTTTTGTTTTAAAAGACAGATTATGAATTGTGTGGTAGGCAATAGGTGTGTACATGGCAACATTCTGACAGAAGGGTCCAGTCTGAAAGGGCTTGTGTAAACAGTGAGAAGTGTTAATATGCAAAGACATAGGATGATTTACTTGTTTGGCTTGTCTGAAAGGCTGAGTGTAAGAATATATAACACATTTAAAAACTCAAATGAAGGAAACCTAACATTTATCCTTATGTGAATAAAAAGCACAGGTTTTGGCAGAATATTTTATTTTGTGTGTCTGTATGTCTGTGTGACACTTGCTACATCAGCCAGGCTGCAATTTTATGTATACTGTTGCCCCTCTATTGGTGAAAGAATAAATGCAACTATATTTTGTTGTGTTAAGAAATGCCTTTTCACACAGTTCATTCTTGAGCAAAGCCAGTACCACAGCCATCACCGGGACACAGAGCACTTAAACTCTACCAAAAAAATCCCATGTTTAGTATGTCTGCTCTAAAAATTGTTATTTTTTGCTGTCTATATTTTAAGAAGACAAATAGATTCTTTGGACTAACTGCAGATAGTGTGAAGATAAACTTCCTTAGTGCAGGAGATAGTCATATTGCTGGTTGCACTCTCTGGAATGGAGTTGTTGTCACTGACCCACATCCCCCATCAGCTGTAATTCTGGGATGAATCCTGCTGTCTGTCAGTCTGCTCTGCCATAACTCATGTATGGACCTCTGAGCTGACAGAACTAGTTATAGCTGTTCAGTGTGAGCTCCTGCACAGTTGACCATGTAAAGGGAACTAAATATATAGGTCTGAACTGGGGTGTGCTCATTATGCCAGTAGTGAGGAGTTGTTTTGGTTTGAAACCTTGGCAAAATGCCAAGTGTTCAGCCAAAACAGTGTAGCCTTCTTTTTCCCCTCACCAATGGAAAAGGGAAAAAAACCCAGAAAACTTAGACTTGAAACAGAAACTGGGTTATATATTTACACAAAAAAGGAAAACTTAAAAGCAATATAATACACATATACAAAGGTAAAAGGAAGCAAGAATAACTCTACACCTAGTTGCTCACTCAATAATACAGATTTCACCACTCCATCAACAAAACACCCTAAAAGACACTTCCCAAGGGAGACTTGGCAAGAGAGGAGGAAAAACCGACAATAAAAATGTTTACTTCCTGAACCAAAGCAGCTGCGAAGCAGTGGCAAGGCTTATTGCTCCCAGCACAGTGATGGCATGTCCACTCAGCACCCAGCCATGAAGGAAAAGGGCAGGGACACCTCCCTCACTTGCTTTTATACTTGTTTTGACATCAGAAGATAGGAAATATCTCTTTGGTTGCTTAAGTCAGGTGATATATGTCCTTTCTAATCTACGTAAAACTATCTGGGCTTGTTAAAACTGAGGCTTACTAAAATTAAGGCCTCATCTAGGCTTAGCTAAACCTAAGGCCAAAACTGCCACAGGAGCGTAGAAAATAGATGTTACCATGAGAACAGGATTAGGGGGATAGATCATTTCCTTGCCAACACTAGTTGTGCCCCAGACATGCCTGTCCTCTTCAAAGGAAAATTTTTTCCATCCTCTCCTCACCGACAATGAGCAGTCTGTAGCTATTGCAGTATGTGATGGCAGGGAATTGGTAGGCAAAATCTGGACCTGACTGCAGCCTCCCGATACCTGAAGAGAGCCTCCAAGAAAGATGGAGAGAGACTATTTATTTACAAGGGCACGTAGTGACAAGACAAGGGGGAATGGCAGAAAGAAAGTAGGGTTAGATTAGATTAGATATTAGGAAGAAATTCTTTACTGTGAGGGTGTTGAGACACTGATAGAGGTTGCCAAGAGTTGTGGCTGCTGCATGCCTTGAAGTGTTTGAGGCCAGGTTGGATGCAGCTCTCTGAGCAACATGGACTAGATGTCCCTGCCCATGGCAGGGGGCTTGGAACTAGATGGTTTTTAAGGTCCCCTCCAACCCAAACCAGTCTATGATTCTGTGATTCTATGATTTAAACAGCTTGCCGTAGGACATCAAAACTGTGTCCAAATCATCTGTGCTCTGGCATTAGGAGAGTCTGGTCAGGTTTGTACCACCGCAAAGATGAATTTATGCCTGTTTTAATTTTCAGTAGTTTTGATGCCCATACTCTCTAAGGTTTTTACGCCCATTACTTTTGCAGCTCTTAGAAAAATACTAGTAAACCAGCACATAGTTTGGACAGTGAACAGCTGCCCTGCATGCAGGTGCTGAATCCCTGGTTGCTGCAGTCACAGAGATGTGATTTACAACCTAAGTACATGGAGAGACACCTGGGGAAGTCTTTCAAGTAAATTAACTCTATTTATTGATATATTTTAGGAAGTACAGGAAAAAACATTTTCCTTTATTTCCCTCTTTCCCTCTCTTTAATTTCATCAGTCCAATCAGTGCACTATCCTAAATCCATCTGGTCTATAATGCATTGCCAAATGTGAGGCCAAGTGAATTTACTGACAGAGCTTAAGGCCCTTCCAGAATGGCTGAAAATGAAGTATACTGCCAAAAATTGGACTAAAGAGAGTGTATTTTGAAGGACATTGTTCATATGATTTGGTTTCTTTTAGACCTCAAAGTACTAAGAATTAAGGGTAAAGTCTGAATTGTGGTTTCTTTATGGGCTGGCAGAATCCCAGTTGAATGAAGTCAAGTCATCATGTGATATAACTTGCTTTTTATGAGACACTGCATGCAATGCAGTGTTTCATATAAATTCAACATGATACTTTGTAGGGAATTTTTCCATGTGTGGTTTTTTAATGAGCTCTCAGTTTAGTGGCTTGTTTCCTTCTCCACACTGCAAGCGTGCACAAGCTCTGTATCATCCACCTACAGACAATGAGTTTTGTGAGAAAATACAAAACCTTCTGTAATTTCCTTTGTTCTATTTCTCACAAAATTTTATGTTGCAAATTTTAAAAAGAAAAAAGGTAACTAGGGTACATGTAGCATTTTGTTCCTTTGCAGGTCACATGTATGCTCTCCAACAAAGGTGTGATACTTTCCCAGCTGAAATGAGAGCAAGCTGCATTGCTATGGGTCATGGCCCATTGCTGTCCCATCAGAGCTGCCCAGAACTAGAAATGTGGACAAGTATGTTGTGATATAGATCCACAGAGTCCAGTGCCATGGGGCTGTGGTGACAACCAGCTGAGCAGCTACAGTGTAGGCAGCTCCTACAGCCGTTCCAGGCAGCTTGTTCAATACGTCAGCTCAAGTGCAGTTCACAGAGCACCTGGGTTAGTGCTTTGACCAGGTTACCTGAAGATCTTGGCACATGCATTTTACTGGATGACAGTAATGGAGAGATTAAAGCAATGCACATGAGAGCAGTGATAGAGTTCAGACATCTACCTTCTGAGTGTCTTTTAAGTAGAATTTTGTAATGGGAATAAATCAGTCCATTTAGTTGAATTTAGTAGTTAGAGTTTCTACTATACAAGCAGAACATCTCACTTGCTGCAAAATTCAAGACTGAACTTGGGAATGAACTACTGATTCCGCTAGTGCCTGAACTATGGAGTAATAAATACTTATATCTTTTCAAACTCAGAAGAAACCTCTTTGGTGCTAACAGATGGAGATGGTGAGCCTGATTCTTCTGCACATTATATTTGAGGTAGAAGACTGCAGATAAAGGGACAGTGACTGAAATGTTAATAATTTTCCATTTTATTGCCTATTTTCCTTTTAAAACATGAGTTCAAATACTTTAATAAAGGTAAGAATCATGACATAAGAAAGTGAAGGTTAAAAATTTCAGCCATCAACAGCCTTTCTGAGTGTATGTAAATTGAGTTAACAGTTGTGGAGGTTTGCACTCAATAACAACACCACAACCTCGTACTTTATCTTGTCAGGTGCTGCTGAGAATAATTTCATTTTTTAAATAGTTGTATTTTTAGAGATGTGTGCGAGAATCCAGGAAATGTCCTTGAATATTTAATATTCAAATAAACAGATGAAAAAACAAGTAAATTCAGTATCTGATAGCACTGAATCATAATATACTCAGAGCTAATTCAGAAAAGTATATATTCCTATAGATTTTTGATAATTTTGTCTTTGATAAAATTTTAGCAGATGAACTTGTGCATAGAAAATAAGACCTGATATTCTAATCTTCATATTACTTTAAAGAATGCAAGTTCTTCATCATCTTCAGGAAAAAAAAGACAAATACGGTAGAAATCAGTACAGTAGAACTGATTATTTATTGCAACAGGGAAGATGTATTTTTCACAAGACTTTAGAAAGGTCCAAGGAAATGGTGTGGGGGGGAAGTTACTTGTCTCCCTGCAAGAGAGAAATTAGCAAATAGGAAACAGTTCTATAATAACTCATGTGGGACTGTGGAGCATTTTGGGTTAGCTATGCACCACAGGTAATACTGGTTTATCTTTTTATTATTGTTGTTCTGTTCACAATTCATTGTATTTCAAGATACTATCCATGGCTTTCTGGGGTGTAATTACATTTTTCACTTGATCTGTAGTTTAGTAGCTGGAACAAGAAGACAAAAGTTTATTTGGAATCAGACCTGACAGCCAGGAGGCCGAAGTGCTGACATTAGTCTGCCATCTGACAGGTATATGCCTCATGTTTTGCCTATGTGTATATTGGCAATATATTTGAAAAGCATGAGACTTAGTACAGAGGATTCGCAGCCCACACATAGGTGCAGGCAAAACACACAATAACGAGCATTGAACTCTCTGGTTTGTTTTCAGCAAGATACCATTTTTTTTATGGCTTGCTTTCCCTGAACCTAATAAAAATAACTGTCACACAGGGCATCCGAGGATGCTTTTTTTCTTCCACTACATAGTGGTACATATTCTTTTGAACTTGAATCCATATTATTGAGCTTGTTGTCTGCCTCACCATTTTTTATAAAGCCTAGTTGGTCCATCAGTGGTCCTGTTGCTTGGTGTTTTGAAAATCTATTGTGTTCTTCATTTGCTGGGCAAAATAGTGGAAGTTCTTTACTATCTGCCCTTCACCACTGTCGGGTCAAATGCTGTACCCAGATGGATTCATGTTTTTATCTCAGCAGTTGGTGAGATCCCTACTTCTGGCTTCCACTGAGTTCTCATCTGCCATTGCACAAATGGCTTCACATGTGGACACTCTTTAGTTCACAGAAAGGAAGGCAAAGATGCACCAACAGTGACTTTAGGACAGAAATGCGGATCTGTCTTGTTCGAGAGTGATGTGTCAGTGGCTGTGGCAATTAGGGTTGTTTTGTAAATGTGGTCTCATGATGGCTTATCTGAAATAGTAATATTGATGCACAATGTATTTTGTATACCTGACTGCCCTCAGAAGTCAGCTTGTAGAGGAGGGGGCTTGGTGGGAGGATGTTAAGGAGGCACAATTGTGCTAGTGGAACTGTCACTGAAGGTCAAGGTTGTGCCCAAGCATGACAAGATAAGACCAGGTAAGATCAGGCCCATTTTGGCATAGTAGTCAGGGCCAGTGAGGTGTTGCAGCCAAAGCTTGGGATAAATCCCAACAGAAAAATACAATTTCCAGCAGATTTTCCTTTAATTAACATCTCTTTATTGATCTCAGTGGCAAACACAGAAAAGACAGCTATTGGGAAGAAACTACACAGCCATGAGAGATAGAAACAATAGCAGAAATGGCATTTAAAAGCTTTGAAAAAATTGCTTACTATTCTTCATCATCAGCCTTTTTTGCTTGAATATTCTTCTGTGGCACAATGTCAAAGTCAAAACATTTTTCCTTAATTACAGTTTTATAGAGGTCTTCACAGTTGAGACTTCTGGATCGAAAACCTACAGGATTTTTAAAACATCTGTATAGGTAGGAGTAAAACAAATACAGAAAAGATAGTGCTGGACATTTCATCAGATGTAGTTGCCAAAACCTAAATTTCCAGTTTCCCTTGACTTCTATGAATCTTCATTAATTAATAATGAAGTAGATCAGTATGTAATTTGCATCTAAATGTAGCAACACAGGGATGTGGTGAGCCATTGACTGTGGACGGTGAGATAGAAGCAAAGCATAGGCTTGAACGTAGCAGCTTTTGTCTCTTAGTTGATCCCTTGATTCAACAGGTCCTGCTACCTCAGCTTTGCAACTCTGAGTAGGATTTCACAGTGTGTGCTTAGGAGGGACTTATTAAGTAAAGTGTACTTATCTAGTTACATATTTTGCATCTTTCTCATCTATGACTTTGCAAAGGCCTTATGGGTGTATCTCTGGCAATGGTTCTTTGAGCTTTACCTTCCTTAGCTTTGGGCCCTTCTGTTCAGTCTAATTACTTGCTTTTACAGGGCTTTACCTTTTTCTCTCAAAATCAAGCTTGAGAACTTCTGGTGGTGTAATAAAGGAGTCCAGGGAACTTGTTCTGGCAAAGGAGACTGTCCAAGCCAGAAGCTGGGGAGTGGTTTTGAAATACAGTCTTTAAAACAAAATGAAAAACAAGAATGTCATTAGGTTCCACATCTTTTGAAGGAGACTCTTCAAAACAAGGAACTATTGTTGAATCTGAACATGTGGTCCCACCTCAGTAATCAATTTTTTTCTACTTTAAATTTTCTTGAAAATGCAAGTGCTGTACTCTCGCTTCAGAGGAAGTTCTGCTGCTCTGTAACCAGCCTGTCTGCACTCCTGAGCTGATGAGCAACAGGAATATTAAACAATTGAGTTTTTAGGAAGCGCCATATACTAACTGCTACAGTCACCATCAGTTTGCCCCAGGATACGGGATATTAAGTTACTTCCATTGCCACCCTTTTGTGATGAGGAAGCTCCAGCAATTGGCCATTGCTGATAGAAATAAAAATTCACGTATTTGGACCTTGGGAAGAGGCAACACAGAGCTCTGACATACTGTCCCATCCTTTGCTTGGCCATGGGATGACCGAACTTGATAAAAATCATGGCTGTGATGTGGTGTCTAGCCTAACCCCACAGAAGTAAGAGGGTGTTGCACCAGCTCTTACTTATCCCTCTTTCCATTGGATATTTTCAAATCTTTCTCACTGTTAAGGTAGTACCATGAAGGGCGGGAAGTCACCCTCAGTCTGTCTTCTGCAACGTGAACATCACATGGGATGAAATGACACATAAGTTTGGCATGAATGGGACTTGAGGTTTATCCAGTTTCTGTTGCAAACAGAAGCACATGATCAGAAATGTGACTTCCTGTTGCTGCTACTAAGGAACAGAGCATTAATAATTTCTTCTGACAAGTGACATCACTTCCAGAGAAGCAATGAGAGAAAAAGTAAACATCAGAAATATGAAATAAATATCTGGCCATTGGCAGATCTTAGTATCCATTGACTTTTCTGTTTGTTTAAACAAAGTAGTCACATTTCTAAACAAACCATCAAGGAACAAGTGTGAATTATGGGTGGATTTACAGAAATTGCCTTCTTATCTGTCTTTAGTCTTAAGTGATATTGAAGGCACAGCAAAAAATGGAAAGAAGTCTTCCAAATTCAAAAGAAAATGGCCTTATTTTACAGATATATATATATATAAAACATATAATAAGGGTTGGATCCAGCTAATATGTAATACTAGGCTACAGTATTTATTTTCAGGAGCAGCCCTTTAAAATATCTGGGAATGCTGATAAATGCTGTGCTTACCATCATTTAAAGAAACAAGATTATTAAGAAATAAAACTAATTTTGGCCCCAAATATATACCACAATTATTATGTGTATATTGAATATCACTAATATGTGAATGTGAAAATTATTGGAAGCAAAAGAAATTGAAGCTTGTTCTCCAACAGCTTCCATCAGCTAGTGGCTGGTGTATGATTTGCCTGGCAAAAACAGACATTCTAGAATTGGAAGCGTTATTTTTTGTGGTATATATACAATTATTTTTACTTCTTACAATAACTTTTAAGGAGTTCTACGTCCATAACATTTCCCTTTTTTCTAGAAAAACAACACTTTTTTTTTTTACTCTGTGTGTTCATGTACACAAATAGGGAAAAAGGCATTGGCACTGGCATCACTGCCCCTTTTTAACTTCCTTAACAAGGTTACCCAGCCTCATTGTGGAAAACCCTCACTGGGGAGTATTTTAATATCTTACATTAGGTGTGTGGCAATCTCAGCTTTTCCCTTATTAACCAAGGGAATTATGGGCATGACAATGTGTTGGTCATAGCAGGATTAATCAGAGCAACATCAGAACAGATAGTCTCTGCAAGGTTGCTCAGCCCTTGCTGCCTTGTTTCAGAAGTCAAAGTGGAAATGGGGGCACTCCTGAGAATACAGAGAGAAGGATGCCCGGGAAAGGCACATGAAAGGCTTTTTAGCACAGTACATCACTGAGTCTCCCTTCCTGAAGCAGATGCTTATGAAGAGGCATGATCTTTTATGTGTAACTTTTTTGGAAGAGAATCATGGAAAGGAGAGGAGAAAGACTGGTGACAGCACGGATCCAGCAGGCAAATCAGAGCTGCTTCATGTAAAAAAAAATGCACCTTTTCTTTGGGAGCTGAAAAAAATCAGAGAGTGACTGAAAATACAAATTTTTTTGTGTTTTCTCTCTTCACTCACTGACAACAAGCAAACATGTTGAGCCTCAAGATTTCAGGTCTTGGATTGGGATTCTGTGCTGGGATGGTGTTGCTCTGAGTAATCTTGGAGTAAATTACATTGAAGACAACTTTTGCCCCAGTCATGTGATAAAGTGCAGCAAAGTTTGCAAATTAAATTTCAATATAAAATTGTCTCTCGAAAGCATCCCCCAGTAGGGATTTTGCCTTCACACTCTAAGAATTTAAAAACAGAGATTTTCTTGGTAAAAATGTCACTTGAGAAACCAACAGGCTTGTCTCCAATCTGAGGCACTGAAATGTCTCTCCCCTTATCTTGTAGATTTTCCTTTGATCATTTTTATTTTTTTTTATTTAAGCTATCACCATAAAAACCACTCTATACCACCTTTAGTTTTCCTCATTATTTCCCCTCTTGCCTTCCCAGGACAAGAAAAAGTCTTTCTTTTGGCTTTTTCCCACTTTATGCTTCAGAAACCCCAACACAGATACCCTGACTTCTACCTATGGAGCACCGGCACAACAAAGGAAAACAGTCACCTTCTGCCGCAGCACAGAAGATGCAAGAAGAACCAGCAGCAAAGGGGTTAAAGGGAGTCCCATAGCAAAGATATGCAATGCTTTGAAATTTTAAACACTAAAATCTATAAATACAGAAAAGAATAAATCTCTAAAATTCCAGATATTTCTGGTTGACACAAAACACTTGGAGCCAGTTATATAGACAGTTTTTTCTGTGAGCCCTGGAATTGGTGGTGCCTAGTTCCCTATTCACTTGCGCTCTGACTTTCTGCACAGCTTACTCTCACTTCAGTAAGCCCAGCCGTCCTTCCAGACCTTTCACATATCAATCCCTCACCTCCATTTCTCCTCCTTTAGCCTCTTCTCCCCTTATTTCCTTTTCACTACCTGCAAAGGAGGCAGAAGACATTGCTGCGAAACTGGTGAGGGGAGAGAGAGAAAAGCAGCTCAGACTGCATCTCTCACCTCAGTCCAGCTACCAAATTTCATGGTACTTAACACTTTTGCTCCATCAATTTCAGCTAGAGTCAGCCAGCAGGTTCAAAAGATAGAGCAAGTAGCAAGAGAGATTGACATACACTGCAATTACACTTCTAAGGCAACCTGGCTAATTTGAGGCTGATACTACTTTTTAGTTTTAATAGTAATTTTTTAAGCACCACAGGTACAGTTTCCAGGCATATTTTTTACTTTCCTGAAAGTAAAAATTGTAGTCATAGAATACACCTCTACCTCTTTTCCCGCCCTATCTTTGTAAACATACTCCTATCTGCAAAGTACCTGGCTGCAGGGGCTCCACTGGTTTCTACGAGTGCCACACAGCCTGCTTCTGGGTGTTTGTGACTTGCCAAGTTATTGTATCCCACAAATTGGCTTCAGATGGCTTAAAAAGAAAAAAAATCCAAATTTTGCCTTTCCCTTAATACCACAGCCATAGCTGACTGCAGTTTTCACTACTTGATAGCTGCAGAGAGAAAATGTGCCTGCTGGTGAGCTGAGCACTTCACCAGCTGACTGAGACCTGCTCATTTGAAATTGTGAGGTGGGTGATTCCTTCTTCTCCAAAAAGTGGCTGGCGATTTTATATGAGATAGAGAGAAAAAAAGAGTTTTATATCTTAGCTGTTCTTCATACTGTTGGGTAATATCAGGCTCCCAGACTCCACCTCTCTTTGCTGGTGGATCATATGAAAGAGAACAATTGCTCTTGTCTTTAGCACCTGGGAATAGCAGCTTGGGAAGGGACAAAGAGCCCTTCTGTTTAGCAACAGAAAATAAAATGGAGGGAATCTCTTTCCTTTTCCTTCTCTACCAGAGATCTCTGAGAAACTTCTCATTTTTACCTCCCTCCCTCAAAGTGGAGGCTCTGGGTAGAAGAGGCATCACCCTTCTGTGATGGAGTTAGGTCACTAGCTAAGGAGCACACAGTGCATCCTTCTAACAATGGTAAGAAGAGGCTCCAGAGTAGGACTTGTCTTTGTACCTGAGTAGACACTAACATTCAGGACAATCTGTTCTGAAGCAGTTTGCAACATCGGGTTCCCCTAATTGTGCTTGGAATTCCATGTGCTCAGTGATACAAAAAAAAGTCTCTCACAAAAATATGTGTCAAGTGCTTCTAGGTTGGTTTGATTTAAATTTCCAATTAGGCAGCTTCTAAAACTTGTTTTCCATTTTTCTGACTGCTCTGATTCCAAGATAGATTGAGCTTCCTCCTCTTCTTTAATGAGACTGTTCTCCCAGTCAGTTACCATCTTGGTTGTGCAGAGAAATAAATGCTTGATTTTCTCCATTTGAAAAATGCTTCTGCTCAGCCTCAGCCATTTGGCTGGGTGGTTTCTACATCATGTGTCAAGCTGGCTTTTATTCTCTGACTGCAGAAGACTGCACAGATGAGGTTGAGGGAAAGCACAAGTTTTTGACAGCACATAGAAGAATCCAGCTAATTTAGTTCATTGGGAATTTTTCTATGCAGCATTTTTCTGTTGGAAAAGGCCAACTCCTTGTGGAAGAGTTTCAGCTCCAACAAATTGCTCACTTTAACAGAAATAGCCTGAACAAACACAAAGTCAAAGAGACCAGACTCAAGCTGATGGCCAACTGGGTGGTATTTGCACCCCACAACTCTTACATAACTCTTTCAAGCTTAAAGTTTAAAAGCTTAAAAATTCTGGATCCTAGAGTCTCATCATTGCCCTGCTGTCAGCAAAAAAATAATGAAAAGTCATTGATGCCTTCATGCTGTTCCAATGATTCACCCATCCACAAAGTTATTACCTGCTCCTTGCTGAGCTTTGCTGGCTAATGCTACAGGTGTCTGTCCTTGTTCTTTTAAGCTTTGGTCCAGTCTGGACAATTAACCATATTGGGGTTCCCTAGTTCATATTTTCAGCTCGGTAAAGGGGTTCACATTGTTGTAGCAGTCCAAAGAAATGAGATAAAAGAGAAAACATTAGAATAGCTTTGAAGGCATAAAATTAAGAAGTGCCAGAGGGTCACCAGTACAACCTTAGGTGTATGTTTACATGATGGTAGAGGTTTGCTACAGGATCTCATTTCTTTCATGTGCGGTCCCTACACTGGATAACCTTTGCTCAGCTAAAGCAGCATGGTTATATAGTTAAACATGCTGTAGTCCTTGGGTCAGATGCAAGTACTTTAAAAGCAAGAAGCATTTCCAAATTTTGCCATCCTCTGAATGCCACAGCTATAGCTGACTGCTATTTCTACTGTTTCCACTTCTTGATGACTGTAGAGTCATGGCTGTGAGTGAGTGGGTGGCTGTGGGTGAGCAGCTTTGCACTGCTATTTATGGAAGTGAAAGGCATGTGATGAAAAGGAAAAAAAGTCTACTGCAGTGATGAAACTGGTTGAAAGTTCCACAATGGGCTGCATTACATCCCTGCCCAGAGCCCTCATTTTGTGTTGGCAAGTAGCTTGAACATGTTCAGAGGCTAATGAGGCTACTTCTGCTACTGAGTGCACAAATTAGATTCTGCAGAAGTATTGAGTAAATGCAGGTGAAACTAATGGGATCTGTTATCTAAATATAGAAAATAATATACCCTATTAAATGTTATTTAAAAAATGCAAGCTGCAACTTCAATTAGGTGCCAAAAATGAGAAAAGATTATTATAATGAGTCGGGCTCTTGTCAATGCTACTGGAATAATACCAGCCTTTTTATGAAAACTGTTGTGCAGCATCCAGACTCCACGGCTTCCCAATTCCCTATCGAGACAGGCGGCAAGGGAGGGTCATCGGCATTCGGGATTCAGAAGAGTTTGAGAGGAATGTGCATGATGTGACCTAGCTTGGAAAACAGTAGTCTGTCCTCGTGTAAACACAGGCAGCATCATAAGACTTCAAGGGTCGTAACTCGGCTTGAATTAAGACAGATCTCTCTTATTTAATATTTAGTATTGGGAGGATGAAAGAAGAATTGCCCTAGAAAAATCAGTTTTAAAATTCTGCTGGATGATAAGGTTTCACTTTAGAGATCAATAGGGATGTTCCTTTCTTTGCTTTGCACTTCAAAGATTTACATACATGACAGGGAGCTGTTTGCTGATTGGAAGTCAATGTGGTGGAAAAATTGCCACTGGTTTGCTCCAGAAAGTCATGGGAAGAAACAAATAAATGACACAGGGAATGTTTGATATTTTTTAAGGACACAACGTGGCTGAGTACCCATTAAGAGTAAGGCAGTGGGTCTACTAGCTTTATGGTTGCTATATGCAAATTTTTTTGTCAGAATATTGTAAAGAAAAGTGAGGAAAACAAACCAGTGTTTTCAGAAAATGCTTTGGAGGGTTTATCCCTAGACCATGCTCACTGCTATGTCACTTATTTCCTATCACCCAGAAGCAAGTACCTGCTTTATCTCATAGATAACCTGAGGATTACTATTAGTATTTTTTCTTCTAATATCTCTTTTCTATGAAAGCACTGATGTGTACTGGGCACTTTACATACAAACAAGAAAGCCAGTTACTTTTCCTAGAAACTTGCAATCTATTGGGGTTTGCCTGAAGTAGTGTAAAATGAATCTCTCTGGGCTGTACTTATTTATCTATTACTTGTAACAATTTATCTTTCATGCCCAGCTGTGACAGGTCTTGTTTTACAAAAACGAAAAAATGTAGTAGGTGATCCACAGCAGAATCTAAGCATGACCTGCAGCTGGAATGGTGTATTTTGGGGGAAAACAAAATGACTAAACAAACAAGAGAATGCAAAGAAGAAAAAAAGAAAAAAAAAGGTTGTTAGATCAGTCTTGCATGGTACTTTTTCTTGCCATTCACCCTCCAAAATCTGGCCATCTCAGAAACCTGTCCAAGTAGATGTTTCGATAGCCTGCCAAATGCTTATGTTAGAAGGAAGTGGAAGAAGGAAATGTCCCAGTGCTGATGGAGAACCACTGGGAAGGAGCGAATCACAGAGAGCCCTGCACATATGCTGGATCCTTTGAGCGTCCCATCCCCACCAAGAATATTGGTGGCTACAGCCTGTCATGCAGAGCCTGTGGTGGGTGCTCCAGGTTTGCATAAACAAATGATGTGGAAGTTTCTTCACCCTGAAGGTGGTAAAATAAGGAAGTTTCTTACAAATTTTTTTCTTATAAGAGAAAAAAATTCACATCCTCACTGGCATTTTAAATTATGTAAGGGTCTACTCTTCCCTGATGGCTGAGAAGGAATACTAACTCTGATAAATTCTGCTAATTGCTGATACCATTTTAGGGAAAGATAGTTATCTTCCTTGGGTAGACAGCTTAGGTTCTTTTTTACTGAACACATTCACTGACACAGCTGCTTGAGATAGCTATTTTAATAGTACACTTCCTAGCATAGTCTTTTAAACAGTAACATTTGAAAAGTATGCACGAAGAAGAATAGGTGACATGTTTTGCTAAAAAAAAAGAGCTTTCTTTTGATTTGGCTGTGAACTTAGATCCATATGAAAAAACTGTGTTCAGTCTTTCTAATTGCTGTACTTTTTCCCTGTATATCCACTGCTTCAGAATACAGTTTTGCAAGACTGTGATATCAAAAACTGGGAGTCCAAAAGTCTAAATATATGCATATTTCTGATGAAACATCCTGATAATTGTATTTTACCTGCACACAATTTAGCACAATAATATCTGTTTTAGAGACAGACTGTGGGTATGTGAGGGTGGTATTTGCTGTGTATGGGTCCAGTTGACCTGCCAAGTCTTTCATTTGTCTTTAATACATTTTTCAGGTATGGACAACTAATTAAATTTAGATATAGAGATTTTTCTATATTGATATTCATATTAGCTGCATATATTGTATGTGCATAACATTTCAAAAGATAGATACATATGCACATACTAAAGACAAATAGTTAATGTAATATTACATGTACATAATAGATTCATTAATATAAAATACTCTCACTGTTTTTTGGTTTCCATACAGATTTATGGTCAATCAAATGGATTACATCCTGTGGCTGCTGCATAGAGAAGTAGGCAGCTGCTCAATATTTATTTTTATCTTCATTGCTGAAAAAGTTGACCCACTGCTCATTAAATTAGTCCTCTTTCTTCCAGTAAGCACAGTCTATCTCCTTCGGCAGGAGTTCAGGTTAGAGATATTTGGAAGTTTTCCAGCAACACCCAGGTTTTTTTTTTCTTTTTTATTTTTCAGGAAATGTAAGTATGAGCCTGAAATGTTTCATTCAAAAGAAAAAACAGTATTTTACTGAATCCAAGTGACCATATGTATTCACACCTCACACCTCCACCCTCAGCATTCACACCTCACCACTTCCTTGGATTTCTTTGAGTGTCCTCAGCCTCAGTTTAATCTGCCTGATACATGGGCTAATTATATTGAAAGCTAATGATCCCTGTGCCTTAGGCAGTCTGCCATTAAGCTGAGAACCCAAACCACAGTCTGGCTGGCAGATCTTCCCCAGGAACACCAGACCTGAAACTAGACCATTCTTGCCAGAAAACTCCTTCCATCAAAAGCCCATCATTTCCCCAAGGGTTTGAAATTTTGAAAAAAGAGACAAGAAATTTTACACAGAACAAATCTCTTGATTTTTAGTCAAGTCTAGTCCACTCACACTCTGATAAATCATCATGTTAACCCACAACTTTATATTAATATTTGCCTTTTTCTATTATGTTCATGGAATGACTGACTCTATGAATACATAAATATATATATGTGTGTGTGCGTGTGTGTGTGTATGTAGATGCGCACACAAATTAGATAAAACATGTTGTCTGTGATTAGGTAGATTTCAGTTGTGCCTAGAAGGGCAGGGATGGAATCCTTCAGATAGTTCTTGGCTTTGGTATTTCTTGGCTCCTAAATGTTTTAGTTTGCAGTCTATTTATAAAGTTAAAAAGTTATTTTAAAGATGTGTTTTAGTGGAAAGTCTAACAACTAAACTACTTGTAATTTTTCAGGAGATGTTCTAAAAATATCGTAGTTGTGTATGTGATGTGGACTGCAGAGTTTTGCAATAGCAAGAGTTAGTTCTTGGGTAGATTGGAGTTTGTTAGGAATTACCAAATGCAGTATCAGGTTATAAAATAATCTGCATCCTATGATAATACTGAAGGACAACTTTAGATTCCTTTAAAAACTGAATACATTGACTGGCCTTCATTGTATGCATTTCTCTCTTGAATATGTGCTCCTTTATTCTCTGAAGTAATAAGGGGTCTGGTTATTCTGGGCAAAACAGGGACAGCAATGAGAAAAACCTTTGAATTAATATGGGACTGGTACTTCTGTTCTCTGCTTCATTTGCATGTTAATTGGGAATGCAACAATTAAGCAGAGACAGGAACTTCATTACTTGGGGTATTACATATAGTTCACTGTTAAAATACTGTAGTTCTTTACTGTTGGGTCCTTGCTCTGATATTTGAAAAGTCTTCTTTACATCCTTAAATCTGTTGTGATTATGTTTCATTTCATATTTTTTCTTTTGTGAAAAAGTCCTTGTTATGAAGGCTCTAGAGTGTAAGCTCTTCAGGGCAGGGAATGGTCTCTTACTCCACATTGGTACATCGCTGTTGCCTTGACCTGGTCAAAAGCTCAAGATCCTGTGCACTATTACAATGCAAATAATAAACACTGCTGAAAAATAAAGAGTCTGTTCAGTCAATTGGAGTCTTACCCACGTATGAACAGAGGGAAATTAGGTGTCAAAGTCAATGCTCTCCGTTATGGGTTCTTTAGCACAAAGTGACAATTTAAAAAAGAATGAGTTTTATAAATTAGCCGTGCAGCTACTTGATAATTTGCAGACTTTAGAAAATGTGCTGATGATAAATATGATGACATGTCTTGTTAACAGTAAATAGTGAGACTGTACAGATTTACCAAACAAAGGAAAATTCCTACTCTCTGACTCTGCCCTAAAGGGCTTCTGTAAACTGCAGATTTGCTAAAGCATACAGTGTAGTACTTCTGTAAATGGAGAGCATCTAATAATTCAATTCACTACATGAATTAACATATAGGTGAATGTAGAGGGCATTGGTCTTTTTTTCTTAAAAAATAAGTTTTTCTAAGCAGAGAGTTCATGCATAGTAGTGATTCCAGACATCTTAGAAAATAAAAATGGAACTTTATGAGCTGAATCAGCTCACTGAGTATTTATTTTTTTGTCTTTTGATGCTTCTTGTGGTTATGGGACCAGAGTCATCTCAGCTGAATATGAATTGTGGGTATATTGATAGTATGGATAGCATATGTCAAACTGCATTGAGAACAGTGTTCTAAATGCATTCAGTAGGATGGATGGCCCATTTCTGAAGTGAGACAGACAATTACACAAGGGCAGGAAGCAGAAGAGGAAAAATATACAAGGTAGAAGTCTGTTGTAATGAGATGGTAGAGGTCGCTGTTCAGAGCTGGTGCCGAACAACAGGAGAGTCTCGACTGAACATTCACTGAATTCTTCTTCCTTCCAAATGGAACTTTTTATCATTAAAAAGTAAGAAATAGAAGAACTGCTGTAAGTTGTCTTTGACATTCTACTTTTGGAGGAGGAGTGGTTTAGACATTGCTGTGCCTACTCAGAACAACTTTCTGATTGCCTAGATGATCTTTTTCTGATATGGAAAAATCTTCTAGGATCACTGTTGTTCTCCTTCACTTGCAGGTTGAACTTCTTGTAACAGTAGTCCGTATGAAGCCAAGGAGCTAACCTCCTTATAGCTGATTGCTTTTTAAGTGATGCTTCCCCACTCCCATCCCTTTTCTTTGGACATGATATACCAAGACCTGGTATGTGGCCTTTACTGTCTGGGTGTAAAGAGGTGCTACCTGGGTGGTTCCTAACTCTTCCCCTTATCAGTAAACATGTTTGTTTTTCACACTGCCGAGTCCATCATTGCTTAGACTATCAGTGTAAGCAGCTGGAGGAACAGCTATAATTGCTTTTTAGTGTCTTTGTTGTTAGCTGAGAGGAACTACTTGTTCATTTGCAGGTGTTGGTTCTTTGTCCCAGGGGCTCCCTGGGACAGATGTTCCCCCTCGTCTCTGCTCTGCAGAGCCCATGCAGCTGCAGCAGTACAGAGGTGCAGGGCTTTATTTCACTCAAAACTGGTTGATTTGGATCTTCTAGATGGAGGCAGTGATGTGAAATTCGATGGTACAGGCACAGTTGTAGATAACTTGGAGCTGAATCTGGAGGATGTGCTGAGGCCACCTGAAAGTCTATTGGGGATTACAGCAGCATGTTTAAGTCCCTGTAGTGTGTTACTAGGGCCTGCAGCTGGGGGTATTGCTACACCCTCCACTGTTCTTCAGCATTTATAGGCAGGTAAGGCACTTGTTTGTTTAACCTGCATCTACCTGGGGATTGCAATGGTTCCCTTTGGAAACGCTCGTTGCCACCACAACCTGTCCCATTGCTACTGCCAGATGCTTGTTCCTAAAAACCAAGCTAGAAACTGGTGTTAAAGCAACAGCCTCCTTCAGTGGCTCATGCATTGCAGAGCCAAGTGGTACACGTGCTGTAAGACATGTTTTGCCTGTTGGTTTGCAAACAAATTTAGAATGTTAAGGCTTAAAAGGCTTAAACATATAAAGGTTGAGGTAATTTGTGAGTTTTTGCCTATGGAGGTAACCTTTCTCTTTGCAATGTTTTGCCACTGCTGAATTTAATGAAGAATATTAGTAAGAAAGAAAAAAAAATCCCAACTGAGAAGAGCTCATTCTACACATCAGGAAAGTCTTCAGCTCTGGTGTCATGCAAGTACAATGCAGCACAGAAGGATGGGATGCAAATGAAATGTGGAGCACAGGGAAATGGAAGCAACTAGCTTGCTTCTCATGCCATTCCTATAATTCTGTGAAATGACTGAAAATCCATCTTGGCAAGTAGCAAAAAATTGCTATAAATTAAAATAAAACAAGGGCAGCATGCAATCATGCTGATGCTGATAGAAGTTGGCAGGTCATTTAATGAAATCTCCCCGTATTACAGCAATAGTAAACCAACTTGTTAAACTTTTGTAAGCAAATTGGATGGTTTTTAAATGAAGTGAAAATGCATTTAAGTGATGAATTAACTTACTTTGTTTGAATGGACAGTACAGTGCTCAGGTTATTTTTCAAAATGCAGAACCAACAAGCTGTTATGTTTAGTGTTGCAATAAAAAAAATGTTCAAGTTTTGTCTAATTTGGAAATTGTTGTAATATAAATGGAGGCAATTAGTGTGGTGGGAAAATGTACCACCCAAAAGGACATGCATGGAGCTATGGTTTTCTCTCAGTGCAATGAAGTCTGATTTTAGTGTTGTCTTGTGCTCTGGCAAGTTTTTGACTGGTTTGTGTAAACACAAGGTTTAAAATACTTCAGTGTCTGGTCCTGGCTGAGTAAATTCTTCATTAATGCCTTCTATATTAAGTGTGTCTGGCCCCCCACCATGGGGGCTGAAGTGCGATACTTTGCAAACAGCTGAGAGCCTTTCTAAGACATTCCTTCAGGGACACTTCTCGTCCATCAGCCTTCACAAGGGCATGGCTGTGGTGTGGCTCCTTCCCTTGCTGGCTAGGTTAAGTCCAAATTTCAGTTAAAGTCCCAAGAGAGCAAAACTTAAACCAGAAAATGGCCATGATTCACATCAGTCTTCTAGGACACAACTCTTTTGTTATACTTTTTTCAACCAGGAGAAGGAGATTGTTCTCTGCTTTAAATTACAAAGTATTTAGAGATGTGTCTTTTGTTTTAATAGCAGAAAAGGCAATCCCAGTGGGACTGAGGCTGCTGTGGCAGATTAAAAGAGCCCAGGAGAACAACTGATGAATGGAAAGAAAATAATGTAAAGCCCTTGTGGCTCTGTATTGAGCTTGTACAGGGGAACACAACTTGCTCAGCAGTCAGCGTTAGAAGATCACCTCCAAACCTAACATTTTATCAAAGCACCATAGTGGAGGGCTATAACAGTAAAGGGTAATTTCTCTCTTTTGTTTTCACTTTCTTCTGAATTGTGATGAAAACACTCAACCTTTCAGGACCAAACACTGAGGAAACCAGATAAAAGGCAGAAAAAGTTTTAAGTTAGATTGACTGAAACTGTTCCAACTACTTCTAATGTTTTATTAACTGCTTTAACAAAATATTTCAAACTGGAAGCAGAAAATTGCTTTATAAAGTAATTCAGACTTGAATGTTTCCACTTTTTTTTTTTTTAAGTAATTTGGTCGGAACTTCCCTGTGCAAAGTTCCCAGTCTGATGAGTCACATACTCTGCAACAAAGTATTTCCCTGAAAAATCCAACCCCAGGTTCAAGCACACTGACTGATAAGATGTTCTACTCTTCAGATTAGCAAATAAAACATGATAGTACTTTATAAAGCAAATGAGTCATCACTCCTTTTAATCATCACGTCTGATCTGACTCTGTGGTTTGCTGAATGCCCTCAGCTCTGAGTCAGTTACAGTGGAAGATGTGCAGCACATTCTTGGGGGTTCAAGGCCTTCCACTTCATGCTGGTGTGGCCATCATCATTGCTGAGACAGTAAAACTGTTCGCTGGCCACAGCTGTACAGACCAACTGAAAGCCACAGATTTGTTCCAGAAGTCTCACAGATAGAACTAGTTTGTACAGCTGTGCCTGAGGGAATAATCTGAACCTTACTCTGCGTGGTTTTATGCCAGAAGAAAAGGGTCCACTTGGCTCTTTGGGCAAAACCACAGACAGTGACATCGCCCACGGCTGCTAATGTACACTTAAGAGTAAATCCATCCTCAGGTCTGAGCCTGGTTCAGCTGCTGGGGCTGGGGCGGGAGCTGCACTGAGGCACTATCAGGTGGCAGGTCTCAGCCCTGGCTCAGGCTGTGTGGAGTGCAACTTTGCTCTTCCCAGATATGAAAGGAAAGAAGAAATTGCTTGCTTTTTTCCTTTCAGGGAAAAAAAATACACCTGGAAGGAGCTTTTTATTTTTTATATTTTTCTTTGTGGAATGGCTTCATCTTCACATGGCAGCATTCCTGCACTTCTAGTGCCTGCCAGTACTATAAAGAGGGTGGTAGCAGTTACATGGCTACTTTGATGAGCGTCTTAAATGTTGCAAAGCAACATCTGTTGCAAAGCAAAAATCTCTGCTCTGCAAAAAAGCATTGGTGCAGATGACACCATGTACCACATGTACACAGAGGTCTAATTCCCCTGTCCCAAACAGTAACCAGGTAAGGTATTTAAGGTACTATATAAGTTCAGATAAACACCTTTGGTGTCCAATAATCACAGAATGAAGAATTCAGTGATTTCACAGATCTGGAGCTGAATTCAAAGCAGGAAATTGACGATAAAGCTAAATACTTCCAGAACTAAAATTTTGTGAATTTTTTTTTTGTTTTTTGTTCAGTTAACTTAAGTGGGGCTGTGAGATTTGGGTGAAATCTTTTACCTACAAGATGTCATAACAGGATTGGTCCTAGTTATTTACTCTGTTTTATGTTTCCCCACCTATATTTTGTGAATTCTTCATCACAAGTGAAACAAAATGAATAAGCTTTAAACCAAGTTACTGCAGTTGAACAGCAGGCATGGATAGAGGTAGAGTACAGCTTTTAGAGTACTCTAGATGTGCTGCTGGTCCTAGGAAAATATCTATTCAGATTAACTAAACAGCTGTTAAAGAATATAAGTATTAGATTGATGGCAACTATATATTTCAAAAGAAATGTCTTTCACTCTGCAAAACAAACTTTTTCTTTTCCATGGGCTGAGTCAACTGCAGTCTGAGTTAATGCCAGTGGTAGCCATGCAGGTCCTGTGAATTAAATCCCAGGCTGAGGAGTGATGTCATTCCCTCAGTTCGTTTTTAATCTCCTTTTTGTCCTGAGAGCAGCCATCTGTCCCCCTCCAGACAATGACGGAAGCAGCTGTGCATGATGTGCCATCAGGAACAAAAGCCTCTGCTTCATACCAGAGAGCACTGGGCTGGAGGTCAAAGGGAGTTATAAGGATATCAGGGACAAATGACACCTGTACAGAAAAATAAAACTAGGATTATGTGGCCTTTATTCACTAGCAGAGAAGTGAGGGGTCAGTCTTTGTCTGAGTGTTTCTCTAATGGCCATGGAAATTTGTGTGTGTTTTCAAGGATAGCCGCACCGCTACTTACCCCTAATCGAGGAATGAAGCCAGCTTCAAGCAGAGGGCAAAGTAAACATGACACAAAACAATTATTTTGAAGGGAAGATAAAACAGCTTGGATACATTATGGTAGTTTATGCAAGTTCAAAGACCGTGATCTCAAGTGGTTTGCATGTCCTGTAACATGCCCTTATAAAAGCACAGTGAACCATGCTTTTCATGTACAGCCTGCAGCACAGTAGTTCCCTTGCTGCTTTGTGGGAAAAGGGAAGCTGAGTGAGGGCCAAGCTGCCAAGAAGCCTTATTCAGGAGAAGAAGAAGTTGATTATGTTTTGAGCGGCCTTTTCTGCAGGGTGAGCTGGAAGGAGCTAGAGTAGGGTACATAGTCCATAGAATGAAATGGCCCATTCCTGCACATGCCTTTCTAATTTTCAATATGTGGTGCTAGTCCTAATCCTGTCCCAACTATTCTGTCTCTGTGCTGGGTCCATGTCAGAACAGAAGCTGATACAGGTGTAAACTAAAAGAACCTTGTTAAGATAACAAGGAGAAATGTAAAAATGGGGTAAAGTCCTGGCATGTAATGAAATAGGTAAATGAGCCTAGCAGAGTACAGAGCCTTCTGTCCTTTCTTTAACCCCTCGTCACTTTTGTCTGCATGGATTCCTGCTCTGTTTCTAAGCAAACATGCTGTTTGAAGTCAGAGATATACCAGGGGTCATACACTTCTTTTGGGATGACAGTCCAGGATTTGACCCTGTCTGTTATTAACAGGGTGACATTCCTTGAAGTTGATGGGATAGAAGCATGTATTTCACAAATGGGTAAACTGTAAACACTATATGCGCTCATCTCAGGAGAACATGTCCTGGGATGTTCATGGATATGCATCTGAGCTCAGACAAGCTGTAAGACAACTGTGGCTGGTCCATCACCAAAAGCAGTGATCCCTTCCATGCCACAGTTCCACTTACAGACATGGAAAATAGTTCCCTATTGCCCTCTTTGTCTTTTTCGTAATGCATTTCATTAAGGATACTAAAATAAAGGTTCACAGCTGTAAAACACAGCATTTTTATAAAACCAGCATTTCTCCCTGTTTTTTCTAGTTGGTTCAGGCTTATTAAAAAGTATTCTTTCAACCTGAAAACATCTTGTGTTCTTATTTGCTAATTGCCTACTTTGTTTCCTAAATGGCATGAATAAGTCCTTTCACCTTACATTGTCTACCTAGTTTATGCCTTTTATGGAAAAAGATCACAAGATGCTACAGTAGAACAGGACAGAAATATTACTAATTGAAAACACATGACTACATTTCTAGATCATTGTACTGTGTAGTTTATTTGAAGGTGTTGTGACTGCTGAGCAGCAGTGTAATTTGGTCACGCAAATTATGTTTAAGACTGAAGCTTTAGAGTTCTTTTGTGCCACCAAGAAACTGCTACAACTAGAGAAAAATCCTGTTTGCCACTTCCAATGTTGGTACTGTCCTCCCTACAAATTGCTTATCATTCCTGTCTCCCTGTGAGTGCTAAATGAACAGAGCAATACACCACTGAGAATCCACTCCTGAACTGTTACTGTCCCGGAAGAATTTTCTAGATTGACAGTTTTTTAGACAAGATGATCACCAGTTCATGAATCACTGTTTCACAACTTGTTCCCTTTCAACTTTAGATAAATCTCTATTTAACTCACAATAAAGTCTCTTACTTTAAGCTATCTTAAGCTAGGGCAAAACTTAGGGTGCTGCTGTTGATTTCCAAGACTGCCACAGCATACTTTACATTCTGGCAGCTCTGTTGACGTCGCTTTACAGCTTCTCCAGAGATCAGCTGGCTCTGCCGAGCAGTTAGTGGCTCCGGACATAAATGCCTTTGCTGTCTGACTCTGATCTTTCTGGGAAACTTTCCTGAAGGCTGTTTTCCTCCACATTTTATCATAATCCCAGGAGGAGCAGATTTTTCTTTCTCTATATGAACAATTGCTTTGACTGCAGTCTATACAACCCAGCCTAGAGTGTGTGCTGCGAGGCTGAGTTGGTCTTACTCTGAGAGAAGCTTATTCTCACCAACATCTAGTATCAGAACTCAAAGTGAGAAACAGAAGAACTTTCTGACTTTTATTTTTTATATTGTGTTTATTTTTGTTGTGTTAGGTTTTACTGTGTGTGGAGATCATAGCCAGTTATCGTGCTGCCCTGAGATAACACCTGGCTGTAGGGTGTAGTAGCCAAAGGAATTACAATTATCCCAAAAGTGAGGATATAGCTGTTTGTGTATAGTGCTGTGTACACATTTGAGCATGTAATGAGGCATATGGTCAAACATCCATACAGCATAGTAGCTGTATAGCATGAGGATTTATTATCAAGCTGACATTAAACAGATTTAATGCAGTCTCACAAAACATGGTCCTCAATGTAACCCTGTGATTGAGCATGACATCCAACCTGCTCCTTTGAGCAGTTTTGGTTAATAACAAGCAGTTATGGTTAATGACAACCCCACAGGAGCAAGCCAAATGGGCCCCAAGGGAAGCACCACTGTTTCCTCTAGTGCCTCCAGCCCTTTTGCCATATTTTCCTTTTCCTCTAATCACATAATTTCAAGGGCACTGTGCCACACTCACAGGAGTCACCTTTCTCAAAAAGGTTTTTGCCTGTCTCTCTCTCCCCAGACAGAGAAGTAAGTGCGTTAACTTCTCCACTTCTCTTTGTGGCAGCTCAGTGGGTTTGGCTCTGGGTCAGGCTCTGCAGTCTCCTTGGAGACAGTGACGGTTTTAATCAATGGTAAGCTGGCTTTCCTAAATAAAATGCTATTTTTTCAGAAAGCAAGAGCTTCATAGTGAAAATATGAGCAGGTTATATAGGTGTGTAGTTTACATGGTGCTGAGCCACCATCCACTGGCTGTCTGGATAAAAACTTTAGTGTTTAGGCTATTTTTTTAAATCTCTGTCTCTTGACTAATAGTCCCATATATTGCAGACAGCATGAGTCACTTCCTTCTTAACTCTTAGATGCCATTATATGTCATATTAAGTTGATTATGTTGCTAGGCTGTTTCCTCTGTGGGTGAGATGTCAAAATACTGGCTACCTATATAGCCAGCATTAGGCATCAGTTACAGACTGATCTCTCTACAGTTATGCTTCTTGAAAAAGTTTATTCAGTGAGCCCAGATAAATCTATAAAGATGCATGCGGCTTTGTAACAAATGATATGATTCCAGAGCATTAGTCTTAGCCAAACTAAAGTATGGGAAGTATTGATAGCCACACAAAGTACAGTTATTGTTTTATAATTAGTTATAGATATGATTTAGGCTGGTAAAATAAATTATTCCTTATTTAGTTTATTCTAAATTTGAATAGCTGACAGAAGAATCGATACAAAAAGTAGTTGAAAGATAAAATAATTTTAGCTAATTTTGACTATCTTAAAGTAAAACTATCTGTTTCTACCTGAGACACCAAATTTTCTTCTATGGTCCATAAATGTGCTGCAAAAAGGCAGTTCAAGCTTACCCATATTAGACTTGTCCTGTCATAGAAGAGGGTTTCTGGAGGCTTCTATTTTTCTCCTTTGGTTATAAAGCAAGAACAGGTTACTGTTTTAGATTAGATGCCTGCCATCCATCCATCCATCCATCCATCCATCCATCCATCCATCCATCCATCCTATTTGTCAGAAAAATACTCTGTTAGTTACGTTGTCCAAAAACCCCATCATCACTGACAGAATGAGAGGATCCCTGCAGATTTTTTACAGAAGTCAGGTTTAATATTATATTTGAATTTTTGTTTGCCTACAGACCAGATGTTATCATAAAGACACATTAATATATAGGTGTGATAACAACTCAGTCATGTACATTGCAGGCAGCCAAATTCAGTCAGTTACATGTGTTGTATCCACACAGTGAACAAGAAGTAATTCAGAAATCAATTCAGTGCAGTTTCCCTGAGAAAGCCCTGTTTGCAGATGAAGTGGCTCCTGCCAGCCCCATTGTGGGGGACCTGGTGTTCCTCTTCCTCCATGGCAGCAGCAATGGCAGTGGTGTCCAGCTCTGCTCTTATCTGCCCCACTTAGCCCTCATGCCTCCTCTCATTCATCCCCCTGCTACCGTTTTGGTCATGAATATTAAGCACAGAGGAGAGAATCATGAACTTGGCCAGAAAAGCGTCATTAATGACCTTGACAAGTATGGAGATGGATTGGGAAGGATAAAGGAGAGAGTGGGAGGAGAGGAAGTTGAGACAATAAATAGGCTAGACCTGCTGTTACCATGTTAATCTCTAAAGGGTTATTCAAGGGAATTGCTGTATTAGTTCATACTATACCTCAATCCTTTCCTTATTTCTGTGCTATTTTATCTTTGATACTGACATTATAACATTTTGTATATTTTTATAGTTACAAAAATAAGAAATCAAAATACAATTTCAGATATATTCAATATGATGGTGGACGGGAAATACACAACTCATTAAGTAATACACTTGCCGATAATATAAAAGCTTTTAGTTCACTCACTATTTTTTAATTGAAGATGACTATGTAATTGTGTATCACTTAATGTGACCTCCAGTTGTTGTTCCAAAATAGGCAATAGTTTATTATATTACTGCTCTATAAGCTGCTTACAGCAGCTATTATTTTTAATAATAGTCTCATTAGATGCCCTCCTGGTTCTACAATATTTCACCTTTGGCTGTTGTATTGCTTTGTTGACTATATTGTTTTGAGAAAAATAATCATGAGGCATACAGAAGAATCTGTTTGAAGAGGATTTAAAAGGGGATCTGAAGTTTAGGGAAGATTGTATTTCCATTTGTTGTAGATAAATTGTCTTTTATCTGTGGTGTAGGGGATTGAATATCCTGAGAAAGAAGTGCATATAAATGACAACTGGTTGCAGCAATGCTAATAAATAATCACATTAATTTAGAAGAAGTGTAAATACTACAGTTTTAATATTTTAACATCAGAGCATGCAGGAGTCCTCCTAAATAAGCAGTACCTTTTCTCCTGAAGTGGGTTATCTGCAAAAAATAGGTGTGATTGGTGGTGATGGAAATTCAACGAGGCTCTCTAGAACAGGAGACCAGTGTGGATAATCCGCTGCCATAAACACTTACACATATTGTTGACAGCTGCTCAGAGTCGTAATTTGCAGAGTTACTGGTGGTTATTAATAAAAGAAAAAAAGAAAGTTGAGATTCCAAATAGTAAAAAGCAAAACTATGGATAAATCTTAATCCTTAAAAAAAAAAAAAAAGTGGTGCTTTTTTTTTTGTAACAGTGTCCAGTTTATTGAATGACAGCTCACCTGAAGGGAAGTTTTATGTTGGAAACAAGGGACTCTTGAGTTTTAGGTGGGGAAGAGGCGCCCTTGAGGAGTCCCAACAGATCTGCACTTGAGGGGAAACTCTCAGCAGTTGCTTTAGAACCCTGTTGAACAGAGGAGTTTGGCAGCCAATTAATTCTAATTTATTTTTTCTATTTTTGATTCCCTGGGAGCAAGTTGCTGGTGTTTCCCCCAAAAGCAAAGTGGAGAGTAGCAGCAGTTCAGTTGCAGTGTGGTCTGACCCACTCCCTAGCTACTGGCCTCATGCTGTGAGTGTTTCCAGCCCTACTCACCTCTGCAGCCTCTGCTCACCTAACAGCCATCCCATCCCTTTTTACGAAAGTGGGTTTTACAAGATCAGGTTGGTAGGCACCACTCTGCAGGCATTGTGCTTGGCTTTGTGTTCAGCATGTTTTCTGCTTGAAGCCTATTTCCTCCCACTGCTTCAGCACCACAGAAGCCTTTTAATAGCAGTTCACAGTGCCATGGCAATGGGAAGCATGGACTTGGCAGCACTGTGGTATGGCAAAGGCCTTTGGCTGACTGGCCTCCACCACCATTTCCCCTCTGTGCCCTGTGTCTTGCTAAGAGATGGCTTCTTTGACGTGTTCTGAGCACGCTGTGGGAAGAGTTCTGTGGGAGAAAACTAGGAAAAACCCAATAGCTGCAAGATTCTTGCACTGCGTGTCATCTCCACCACGTGTTCACAATTGAGCAAACATAATCTGGCAGATTACCCAGGATGCTGTGCCTGAAAGGAAACGGGCCTCTCCTTGGCCTATGACTGTATTTATGTGCAGTGTTAAGTGTATTTAGTTAGAGATCCGTCATGGATTTGTCATAGTTCCTCATCAGGGAACAATATCCTTTTCACTTGTGGTGTCACCCAAGGAGACATGCCCATGCTTCTCCTCTCCTCACCACAGTTGTGTACATCAGCAGGCAGAGCAGCAAGCCAAGGACCTGCCACTTGTTATCACCTCCCGTGCCAGCCATGGGCAGGCATGGTGGCAGCCCAGGGAGAGGAGCCATCACTCCCACCACATCTCTTCCCACCGTACTGGAGCTGGCACAAAGGAGCCAGGCAACATGCAGAGTTCCCCCCTGCTTGCTTCCAGCAAGTCCTCTGCACTGCCCACGTGACTACAGCAGAAATCATGCCACATATACAAAACCAAAAACTTTTCATACTGCAATTTGTTCTTTCCTACCCCTGAGGCACTTGTTAGCAAACAAGACGCCAGTCTTTCAGTGGAGAGACAATGGTGTGGTTCAGCTCCTGCTGTGGAGGCGCACTAAAAATGGCACAACAGCTGGGGCTCCCTGTACCCCCCCTAGACCCTCCCTTAATTTTATTATTCTGCTTCAGTGACATTTATTTTGCTGTTAATTCCCAATTTCCTATATGATACATGTTTTCTACAAAGGGACAAGTAAGCTAGAATTACGTACTGTGCAGAAATTCTTTGGTCTGAAAACACAGATAACCCATATTTGCCTTTCAGCCTTCACTAGCTTTAGACATTCCATGACAACCAGCAATAATATTTTTAGCCGCTGGCATTCACATCTTCAGCTGGAGGCTAACTCACTAATTTGATCAAGAGATGCTCCTTAAATAAGTTGACACCATGTGCAGTAAATTATGTATAAAGGCAAAGAAAACAGATAAAAGAGAGCACTGGAGGGAGTCTGCGGTACCAGTATATTGAAACTGACTGCTGTTGAGAATTTGTCATTGCTGAAGTTTGCATTATATTTAATGAGCGAAGAGGTGGTATATGTTGTCCAGCTCATCTCAGTTTTACACAGCCATTTTAGACACCAAACCTGTGAGGGCTTTGTATTATTAAGCTTCTTAAGAGGATGCACTCTCTGTTGAGCTTCTGTACACATTCTGTGTTTGCAAGGGATCCCGCTAAACACCTGTCTAAACAGGGCCCAGGCAAGGTAGATACCCAGGGCATAAATAAAATTTCATTTATGATAAGCTGTAAATACTGCTCTGACTTAGTGATATGAACTGGTTTGACTGAGTTGTTCTGCCCCAAGTCTATTAAGTTTAATGCCTCTGTGTGAACACTCAGAGTTTCCATTAAATATGTGTATATGTCTGATCCCAGGCTGACACTCTTGATATTCCAAAAATAGTTTAATAAATTGAAATTCCAAGATGTATCATCATGAGCCTGTCACTTGAGTGTCAAATCTGCCACGTTATGTAAAAAATATTGGTTATATAATGGGATTTTTACCAGTCTAGTGACATAAATGCAAATATTAGAACATTATTAGGAAACTGACCTCTCTCTGTCTTTGGATCTGTTATGCTGGGAGTCAGAGAAAAAGTGGCTTATGTATATATGGAGATTTAGATGCTGTAGCTTCAGAGGTGTCTAATAACTCAGAGTTAGTTTGGGGGGTTTCTTCCAGATAAATGTCAATACACTTTAAATGCCACTGAGGAAAGAAACTAGAGTATGATAAGAACTTTGAGCCACTCCAAAGTTTCCTTCATGATGGCCCAAACTTAAGTCATTGCTGCTGGTGGGGTTGGAGATATCCCAAAACCCAGTGCTTCTTACTTCTTGAAATAGGTGGAGAGAGATCTGGGGAGCTGTAGTCCATCTGTCTGCTGGAAAGCAGATTATGGTTCTGGGCTAACAGAAAGTAAGACTCACTAGCAAGAAGACATACGGAAGAGCAGCAGGCATTTCCTGCAGGCAGAGCAGTGTTCATACATGCATCACAGCCAGTTGTCACCAGTGGTCGGGTAACAGTGCCAGGGAAAGGCTGAATGGGCGGTAACTGCTCAAGGAGTAAAGAATTTGTGTGGAAATCCTCCCTGCTGGGGACCAGAAGCTGTAAAGTATGGGAGCATGTAAAAAGTGGTGTTGTGAGTTACCTGGAAAAGAAAGGAATGAAGTATGATATACACAGAATTAAGTGCATTGTTTTATAACTGAGAAGCTGATTTTGAGGTTGCACAGCTTTCCGAGTACCCTAAGTAGGGTACTATCTGAAATTGCACGGCCTGATGTTACTGATGGATGACCATCTGTCCCCATGGGCTTTCACATAAGAAGAGCATCACTTTTGCTAAGAGCAGGCATCTGTATGGTGCAGGATTTAGTAAGTGAATTAGGTGAACCTTCTGACTTTGAGCCTGAGGTAAAGGCAACTGAGAAAATAGATGCAAGGTCAACTTCACAAGTTAATATAAGTGAATTAAATACTTTAATTTCACATATTTTCTGGGTTAGTTGAAGTGGGGCAGACTGTAAAAAGCTGATGTGCTCTTTAGTGTCTCTGGTTCAAAGAGGCAGTTTTCCCAGTAGCACTGGCATCCCTCCAGTTTGCCCTGTCACAGCACCTTGGGTGTTAGGCACACCTTAGAGAATTAAATCTCGCAGTGCTCTGCCGAGCAGGTAACTCCTATCCTCCTCTTATGGATGGAGAATTGGCATATTCAGTAAAGGAGCAGAAGGTGGAAGCTGGAGAGAAAGAAACCAATAGGGAGGGAGTACTGAATGTGCTTCGCAGGGAATTCTCAATATTGCACATATGTGTCCTGGGACAGAGAACTACCTGCCTGTAAGGAAGTGGATCATATGTCCAAAGTAACACTGAAAGCTGTAGCACAGACTGGTCAGGGTCACAATACCTCCTGTCCCTGGGCTTTAATTAGAAATCAGTTCCCCCCAAAATCTATAGATGCAGGTAACCAGAGAAAAGGATGACTGTTCTTGCTACCTTGCAGACCTTGTTCTGCAAACAGGGCTATGTGTATGGGCTTCCTACATCTATGTGAAGTTTCCCTGCTGCCTTCACTCAAGCCAGAGGGCTCCGGGAATTCCAAGCCTGCGTAGTCCCAAATGGGCTTTCAGCTTTCCCTGGCAGTGAGCTACCTCAGTGCTATGATGTGCATAACAAAATGCTTAGTTTAAAACATGGCATAAAAGTGCTATTAATGCTTGGAGCACTGCTGGATTTTTTTCCCCTTGTACAGGATATGAAAAGGAAAAAAAAATTTTGCCCTGTAAGATTAAACAATCATCATGGTTTTAAGGGCTTAATCTGCTGGCATGCAGACTGCTGGCTGATAAATCTCTGAGGGTAATTGGATGCAGCATCGGATTCAGTTGTGTGGGCTTTCCAGGCGCTTTTTGTTTATTTGTTCATTTCTTAACACACTGCAGCACTGAATTGATCTGTCTCTGGAAATGCCTTTGGGGGTGAAGCTGTAGCACTGTGTGCTCCCGGGTGGGTATTCTGGCAGCACCTAGCTGGAGACCCCCGCGCGGGGAAGGGCAGCGGGAGAGGCTGCTCGTGTATGAATCCGTGCTATTGTTTGAGGCACACATCTGCCTTAAGAAATCGCACGGCACAGGCCGTTACTTATTCAGATGCAGAAGCTCCTTCCGTCCCACAAGACGGCCCATTCAAGTCACATGCCAGAGGTCTCAGCAGAATGGGCTGCAGCTGCTTCAAATCTGCTGTCTAACATCAGAAGCAGTTGGACAAACTGTACCGTGCTGACTACAGTCAGGCTCCCCGGCACCAAGGAAGACAGGGAGAAGATTTGGGATCCCAGCGCTATGTTCTCAGAGGATCTGTGGCTGGAAAATGAGAAAAACTGTGCTGTTGTTCACAAATCGAAGCGAGGAAGGAAACGCCAAGAGCTCCTGGCCGTGGCCCTGGGAGTGAAGGTGGGAGTAAAGGGGGCACTTTTGTGGCAACCTCTGAAACTCTTTGCCTATTCACAGATCACTTCCTTGGTCAGAAGAGCAGCCTTAACTCAAAATGACAACCACTTCAACTATGAAAAAGCACACAATTTTAAGGTAAGCATGACTTCCTATTATTTTCGGCTAAAAGCTTCTGTTGAGATGCCTCATGTTTTGTTTTTTGCTATGATGAGGTTTCCATGCACCTATTTATACTAGCTCTAAGAAAAGTGTTGAAAAATATGTTTTACTTTCTATTTTAAGTTCCCTTAACGGCATTTGCAGTATGCTGTTACATAGGGACTTAATTCGAATAATGGGTTTGCTGCTCACTGCACTACTTGACTGGCAGTTTAGCTCTTTTCACAGATTCAGTTTTCCTTTTTATTCAGAAACAAAGTACTTCATGTGAATTGTCTTTATCTAAAGTGTAGGTACTTTTAAATATGAAAACGGCCCCTTTTCAAAATCTAACTATTATCAGAAGTCAGTAGCATTTTACCAAAAAACATTTTGGACCATTTCTGTTTTCAGAAGTTGAGGGAGCTTGGGTGCTCCTAACAATGAAGCAAAACACAGCAGTGGATATTGTCTCCCAGCTTTTGTTCCACTACCATATGCTTAGGAAATGCTCTCAGAGTCCCACTGAGCTATAGGATGTGAGCTTGTGTTTTCTTGTCAAACTAAAACAAGTTGCTGGACAAACACAGGGATGTTTAAATGGATCGTCTTTTTGCTGTCTCACACATACAAAATAAGATTCTAAGGGATTTTTTCCCCCAAGTGCTGTCTCTGGCAAACTGCAGCAGGGAAGTGACTCAGCTTTGGAAACGGACCTTCCAGGCAGCTTGTATTAAAATGTTTTGCCAAAGGGAATGTGCTGGTTTCAGAGTGTGCCAGCCAGTTACCGTATCTAATGCTGTCAAATTACGGTTTGATGCTTATCAGGATAAGCATTGAGAAGAAGAGGCAATAACAAGTCAAGAAAGGAATGTATCTCAGCTTTGAAACCTCAGTTTAGTTAAAGGTCCTTGAGGATACTGATCTGGGTCACTGTCAGAATAGTTCAACTCATTAGCTGAACAAGAATTTTCTGATATTCATCTAGGGCTTGTCAAAAAAGGAGAAACACTGATTAAAATTATTTCAGTTAGCAAAAAAAGTTTCACTTCTTATTTTTCTATATATTCTGCTGTGCAGATATTGCTCTTCTCTGCAGTGCTTCTGCTATAGTTGGCAAATCAATAATTTAATATTAGTGAGCAAAGCAAATAATAGCATCCCTTTTCTCCTTCCTATTCCTTGACCCAGGCTACAGAAAAGTCAATATTTATCTCTGATTCACACTGAAATAAATGGGGAAAATACTCTGTGTTTTCTTGATTGATTAAGCTAGCTTTCATTCTTTATGGATTTTGCCCTCATTATCCTTTTAATATCAAAACTATTTTAGTTTGACTAGAAAATATTTTCTCATGACTGAGACTTTTTTTCACTTTGACCCATGCATTCTTTCCTTTTCAAAATTTCCCTTGTTTTGGCTTTGATTTACAATTGGACATATGCCCAGTTAACTTTGCATTTGCACAATCTAACTGTTGTACAGTCTCTGTTCCTTTCTGTTTCAAAAGAGTCATAGTTTAACTGGAAAATCACATGATTAAAATAGTTGTTTATTCAAAGGCTTGACAGCAGAAAATTACTGTTTTATCCTATTAAAGGCAATAACAAACCTTTGGGAACATTTTTAAAATAATTGTTCAGAAAAGTCAATCAAAAGTGTTACATTTGCTTAATGAACAAATATGTTCACTATGCAAATACAGTTAGTTTTCCAAAGGAATGTATTAGAACATTGCTGGTTGTTGAACAAAAAATGCGCATAGTATACCCAGACTAGAATATTTAGATTTAAAACATGTCTAAATTCAAGACTAAGATCTTTCATATCTTCCATATTCCTTACATAAAAGAGTTAAGAAATTATTTGAAAAATAATAACTTTATGGGTCTTGGCTCAAAATTCTTAATGACTTTTGACAGCACTCAGGCTATGATGATATGGGATTTATCTGAAGGCCAACGCTGTTTTGCAGACATTCAAAAAGTTGTCTTTCTCATTTTTAGGTGAATACTGAAACGTATCATTCATCTCAGTTCCTAGCGATAAAATTTACATATTACACTGTCCCTTATAATCTTGTCATAGGCAATTCTTCATGACCAAACAGGCACTCTTTAGTTCCTGTCCATTAGCTGTGAAGAATCCTAAAAATCAAGGGCACATTTTCAGCAAAACTGATGAGATTTTTGTAGATCTTACACCAGAGATCTTACTGGAAGAGAGAAGGAACAAAAGGAATAAACAGACTCAAGGAATAAATTCAGAGCAAGGATGACTCTCCCTCCATCCTTGCCAAGCTAATACAAAAATTAAAAAGCAGTGTTGAAGTTTGGAGCATGAGGGCACCAGGTTTTGCCCTTCTGAGCATCCGTACTTTCTCATTCAACCTCTCTTCCAAATTTCAAGACACTCAAGGCAAATGAACAAAAAAGATTTAGTATCCAGGCTGATTTGTTAAGCTGGGTTCATTCTGAGCACACCACGCAATCACATGGATTTAGGTTTGGAACTGGCGTCTGTCTGGCGGGACAACTTTGCATAAGCCAGAGTAGACATACTGTAATTCAGGAAAGAGAATAAATCTCTGAAGCCCTGTTTAGAAAAACACAGAGGTATTTCTCTAGCTATGTGAGCGGCAGCGTAACTGGATCACAAAGTCCTCTTGGGTTAGGATCCAGGAGGCTCTTTCAGATGCACTTAACCTGCCAACTTCAGTGGGGTCCCAGCCGGTGGTGAGGTCAACCTCGTGCCTGAGGGCAGCAGTGTAGAGTTTGGGGACACTCCATGCTCTTTGTTCTAGGCTGGGAATTCATGAGAGGGCTTCTGTGCTGCTTAAAGTGAGCAAATACAGCTGAATAATGTGTATTTACCACAATACTGTGCCTGTTTGCCACCACAGCATGGGCAAATTCCATTTGTAGGCAGGCTAGTGGAGTAAAGGCAGTGATTAACAGACAAGTCAGATCTGCTGGGAGAGAGGAGGCTCTGGAATAAATTCCCACTTGTGTTAAGCACTGCAGATAATACTGCTTCTGAGAGACAAAGGGCTTGGGGGAGAGATTTTTTACAGACATCATGAAGATTATGTATATACATTTAAACAAAAATAACAGCAGAGTCAGCTTTATTTCCCTGGAAATGGCTCAGGTTCAGCAGGAGTCCACAGGAGCGTACAAATGTGCCTGTATTCAGGCGAAAGTGTTAAAAAGAATTATTTTCTTTGGAGTCCAATAGAAAAGTCTTCAAACCCAGTCACATAAACAACAAAATTGTCTCAGAAACAACACTATATAATGCCAATAAAAACCCATGCATTTCAATTCAAAGCATTTTTTTTTGTCTCTTTCTGCAATATTGCTTAAGGCATTGTTTTGTTTTGACACTATAGTGGCTCTCCTTAAATTTGGTCTCACTTTCTCCCTCTGTGAAGATCACTCAGAAACAAACTAAAAGTGAATAAGGTAGCACCCACGGGAGAATGCTACCATTGGACAGAAAAGGGCACCAAAGGGGCCAAGGTGAGAGCAGAAGGCAACAAGAAGAGATGCAGTCTAGTGTTGTATGAGACTGTCCAGCAGAGGAAAGACAATGAATGTTACATTTTCTTGTTACATCTTTCAGCCTCATTGAAAGAGGCTGAAAGATGTAACAAGAAAATTGCATTATATAGTCTGAAACATCATAGTTTTGTCTTATTTAAATAAATAGTTTCTTGTAAATTCTTTTAAAAGTTGGAATTATGTGTCAACTCTAGCCCAAGCAGCCCATGCCTATGCTGTGTATACACAGAGAGGTCTTGTAGGGACCAGCAATAAAGAGCTTCTGATCATATTTCCAGAAAATCTAAGTCCATTCGTAATGATGCAGTTACAAAGAATGGGGCAAAACCTAAAACCCCAGCTCAAAAACCCAAGACCGGCTGTTACCTTTCCCTATTTATACAGATATAAGGCCAACCTTGCAGGCAAAATTTCCATTTACCATTCAAAATTGTTCTTAAGAACAGAATTCCTCTGTTAATTCTTTAAAATAAATGTCAAGCCATGAGAGACTTACTTCAAAACAGCACCTTAAGAGACTTTTTGCACCTTCATCTAGAAACTTTTGAAGATCTCCTTTTTTTCAGTTAATTTTCCTGTTTCAACTTGGCCAGAAACCACCAAGACTAGCTTTTCACAGGGTATTTCAGCTGGAGACTTGCCATTTGAGCTAAAATGCAGATCTGTGAAAAATTGAAGTGAGTGAATAAAGATAGCTCAACCTTTGAGGGCCACCAAGCTGAATGGGATAAGGGAAGGGTGCGCTGTCACCACTTCTCAAATGAGGCCCTCGGCCAGCATTAATGGCTTTCCAATTAATGGCAGGAGAGATCAAGGAACAATCAGCTACCATTTTCAAAATACACCACAGCAAGATCAGCTGAAATAAGCTTTATGTAAAGTGAGCAAGGAGGCCCCAAATACCCTAGCAACTGTGATGGACTTTATATGTGAAATGGTGTGGTTTAAAAGGCCTGACTGAGCTTTTACAGCCCCTTCTCATGAGGTTAGCTTTTGTAAACTGCTGCAAAGCAGAAGACACAGTTAGCTGTCTTTCCACAGCAGATGATTTTCACCCACAATTAAGTGCAGGTGCAGACCTACCCAATTATGTGGCTTTCAGTCTAAAAATGGTAAAGATGCAGGCATAATTAGTTGTATCTGTAGTTTTGTATCCACCGAAGGTCACACAGTGCATATGACTGAAACTCAGGTCACCAGCTGACATTCCATACAGCTGTTTCCCCCCACGAAGAGCCATGTCTGAAATTCATCTTACTCACTCTGCAAAATAAAACAAAATGAAATGAGAAAGAAGTATGTGGCTATATCTGTTAATGTATCTATCTCAAACTTTATTGCAGTGTCTTGTTTCACAGAGATACACATTTTTCTGAGAGGTAAAATACCATTTCAAAAAATAATTATGACCAGTCAGACATTCCAGTTTTGACCTTTCACTGTCAAAAGGGAGGAAAAATCACTATTGCTTTAAGCTTCTTCACACAACCATTTGACTAACTAGCTAGTCAGGAGCCATTTGTAATCAGGCTCACATTTTTATCTCAAAATCAGAAAGAGATGTGTTTATTAAAATCACAATACTTTATCTTCCTGGAATCAAGAGTACAGGCTTGTGTAAGTGTGATCCTGCAGACAAATGGGGCAAATGCTTAGTGAAAAACTTCATGGTTTATCTGAAAAGGGCAACGTCCATTTTGTCACTGTATGAAAAGCAAAGAGCAGCTTTCCCCATCCCAGTGGGTGGAAGTAGCCTTTCAGGCATCCACCCAATGGGTAAACCAGAGCAGAGAGAAGGAAAAGGACACATTAGCAGTGACAGTGTGCATGATTTATATTTTGTTAGGCTTAACTGAGTCTGGCCAAAACTAGCTTATACCATGTCCATTCACACAGGCATAGACCTCATTATTTCAATGAAAATGAAATGCATACTTTACCAGAACACATATTTTAAATAAAAAGGTCTTCCAGTGTAGCCTTTAGCAAAGTAGTGTTGGAAGCAGCGGTGGTGTGCAAAACCTGGCTGTGGGCTGTCAGCACACAGGTCATTTCATTCCTCCCTATTTACTGACATGTGGACTGTAGCAAAATGAAGTTTGGTCTGCTGAAAAAGAGTCTACTGACATCTTTTCCCTATGTGAGTTCAGTTTACTTACTGGAGTGGGGAAGGGTGCTGTTTGCTTTTATCTACAGTTCCTTGGATTATTAGTTTTACTTTTTTATTCCTGGGTTCCTCCCCTTCATTATAGCTAGAATGTCAGCTAGCAAAAATTATTTGTTTTCAGTGTAGTACACAGACCAGTTCTTTTTAATGTTAAGCCTATTGAAAGATAAACTACAAGATCAAAGCAAATTTCTGTTCCCATGGTTTATTTCATCTAGATTTCGGAAGGTTGTGGGCACTGTGCTAAAGATTTACTCCTACTGAGTCTTCTGTTGTTTATCCATTTCAGTTGTTCCATCTGTCAGACCATCTGCCTCCCAGTGACCCCATTTCTTTCTCCCACCCCCATTTGTATTACAGGTCCATACATTTCGAGGTCCACACTGGTGTGAATACTGCGCCAACTTCATGTGGGGTCTCATCGCTCAGGGAGTGAGATGCTCAGGTAGCCTTCTCTGTCATTCTCTTTAAATGCTCAGACAGTTGTCCCACCCCAGCCTGCACTCTGCAGGAGTGGGGGCCAGGATGTCTTTACAGAACAAGGCAAGAAATTCTCCTGCAGAAGTTAGTGCGTTTTAGTTTGCCTCGTTAGCTAGTTTAGAAATGAAGCCATCAGCCGTTGGTTGCTAAGAGTGACATTCTTTTGGTAGCACCTTGGTCCTGTCTATGCCTTTGTGTGTACACTAAAACTTGTTATTTATGGTAAAGTTATCCCTGAATGTTTTTATGTCTTAGGAAACAAACACTGGAAATGGCAAATCAAGCCAGCACCTAGGTTTCATAACTCCTCTTTCTGCCACCAATTGCTGATAAGTGCCCTTGTCTGCAAAAAAGACTGCCACCTGTTTCCCACAAAAAAGTGTCATGTATTGCTGCAAGTCTGAAGTATCTCACCTCAAGATAAAACAAAAAAATATAACCTTCATTTTTCAAGAAGGATTATGTTTCTGGTGCCTCTATAGCTAAATTGGCATTTTAATAATGCAGTAATTCTTTTAAATTTATTTGTTCTTTTGTGGGGAAAAGTGATCTTGGAAAAATGCAACAATCATCACATCATGAGCTTTTATAGTAGCAGTAGTATTTGGTGCATTGAAAATGGGTTTTCATAACGTCTTTCTCCAGATCTGCAATCAGTTCCAAGAGTTGTTTGTCTTATCTGTGTCTTACCTCTTCCTGCCCTGACATCCAGTCATTCCTGATCTCTGCCAAACACATCCAACCCTGACATCTGCCTTCCATGGATGGAGGAAGTGGTTGTTACCTAAAATATCTGCAGTTTGAAGGATCAAAATACCTTTCAAGAATGCAGTTTTAATAATTGCAGTCTCAGCTACTGCTGCATTTTGTCTGCCTGCAGATGAATAAGGGTATCACAAAGAACATGAGGAGGATATTAAAAGAGGAATAGTAGTTTGCTTTTCAAGCTATTTGTTCTTAAACACAAGTGTGCAAAACCTGACCTCACTAATGCATAGTGCTATATTTGTTCACATGCATAAAATATTAAACTTATGAAAAGGCTTATTTATTTCGTATGAAATCTAATACACCCCCTCATTAAATTACCAACATTTAACTCTAAGGTGACAGATGCATTTGGATTTAACTTCACATGTTTGGAGAACAGCACTGTAACCAATGCAGAGAAGATTCTAACTATAGCTGCTCACATTTGTTTAAATTTCACAGAACAACAAGGTATTATGCATTAATAACTATATGGAGAAACACACAAACCCCACCCAATTCCATTAAATGTTTAGCTGTGTTTGTATATGATTTTGCTTGATTAGTATTTTATAGAGTATAATTCTGAAGCACGGTGCAAGTTAATAAAGTCGTGTTTACATTTTTAATAGCTTAATGTTAAATTAACTCAAAGGTGATGGGCATGACTGGAAAAGCATTAAAACAGGAATCAGAGTTATATGAGATAATGCAACTCATGATGGTGATGTTTACTTTACTGAAGCTTATAAATTAATTTGGCTGAATATTTGAGTCTATTAGAAAAATTCAATTTTTGGAGATGAAGCAGTGATGGTTAAGTTAATAGAAACTCATCCATTCAACAGAGGGTAGTATTTGACGCTGGAATAAGACACCAAGAGTTATTTGCAAAATTAATCACTTTTTTGTATCATGCCTTTCACAGCATTTTTTTATGCCTAAACTGACTTGCAGACTAAACACAGGGGAGACTTTAGTCACCAATGAAGTGATGAGCCAGGGATGGGAGTCTGCTAATGTGACAGAGTGAGCCAAAATGTGACACTGTAGGAATGTGGAAGGGGGAGTGAGGCATGCTAGCTCAAAGCACTGTCCCAGTTTCAGTGCTCAGGTGAATCTTAGGTTATTCAACCATGACCAGTGCTAAGCCACAAGACAACCAGCAGAAGATAGTCATTACTGTGCCAATTTTATTTGAGACTCATCTAAAATACCAGAAATTAAGTCTCATGTGTTCAAATGCAACACCTTGAGCTATGTGCCCAGTAGTGGACCCATCCAGACTGCACCAGCAGTCCCCTACGGCTCAGAGGGATATGAGGGACATCCAGAGTTTTTATAGCTTTTTAACAGCTCTGATGGAGTTCAGTTTTCCTACTGTCAGGTTTTTACACATTTCCATGCTCATCTTTCTCATCTCCGTCCTATTCATTCTATCTTCACTGACTGATGGGGAAGTTGTGCCCCTTGCTTGACATGGACCAAGGAAATAAATTGTTAGACAAAACCTATCAGCATTAGTATTAATTAATAACCTGGCTAACTTGCTTACAGACTGTGGGTTGAACGTGCATAAGCAGTGCTCCAAATATGTGCCCAACGACTGCCAACCAGACCTCAAGAGGATAAAGCGAGTCTACTGCTGTGATCTCACCACACTCGTGAAAGCCCACAATACCCAGAGGCCCATGGTTGTGGATTCATGCATTCGGGAGATCGAAGCAAGAGGTTTGTGTGCTTAGGAAAGCAGCAGATACAATGAAATGATGACTTGAAATATGTGCTAAGCACAAACAGGGTAGTATACTCATGCACACTGAGGACAGGATGAGAGGAGGGTTTTTTAATGTAGGTGATACATTGCTTTGCATTAGCCAGTAAAATTAAATCATGGCATTTCTTAATGCAATTTCCTGAAATGCTTTCGGAAAACATGTCAAAACATGTATTGTGTTACACTTCTGAAAGGGTGAACTTTAAAGTGAACTTTAAGTTCATGTTTATGTGTCTTTTTTCATTACTTTATTTTAACATACCTAGGGACACATCCAATTCTGAAGTAATCAGTTTAAATCAAATCCATTATTAATAACCTTTCTGGACATTGTGGGCAAGAGAACACAAGTGACTGAAAGTGACTCAGACAAGTGAGGTCACAGGCTGTGGTGTTTTGTGGGAGGACAAACTGCACAGGGTTTCACATGATGCTCAGTTACTGACTGATGGATCCTGTGGCACAGGCAGCATGTCACAGCCAAAACTCGAAGCTTCTGACAGGTTTTTGGTAAACAGACATGTACCAGATTGAAGGAAAACATGTTCCCTCCAATAATCACGTATCCCCTCTGTAATAATCATGTCCTTTCACTTTGGATAGCAAATGTGTATGTTGTGCTGCCCAATAAGCCAAATTTTTCTGTTAGTCACAGCTTCAGCACAGGAATCTCATAATGTTGAATTCATGGCATCCCAGTAATCTGCATAGCAACACACTGATACTAACCATAGGGATTTCAAAGCCATGCATCATCTACCGAATTGAATCAAAGACTTACTAGTAAATCCCCTGCACTGGTCTGTAAAGCTCTACCAGGATTATATCATCATTGCAGGGACAAATAGAAAGAATAGTATGGACTAAGACAGAAGAGCTTTACTCCAGTGATATAGTAGGAAGCTACATTGCATTTGAGATCTAATCACTTACTTGCACATTTATTGATTAAGATAAAATCTGCTGCCTGTTCTGTTTTTTTCAACATCTTTATATTTCTTTCTTTAATTGCCAAAGATTCTGATTTTGTTCTTAAGAAACAAAGTGATCGGATTTGATACAAAGTGTATCGGAATTTATAAGTAGGTTAACATGGTCCATAGTTACAATAAGGAATTCTAGGATTAAAATAAATAATGTGTCACTCGGCATGCTCTGCTGGGCTGCCCTTCATTTCATGCTGGTGTGGAGCAACATGGGGAGGGTTGTGCAAGTGAACAGATCTCTTGTGTGAAAGAACTATAGAAGGGACGTACTGATGTGGAGAACAACTGTATCCATTGCGGTTTTCGCTTATATAAGTAAAAGCTGACAGCAAACAGGAAAGAAATGTGCTCGTAGGGAAGGGCAGTCTTTTACTTGAATTCCTTTTACTTGATTTACTTGAGTTGCTCATAGGGAAGGGCAGTCTTTTACTTGAATTTATCATTAAGCAAGTGGTAAAAGGAAGAGAGACCTCTAAAGCTTTATTAATCATAGTGAAATCCAGGAAAATCTCCCACATAAAATGAATAAATCATAATAACATCACATGCCTCACCATTAGCAAATTGCAGTATTTTCCTCTAACATAATGAAATCAACCATGTACCGAACAAAATCAGAAAGTATAAATTCTAAAATTCTTTAATCCTTTAAAAAAACAATATCATCTTGATCTTTCCTTAAATGGTCCAGAGTTTCACATTGTAAGTAAAATTTTGCTACATTTAGTAGGTCTGTTGTTCTTGCTTTATTGTTTTTAAGCCTAAGTGTTGTTGGTTATTGAAGCTAAGTTAAACAAGAATTTTTTTGTTTCAGGTTTGAAGTCCGAGGGCCTCTACAGAGTCTCAGGCTTCACTGAGCACATTGAAGATGTGAAGATGGCCTTTGATCGAGGTACACCATTTTTTAGTCTTGTACAATTTTAATCTAAGCTTTCAGTTCTAGGACCTTTCAGTTCTTTTGGGGTTTACATAGGTACCACAGTAATGACACTGACATATAAACAGAAGTACAGAAAGCAGTCTTTCTGAGTCCTTAAATTGATCTGTAGTTTCATAGTTGGAAGGAATAATTAAACTGTAAGAATTGGTGGGTAGAAGACTAAGCGGATGACTGGATGATTGTTCAACCTCGTGCACAGGCCCCTGCTTCAAGTACAAGCCTAGATGGTACCAGGGGAAAGTTCTGTCTTTAACAGACTCAGTGCTTAATCTATTTATGAGTTTAAGGACCAGGAACTCCAACTGGAAAGTCATTCAGCATGTATCCTTGTAGAGAGCATTGCACCACTGTGCACATGATTGCATCTGCACAACAGATGAGAGGAGCATTGAGGAGATTGGTTGTACAGCATATTGAAAAAATAATAATTAAAACACTGCCTGATTACCATCCTTGTAGCCCTTCTGAATTGATTGAGCTGATTACCCTGGTTCTGGTTGTGCACCCAGTCTTTTTGCACACAGGACTAAGTGTTATGTAAGTGCAGGATAGGGCCTTCACAATAAAAAATACCTTTCAAGTACATTTATTCTTCTCCTTTCATATAAACAGTGTTTTCCTTCCTAATTAATTTTTTCAGGTATTACCTCTGCCGTGTTAGGAAATAGGGTCAGACACAGCCCAGTGATCACAAGCCCATGGGGGACAAGGCGGGTCCCAGTTAAGCCAGAAAGTCAGCCTGTGGTCAGGGTAGCAACCAGAAGGGTGCATGGGCACACACTGGCATGGCCATGACACAGCTGGAGACACCTAGAACATCACTCAGGCAGGGACTGAGGGCCCTGGGGGCCCACAGGCAGGAGTTGTGGGGGCTCCAGGGGAGGCTGTGCAGGCCAGCAAGGTCTGTGGGTGGCAGGTCTTAGTGTGCCTGAACACTTCTTGTTTGGAGGCAGTTTGTCATGCAGATCCCACTGTAAAGGAAGTCCAAATACCAATTTCCAAACTGACTGTTTTCATGCTGAAATATCATTTAAAAAATAATACAATATGTTGGATTCTGCAGTTGGGAACCTATGCATATAGAGACATAGGTCAGCCATTATTTGAGCAAGAGACATGCACAGTGGTATGATTGCTGTCACAGGAAGATAGCGTTGCAGATGTGTCACAGGAAGCAATGCAACTGAGAGGATGACAGTCCTCACAAGTCCCATTCTGCTCCCTGCAGGTAGATCTGGCCTGGCAAATCCTTTTGTTCTCTGTGTTAATTTTCATCTAAGTGTACCAACCTGAATGAAACTCAAAAGGAGAGGCTTCTAGAGTTGGAAGAAAGCAGATTTAAATTTATGTCTGAGCATGACTTCAACACTGCAGCAGCTACAGTTCCTTTACAAAAGCTTTGAACCACTGGAGCCACTTCAGTTTATTGCCTATTTATTGCCTATATTCACAGCATAATTGATGGCAACACACACTTGAATTAGAAAGGAAGAAAGTGTGATTTACTGGCAAAGGCAGTAGCACCTAGAAACAGCAGGAGTAAGGTGGCACGCCATTTTAGATTTCCAAAGGTAAAAAAACATGGAGAAACCTGGAAGCAGAGAAGGCAAGACCAGTTTGTATACAAAGGCTATGGGGAAGACCACTGGGTATAAATTGATAAAAATCTGTGTCTACACTTTTTAACAGTTTCATGAGGGGAAAGGGCAAGAAAGGAAAGAGGAAATGTTGCCATGAGTAAAAAAAGCATGATTAAAAGCAGCAGAACAATGAACAAAACCTTGTTATAAGAATTGTAGGACTAGAGTATTTTGAAGACCAGAAGCTAAGAACTTTCAAAATTTTCTAGGTTTGAAAATGTTTTCTCCCTGAACTGAGATGGAAAAACAGGAGGAGTTGAGGGTTTTTTTCAGGAAAGTATTTAAAGAAAAACAAAATAGATTTTTTTTGTTCCGACTTGTGGGCTGTGCAGCTAGAAGGTGGTTGTCAGCTGGCAGAAGTTTAAATTGGCAAGACGCTTCCAACCTGACTGGTCAGGGCTTACTTCCCTGTCAGATTGAAGTTTACAGAGACAGGGACATGACCTTCTCTTTTGTATCCAGTCCCATAGGTGAGAACATTGCTTTTCTGATGCCCTGTTATCCCTGCTTAGCAGTAGAAGCCAGAGCAGCATGAAGTATCCCAAGGATGAGGAATATCCCAGGTGACAGAGCTGGGAGAGAAAGGAGCTGAGAGCCAGATGGCATGTCTTGCCTCCAACACCACCTGGAAATTTTTTATTCAAATTTAACTTTTTGCCCAGAAAGCAAAGTTTATGGGAGTTTGACAGAATTTGTATTTCTACATTCACTACAGGAAGTAACTTTTTCTTTTTTGAGTAAAAAAAAAATAAAAAGGAAAACTTGGTGTCTGAAGTATAAAATGGAGAATTCCTGATCTGTCCTGGTGAATAGATAGGTGTTGCAGCAGAAACAGCCATATCTGGTAACATCACTACCTCAGACATCTCTGGAGCAGACTGCACAGCAGAAGGTAAATGTGTTTTAAAGTAGTTTGGGATAGTCAGAGGAGATGCTGAGAGCAGAGGTATGAACCAGAGAACAGAACTCTCAATTCTTGACACATACTAGAGGATGTATGCTGGCCAGAAATAAAGTTTGTTTGCCAATTTAAAGACCACTTTTTAACCATCTGAAAGCAAGGCTTTTAAACAACCTTCTCGTAAGAGCAGGGATAAAAAACCTTAACTAGTTTTAAAAGTAGAAGTTGCAGGGTTTACCGGAAGGGTTATGTGGCTTGGTGCCTGCAGTAGCAGAACACTGCACTCAGTCATTACAGAGGTCACTGCCTGCCCATCATTTCTGAGTCAGTCCCCAGGCACCTGGCTAAAATGCCAGTACACTTTTGCATCTCCAAAAACACAGCTTTTAATAAACAGGTTTTTAAACAGACAAGCCATTCTAATGTGCTGGATACATCCTTGAAATAATGCCATCAGGCTTTCTGGTTCCCAAGCTCTTTGTTGAGCCACAGGGGCCAGAAGACAATATGACAGAGAGATGAGGCAGGAGGGCTGACTTGGCTGTGTGGGATATCTCTCCTGCTGATCTCTTGTGCGATGAAGGGGTGCAATGATGAAAAGCCAGCCCTCCCTCTGACTAATTCTGCTTTGACAAAGAGACACTCACTTGTTGCTTCCAAGGAATTAAGAACAGAAAAGCAAAGGCAAGTTTGCAATGTTAACATCTTAGGAAGAGAATAGGATCCCACATAATATTACTTGGGCCCAATGAAACAGTGATAGTTGATTTTAAAACAGGGCAAAACTGGTCCTCATCTGATTTAAAGTAAGACTGCCTTCCAAAGCCAAAGCAGTGTAAATACCCCTACTGTAAATTAGCATTAGGCTCTCTGAGGCACTGACAATGTTCCATTTTAGTGATTTTTGTAACGAGAAGGAGGGGAATAATGTGGATTTATTTAATCTGGTGAATGTTGGTGCTATAGAATGACAGTTGCTCTCTGTCAGCATTGTTGAGCTGTGGCGTTGTGGCACCCAGAAAACACCCATTGTGCATTTTATCCACAGAGCTGCCATTGTCACCACTGCATTCTGTCCTCCCACTTGTTTGTATGACTGACTGGTATGCTACACTTGCTAAAAATATTATGCTGTTAAATATTACATGAGTACTTAGAGGCATCCTAATTCATACTCACTGTTTTGCCAGCATAGATGAAAACCTGTCAAATGCCAAATCAAACAAAAACCACAAAGAAGCATGTTAGCACGGTAAAGGTTGTGCAATAAAAACAAAGCATTTAGGAAAAAGGAACTTAAGAAAAATCTAATTCAGTATTCAGAGGGCATAGCTGAGGCTTTAAGAATATAATGCTTATTCTATTTCATTCTGTAATAAACTATTGATATATTTCTATGGCATCCAAAGTCAGCTGAAACTTTTAAGAAAAGGAATAAAACTTTCTTTGTCTTGAGATATTCAAACTTCAACATAATGCAACAAAATACATTAAGAGTCAAGGTAACAAGGAAAGATGAATTATGGGGTTTGGCTAGGGTTAGGTTTGTACAGCTGAAATGAATTATGTGTTTGTAATTCAAGATTTATTAAAAAATACCCTATTAACATATGGCCACTGCAATCTGATGAAAATTCCTGAAGAGTGGAAAAAAATTATTGTGGTAATGCAGAAGGTAACATAAGCCACATGTAGTTCATACAGTGTGCTACTGCAGCAGATCCTGTGTGAAATACGTGTCATGACTCTTCCATAAGTGAATTAACTTCTCTTTCTTAATGCTTTGAATTTTAAGTGTGTTTAAAAAAAACACAAATCCAGGAGTTTGATGAGAATAAGAAATAAGTGCAGCCTGCCAAGAGCCTTCAGTTGCTGAAACTGAAAGAGGAAAAGAAATCCAAAATCTATGAAAGGAAAATAAAAATCCACCTCCCCCTACACATCCACTGCAGACGTGTGTCGGGTGTATTGTAACAGATGTATTGTTGTGCTCACTTTAAAATAAACTTCAGTGCATTTCTAATGGATGTGTATTTCTCTCTGAAGTGAATAGAAAAATCTTTGACTCAGGAATTCATGCATTTTTCCTACAGTAGGCAAATATGGAAATAAGAGGTATGTTTGAAGTACATTGTAGTTTGAAATGCCTCAAGCTGAAGGGCCCCTTTAAGGAAGTTTGCTGGACTCCTTTGTAAAACTACTAAATAAATAACACTTCCATTTAATGTACTGGTGACCTGGATAATAGATGTAAGCTTCTGCTTTGCTGTATCTGTTCTGATGCAGCTGCTGGCTCCTTGGAGGTATCCATTTTCAGTGGAGCATTTTGAGTGTTCAGTGTCCATCAATTAAATAGAGCTCTCCACACAAAGCTTTACAAGACTAATGCTACCGTGCCTGGAACGTGTGGATTAAACAAAAGATTGGGGCAGTGTAAACATCCTCCAAGGGCTTATTGATGCTGTATTAAATTAAATGCTGATGGATGTATTCAGACTGTTCAGCTGCATCAAGAAAGGCTGTTTGTTTTAAACACTTAAGTATATAATCTCCTCTTGATGAGAACATATAGTGCCATTAGTCTTAATGAGAATTATGTGCATACATTGGACAGGACGTATCCCAGCAATATTAATACCATAGTTTTGTATAAAATGTCTACTATCAATATAAACTCTTTTACTCTGCTGTGAAAGCCTTTATCTCCATCTTAGATGCCATGTATCAAGCACACCCACTCATCTGTCTGTATCAGGACATGTCTACAAGTACTTATTGGTGTGAGACAAGCAAGGCAATGGCTTTACAACATGTCAGCACCTCAGTGGTAACAGCCCAAGCTTGTGCTTTCACCTCCTGGCAGACACAAGTAAACTCTTCTCTGCTGTTGAAGGAAGCACAACCCTGCATCGCCACACTCACTGTATGGTCCTGATCTTCACCACCTGCTGTGAGGGAGCACTAGTATCCTGAGTTGAATGGTGAAAAAGAAGGACTACGGGTTATAGCTAATCTCAAAGAAGCCTAAGGTGAAGCTGGGGGTTAAACCCAGACAGTCCACGGCTACTTGACCAGTGTCCTACCCTACCCATCCTTGTACTAGAAGACTACCAAAGACAGGTCTCAGGAAGGAAGGCAAGCAGAATTTCTTGACGTGGATTAAAATGTGTGTATGAGGGTACTAGGTAGTACAGAACAGATGTAGTCATTTAAGTTGAAAAATTATAGTGATCTAGCCTTGCTGCTAGTTCTTACAATTTCACTCATTGCAAGGCATGCATTAGACAAGGACTTCCCAGCAATGCTTGTAAACTTTAAGCTCATGTGTTTGGAAGGGCTCTGTAATAGAGTTCTGACTAACTGTGTTAAAATGTGGCAAACAAAGTATATGTCATTTCAGTTGCATAAATTCATCTGTTTTAGCTGTTCATTCATTACAAGTATCCATATTCATTTAACAAATTGTGATCTGTGTTTCAGAATAAATTGTGTAGCTAAATGCCTTAGCATGCCTATTTAAATTCAGATCTTTGCTATAAATAAAAGTCAAATATTGAGACTAATTAGAGGTTATCCAGCTTCCTTACTTGCTAATTACTATAGATACATTTGGATGTTTACTCTGATTTTTCCTGCTGGTCTCCTGATTGTCACTGGATATTTATGTTATTTCTCTGTGCCTTTATTTCCCCAAGTAGAGGTGAAAAAAATGGTTCATACTCCTGGGCACTCATCTGCGGATAGAAAAAACATCACAAGTTATTAATAGCTTTTTTTAGTGAATAAATGGCCAGGTGCAAGAAATATTTATATGGTTTTTTATCCAACATTAAAACAGTATGTTTGAGATGATACACTGCAGATATGGATGATGTAGTCATCAGTCCCTCCAAAAGATGTAAGCAAATAAATTGTGTACTAAAACATATAGAAACTCATTCATATATTGTAAAGTTGGTAGAAATATATTCTCATTTAAGCCTTTCAAATGTTTTTAGGTTGTTTTTTTCTTGTCAGGTTGCACTCAGTAAATCTGAAGTCTAACCTTGCTTCAAAATTAGCATGATTTCAAAAAGGTTCATCTTCCTTTTCTAGATGGTGACAAGGCTGATATTTCTGCCAGTATTTATCCAGACATAAACATCATTGCCGGAGCACTGAAGCTGTACTTCAGAGACTTACCGATTCCCGTGATCACATATGACACCTATTCCAAGTTCATAGAGGCAGCAAGTAAGTATTACCTAGTAATGTGAACCAATCTTTAATTACATTTCACATCCATAATATATATTGATAAGCAGAAGGAAGAGTGATCTGCCTGTGTGATTGTGCTGCCTTCCCTTTCCCTCTGGCTTACCCCAGTTTGTACTCCCCATGCAACTGCAGATACCTCTCTCCTGCATTCTCCTCTTCATCCTTGGCAGAGAAATTTTCCTTGCTTGTAAAGAACATGCCCAGAGGAAGCAGTTCCAATCCATGCACCAATCTCTTAAAAGCAGGATGTGGAGATTCTTAATCTTCTAATATTGTGGACTTCTGGTGCCATTTGAATGAAAAAGTCATGCAGCAAATATGACTGACTTAGTTCACAGCTTGGGAATCTATACTTTTCAAGTAAAATACGTGTTAATCCTGCTCAGACTTTTAGAGAGATTGCCAAAACTTTTAAATGAGTGAGGATACTCAGTATATGTAGGTATCACTGATACCTACATATTTAAATATGTTCAGAAATGTTGAAGTAATTCCATGCCACTTCAACCTCTAGGTAAACTTACATATTCAAGCATAGTCTCTAAAGGCATATATCCACATTCCCATCTGGTTTTGAAGGCTAATGAAAGTAATCTTACGTAAGATTTTAGTAAGACAGTCCTGGGTAGAATAATATTATGAAGCACTTAACAAAGCTCAGGTACTGTACTGTACCTATACAGACCTGTAGATAGAGCTACACACCATGGAGATAACTCCTGGATGGTCTTTGCTGCTGATTTTTTGTAGAGCCAGTTTTTTCATGCAGAAAAAATGCAGAAGTTTCTGATAAACTCCACATTTATGAGTTTAATATTTATCTCTCCAAGCACAGTCAGTGGCTTGTAAACAATTCCATAATAATAAGTTATCTTGCTGATTTATTGCTGTTTACACATGGAAAGCCCTAGTAACATTAATCCTGTTTGGTGTTTTTACAGAAATCTCCAATCCTGATGAACGACTAGAAGCAATACATGAAGTGTTGATGTTACTCCCTGCTGCTCACTACGAGACACTTAGATACCTAATGATTCATCTCAAAAAGTGAGTTAATTGATATGCAGGATAATTCTTGAAGAGCTTAACAATTTTCTGCTTTGAAAGAGAAATACTACACAAAGTACCAATAAAGCTTCCATTAAGGCACTGCAATAAACCAGTAATGTTACAGATAAGCAAACAAGCTCTTTGTGTAAGTGCATTATAAGCTATGCACATACATAGCATAGACTCTTTTGCTGGCATATTATTGCAAACCTTTGAAGAATTAATTGAAATTCATCACGCTTCCCTGAAGCAGATAATATCTGAAAAATCCTGAATGGTAGGTACTTCAGAGATGTGCTAGATGTGCTAGATGTGCTGCTGCTCTAAGGCACTGGATCCTGCTTTGCCTCTGTCTTCCCTGACCTCCTGATCTGTCTTCTTGAACAATAACCCTAAAAGGAAAGAGCTGTCTCTTACAAGTTGTTCGCTTATATCTGAGTAAGCCAAGAATCAAGTAGGGCCTATTTTTATATGACTAGTAAAAGCAATACAGGCCCCAGTTATATCTCTTTTGGTTTTAAACACACTCTGCCTCATTTGTTTTCCAAAGCTTCTTTTGGCATACATAAGGCATACATAGGGGGCTTCATAAGGCAAACATAAAGCCTCATAAGCATAAGGCACACAAAATTTTCAAAAGTGCCTACATTTCATTTTTGAAAGTTACTTGGGAGTGTACTGCCAAGTTTTCCAAGTTTTCATCTATATATCTAGGAAAACTAAGTGCTCCAGAGAGGGATGCCTTACTTCCACTGATTTCAAGCAAAACTTCATTTACGGATATGTTGCCCAAGATATTCTTTTTCTGTGGTTAACGTTTGCTGCTTGGAAGCAACAGAAAAGGGGATAAAGGAGGAATAAAGCTACAAACCTTTTATAAAGCAAAACTTTCATCTCTTCTTAGTTATTTCACTTCTTGCAACACAGTTACAAATATGGAGTATTTTCTCAATTTGATCTGCACTATTAATGCCAACCAAAAAAGAAAAAGACTTCAACTCACATAAAATTGCATCAGAGAAGATGTATGGAATGCATTTGACACTCAGTCAGGTTCCAATTATGCAGAGACTTTTTCTTCATTTTGATTCAGCTGAGGTCATTACAAATGAATAATTTTTCCTTTTGATGAGACATTACATGGGCATGCAAGAGCTTCTTTGAACTCTGCAGAAGTGAGATGCATAAATATCCACCCTTGTCAGCGCATATGCATGGACAACTCACAATGAACCATGCTGGCTTTTAAGAAGGCCTGTGGAGGCTATGGGCAAGTGAGCTGCAAGCAGAATCAGTACTTCCATGTCCTGGCAGCAAATTTTTAATAGACATGTATTGACTTGCCTTCCTTCTTCTGAATTGCAGTTCAGGCTTTGGTTCAGCTGTTGAGGTGAACTACAATGAGACAAAAATAGTCCAAAGAGCTGATTAAGCTTTCTCTCTCAAATACCTGCAAGTCACGCAACAAATTTCATCTTCTTTCCCAAATCATAGCTTTTGGCACCTGCACGGAAATCAAGTTCATCTGTTCCTATGGAGAATCCACTAGAGAGATCTGAATGTGAAAGAGGAAAAAATCCTTTAGGTTCAGACTCTGCTGTTCTGTAGATTAAACACAAGAATTCCAAATTCAGCCCTCTGGGACTCTTCCCTTAAAATACACCAGTATAAGGGAGTCTATGTGAAGACTGCAGGATCACAGCCTCTACACCACTGCTGTTTCTCAACAGAAAAAAAACCCTGCACTGAGCTGTTCTTAAAAGTACAGGAAAATCCAGAAAAGGCCCATATCAGCAACGAAAAATGACTTTGTTGGTCAATTAATTGTTTTTTTCAGTTATCTTTCTGATAACTTTTTGCTCAAAATTGGAGGAAATGCAGTAGCTTGAGCAGTCCCTCCTGTGGTGAAATACATACAATTCCATCCATGCTGACATTGCAGTGAAGCTGTGAATCTTCTTTGTGTTCAGCCCAGGCTGTGCAGCATATATGCACAGTGAAAAAGCATAGTGAGAAACATGCACAGTGAGAGAGCAGTGTTAGACTACACTTGCACAGAGGTGGCTTGGGTTACAGAGCTTGGTATGCAGCATATCTGCACTAGAAGATGAGGATGTATCTGAGCAGGAGCACTGAAAGCAAAGAGGAACAGAATTTTTCTATGAGAGGGTCATTCTTTGCAGAGAGACAACGAGCAGACGCAACACCAAGTCATACGAGTACCTCACAAACAACGGAAGACCAAACCACTTCCGTTTTCAGCCACTTTGTGCTCCCTTGGTGGCATAAATTAATCCACTCACAATGCCCAGCTGGGAATTGCCATGGCTAGAGAAGGTCTCAGCTGTTGCCAGGAGACCTCTCTCCAAGACCAGATGTGCTCCACCCTACCAGAGGATTTGTATGGAGATGCGAAACTTCATCCATGCTGTACTTACCACAGCAAATGTCTGGTCCATGAGTCACCGATCAAGGAAGGGATTGTGGCTGTCCTACACTGCAAGAGCACTCTCAGGGCTGAACTCAATATGCCACTCAAACAGAACAACACCTGTGTGATCCAGCTCTATTAGCTGGAGGGAAACCTTGAGCACAGCTTGCATTTTCCAGTCAAGGCTGACTTCTCTGCAGCTTGGCTAATCCTTGGTGGTCTTTGCTCCAGCCACAAATAGTCCATCTCCTCTTGTATTTCTATTATATGAACTGTATCAGTGAACAAAACAGCCTCTACTCCTTACTAGAAGTGACTCTGTTCTCTGTCAAGGGTAGATGGCCTATATAGCAACCTGATTTTAGCAAGCTGCCTCTCCAGGCTGCTCCAGGATTCAGTCTGCTTCTCTGAAGTATAAGAAGTAATCAGAATCACTGAGCTGTTGGTTGGCCTGAGGCTCCCAGCAAGTCAGATATAGGTGAAGAAGTGAGTTCCTGTACACTGGAAGCATCTCTGGGAGCATCAGTAGTCTAAAGAAAATCCAGGTTTGGATTTGTGGAGCACACGCCCACTGCCGATGTGATGCACACCAAGCACAATGTGTCAGAGAACTGTAGTTACTGTAGCATAGAGGACTGTTCCATACATCACCATTTAATTCATGATTGTGCTTTTATAAAAGCAATTGCCACTAATTCTTATACCCTAATAGACAGCCATGTGGAAAAATCACTGACAAGTCATGGGAAAGTTGTTCAAAGGTGCTGGGAATCACAGCCCCACCATAGTTGCATTGTACTTGTTGTGGAAACAGTTACTATATTGAGTGAAAGTAAAAGTCATTACTGAAAAATGTCATTATCCACCAATGCTTGAAGTGAAGCAAGACTACAGTTAAAGATGCAGATATTCTCTTCTTCTGGGAAGTAAACAACTAATTACCTTTTTTTTTTTTTTAGGGTTACCTTGCATGAAAAGGAGAATTTTATGAATGCTGAAAACCTAGGAATAGTGTTTGGACCTACTTTAATGAGACCTCCAGAGGACAGTACCCTTGCTACACTGAATGACATGCGGTACCAGAAGTTAATTGTGCAGATTTTAATAGAAAATGAAGATGTTCTCTTTTAGACAGAAAGGCATATCTTCAAAGTCACTTGTTTTTAAACAATTAGTTTGAAGAAAAAACAACATTTAAGTTTTTTTACACAGAAAGGAAGAATTCCTTGACTGCACTTCAATTTCTGCAAAGTTGCAGATGGATGCCAAAATGTTTAGGGAAAGCCTATGTCTCATAGACATATGCCTCTTTGTAGAAGGGAAAAAGAAGGTCAGAAAAAAATCCTCTTACCTTGTGTCTTTTGCCTTGCCTCAGATGTATATTTGTTTCAAGAAGTTTCAAACAATTTTATTGTTAACTTATTAAGAAACACAAAATGTATTTTAATATGGCTAGAAAAGCGAAAAGGTACTTAATCAGTGTTACTTGTATAGGCCTATACATTTCCTTCTTCATGAGACATAATTATATATGTCAATTGTGAAACAGAACCTATATTAAAAAGATATTTTTACTTTACCTAGCTGAAAGAATGGCATTTTATTTTAGCAAACTATAAATCAATGCGGTGCATTGATTATTTTCCACATAATTCTTTCCTGCATTTTTGCTATGATATATTGAAAACAACTGCCACTGCAGTATTATCCTGACATACCTCTTTCATTGCAAGTGTTTGAAAGGAGAATAATTTTCATTTGTGTATTTCAGCTTTCCTTAGATTTCTTTGCATTTAGGCACTAGCATCCTTAGATTGTACACGTTTAGCTATTTGCATTTCCCAAAACATAGTATATTCTATTTTTTTTTCCTCCCATGTAAAATACTGTCTTCAGAATTTTTCAAAAGTCCTGGTGGTAGTATCAATTTCACATGCCAGATTTTTCTTTGATTACAGTAATATGTAAGTTAAGTGAAGCTGGGACACTGGATATTTTCTGGCCTTGTTGAAAAGTCAGCACTTTTTTCGGCGAATGATGAAGGATTTGGTTTTTCTGTAAAAACTGAGTTATGTTTTGTCATGTTTCTGTATTTATAAATGTACAGTAAATCTGCTAAAAATGTAGGTATTTATCTTGAATGTGTTTCCTGATGGTTTGTTAAAAAAAAATAAAAAGAAAAAAGAATGTGTAGGACATGTGGGAGCTGGTAAATTTAATTATTACCAAATTTTAATATTTTTCTCCCATCACAAACATTGACCTACAGTTCATAGTCTAATTGCAACTTATTCCTAATGTTAAAACTGTTTCTCAGCATGAGATGTTTCTGCAAGCATAGAAAATGAGCATACTTTACTACCAAACTCAGTTTTCAATAAAAAAAATTCTAATACTCTTCTCATCTTGATCATTTGTAGCATATACTTGGTAACTTAGTGATGCAGTTTCCTGAATTATTTCAGGGAGCACATGTTTCTATTCAAATTGAAAAATAGTGTAACTATGATAATGAAGGGCAGTAGAGGGGTATGACTGTAAATTTGTTGTCTTCTAGAGAAATAACTAAGGGCTAGATAGAATAACCCAGATTGCAGAGCAAATGCTAAATAGTTGGAGTTCCCAATACTTCCATAGATCCTCCTGCCTTGTACAGGATTATTTGTTGTAGGTTATGTACTACTTAATACTGTCATAAAAATTATCTGGAAATGGTTTTATTTTGTGAAGTGAAACATGCTTTGTAATTTATGATAGTGTAAATGGAAGGAAAAATCCCATTAAATGTGTTAAAAGAGTTCTGGTGTCTGTCACTGACTGTGTGGCAAGCTGCCAAGTGAAAATCAATCGCTAATTGCCATCCTGACATTGTTGGAAACTTTCCTACTCAAAAATTTAAAACAGTTTTACTGAATGTCAGCAGTTTCGTGTTGGCACTTGGATGCCCATACTACCCAGCCAAGCCCATGCAAACATTTCTTTTCTGAGACTGCCCTGAGCCACCTCTGTGCAAAACTTCAAGTAAGCAATGAATCACAATATCAATCCAATCAATATCCAAGAATCAATGCCATCAAAGCACTTCTCCTCACTCTTGAACACAGACATTTGACTAACAGTGAATTTCTTTATATTTTTCTGGTCAGTTATGAGTTATTTTTTTAAGGCAGAATGCTCACAGCTTTAGCATGTCTCAACTGCCTGGAGTCTTCAGCACATGTTCCATCTGAAGGATTTGATGACAGTACAAGGCAATGTGCTTAGAAAGACCCATGCTTAGTGTCTGGAAAGCTAAAGGTTCCAATCTGTTGAATAGAGGGATGAGTATGATTCTGCATCTTCAAACACAAATGTCTAGTGAATTGCCCACGTGTCACTTGTCCAAGTGGTCACCTGACATCCAGCATCCCCAGGGCCATGTTGAGCACGCAGGTAAAAGGGCCCCGTCCCCTCCGCGCCTCACTAGCGCCACCTGGTGCTGCGCCTGCTTCATCTGCTACGTCTGACTGGCCGTGGCCATCACTGCTGCACCTGCGGCTGAGCTGCACCACTGAGATCAGATGGTTCATGTTTCAGATTCACCGTTCGAGGAAGTAAAAAGGAAGCAGACTTTCCTCTGCAAAACTGACTGCTAACACAGTAGAAAAATCATATTTACCTTTAATGGAAACCAATACCCCAGTACATAGACAAAAATGGATTTAACTGGATTACACGAAATCCTTCCCTTTGCTTCAAGAGCACGGTGGCTCATCTCACATGAGGCACTACTAGAGAGTAGTAGGAGTCATCTGAAAGATGCTTCATGAGACTGTATTTGAGCTGATGTAACTTCCCTGGTTGGTCATTTCATCTCGAGTGGAATCCAGTTCTTCACCTCTGGAAGCAGGTGAGATACCAGTGTCTGCCTGCAGCCACGTGTTCAGCTTTGGTGAAGCAGCAGTCCCCTCCTGTGGCCATCCACTCCTGATTCCTGTATGCCATTCATCTTCTGGTGTAACAGATGCCACTCTGTACCCCCTCACAGCTGCTGGGGTGAGACAACATGCCTTCCATAAAGCAGAAGTCTTAGCCACAATCAGTAAAATATTACATCAAGTTATGTTAATGGTGTAAGGTGGTAGCTTTTCAAAGTGCTGTGGAACAGTTGAAATCTCTTCCTTATACCACTGTTTTTTCAAGACTCATTGCTGTCAGGTTTAAATATTTGGAACCTGCCAGGGCAACTGAGGAAAAGAATTGTTTTCTGGTAACACTGCACTGGAGACAAGGCCACATGATCTGTGTCTGACTCCAGAACACATATGTACTGAAAGGGCATTGGACAGGGAACTGCTGAAGGGTTCCTCAATGGAGACAAAGATTTGGAGGTCCTCTACTCAGAGACTAGTTGTCTTGAACTTCTTTATCTCATTCACACAGTCAAATACCACTGGAATTGGACAACGTATGTAGAAGTTACTAAGGAAGAAGAATTTGCAGGGTCAAAGAAAGAGAAAGTGTATAAAGAAAACTTTTCTTAAGTTACAAAGAAGACAGAGCTTTGTGCTAACCCTCCTCTCTGTGAGCTGAGGTAAGTTTAAGCTACATAATGGATCTAACAGAGCACAAAGTGACCTGAATTGGTACCACATTACCACATTCATGTTATTTCTAAAGAAGAGGTAAAACTACACTTTCCTCCACACTTAGCCTTCTCAAAACTCACACAACACTTGAGCTTAATTGACAGAGACAGCGCTTCAGGGGCACTTGGCTTAAGACTCTGCGGAGGAAAGTATCAGGTTTGAGATCTCTTCTGAAACAAGATTTTTGAAAGACCTGACCTGTGTATACTGTCAAATTTGGTACACAGGAGGGAGGAGGGATTGCAGGTGTGGTATTGGGCTAAACTCTGATCTTATGAAGATGTTGGAGAGATGCTGGGAATGCCTGGGGTAATAAAATAGTTGGGCTGAATCACATAATCATAGAGTCATTTGGATTGGAAGGTTACCTTGTCCAACTCCCCAGCAATAAGCAGAGACATCTTCAACTAGGTCAGGTTGCTCAGAGCCCAGTCCAACCTGACCTTGAACATTTCCAGGGATGGGGAGGCTTTAAGTCCCGTTTTAAAGATGCAAAAGTGAAGGTGGGTGCTGAAAGCAGTTTGCAGAGCACACAGAGCAACTGTGTCATTCATGATAAGCTCAAACACTGCACAATGCACATCTGTGAAAATAAGACACTGTGAAATTATTAACTGTTTGCAGAAGGCTCAGCCTGGACTCACATGTCTGGAGGGAGCATTTTCCTAGCACAGCTAGGTTGCTGCTGTCTCCCCTTCTTCCCACGTGGAGATGTAGACAGCAACAGCCTCTTCAGCTCCTGTATCATGTTCCCTAACACAGAGTACTGATCAGAGCCTGATCCTGCTAATGGCTGTGTTGTGTTGCCCTGCTGTGTGAGAAGGGGCTGGAGAGAGGGCAGAAAAAGAGACTGGGAGGAAGATGTGAGAGGGGATCCACAAGTGGGCACTGCTCTAGCTGTTCAAGCTTCCCAAAATGGCAGCAGCTGGAGAGACTATGACATTTGACCTTGATGCTGTACTCTCCCAAAACCTTGCTCAAAGGCACAAGCTGCAGGAGCCTGTCTGGACATATTATTTCTTTATTGACTAGTACAGGGTCAAAGCCTTCAATGAAGAGAGGAAGAAGGTTCCGGTGCCAACAGACCCCAGGGGACTGAAAGCATGAAAACTCTTGAGTAGGAAGGTAATTCACAAACACACAAGAATGCCATCTGACTGGATCTTCAAAGCAGAATTATATTGCTATGTCCCCTACAGCTATCTAGAGGGAATGAAGAGACTGTAGGGCTCATGGAGATAAGAGTGAGAGCATCAATACAATTTATGTTCTTTAGCTGTTGAGATTAATTCCTTGATTAAAGTAAAGATAATGGTTAAGATTCAGAAATCTGAACCTTAGGGAACTATGATTATTGCTGAATGCTCTAGGGCTTGCAGATTCAGGTCATCAATGAGGGGCATACTTTACATTATCTTTCTCTGAAGGCATGGTACTCTGGATATAATTATACTGATGCTACAGCTAGAGCCAGGACTGGGAGTTCAAAGTCTGAAGGACATGGATTATTGCAGGATGTTGTAAGGACTGCAGTTAGAAAGAAACCTTGTGTCAGTTGGAGCAAGTGCTTTGTACAGTACAACAGAAATGAACAGCATGTTATAAGTAGAGAAACTGTCATGGTTTAGTTTGCAGTGAACTTGGGGATGGCACAAACCAGGACTGAATTGCAGGGCTCTGCAGGGCCTGACAAAGTGGTGGGTCAAAGTATTCTTTTCTCTTGGAAGCATGAGCCATTTGTTAGCAATAAAATGAAGGATGGAATGAGAAGTAGGGTTAGCCATATGGTTTGGAACTGTAGATCTTGAAGAAGATGCCTTATTTTCTGTTCCACTGTAGGGCACATGGGTATGGCCAATGTGCAGGAAGATCCATATTATTTACCACACGCTGCTACCTGAGAACTTTAGGAGACTGGAGTGCAAAGTCATTCATAAAAAGGTGATACTTTAGGCTGAGTGAGGAGTCCAAATACTGAGGAACTCGTATTGTTACTGCATGCTGCACAGCCCTCAGTATTATAATGTCAATAAGGGACTGTTATTTATTGGGTAGGGGGTGTTCTATAGACATGAGTCTCACAGTTGCAATTTAAGTAGGAATTAGAGACAGACTTTGGAAATCTAAAACCTGAAGAACTGAGTTGTTACTGAAGTTGCAAAAACTGCAGCATGTTGCTAACAATCACCTCTGTCTTTCTATTTGATTTTCTGGTTAAGAACAGGGATATTGGATTAACAGATTTTTTTGCAAGGCCGGAAGAGCTAGGAAGAGTCCTGGTGTCAATAGTCATAAATACGTGCATTTTTCTGTTCTGATGTAGGAACAGGACCTTGGTTTTATCTTCAGATACTCAGTTGGTTCAAACACAGTGCTAATAATGCCAAGGTTGTGGGTTCGATCCCATGTTACCCATTTATTTAAGAGTTAGACTTGATGATTCTTTTAGGTCCTTTACAATTCAGAATATTCTAATTCTGTGATTCTTTGAAGGGTGGAAGAGAACACAAGTTTTAGAGTTTCAGATTCAAAGAATCAGAGTTTGCTGCTGGATGTACAAACATAAGGAAAGGACTGGTGTCAGAGACCTACACTTTTCTGTTTGCTTCTGCTGTGGTGAATAATTCATGGCATACAAAGAAGGGCTGGCAACTGACTGGGAACTGAAAGTTTGAGAAGCTGTGTTTACAGTCTGTTTTAACGACGTTTTTGGCCTTCCTTATAGTTATGGGGGGTTTAGCTAAAATTTCAGAATCTGTTGTGTTCTGAGACAGATTTATTCATGCAGCTGAACTTCCCATTTAAGAAGGATGAGCACTAGCACCTAGGTAATATCTTGCATTCCACTACAGAACTGGTTTCCTTCATAGATCTACTGTGAAGGCCCATGTAAGTAAAGATTCTGTCCATGCTAGTGATGGACGTAAGGTTTGGAAATTTAAGACTACATCTATGTCAGTCAATAACATGGAGTCAACGCAGTCTTGTCCTGCCCATGTAACATTGTACTTAACTGAGGTCCTCTCAGAGACCCACCTGTGGCCTTTGAGAGTAATTTTTCTAGAGCCACTGTTTCAAAAATTCTGCAAGGGCTGTGTTTCAGCCCATCAGAGTGGTGTTTCATACTTAGAGGCTGAGATGGTGCGATGCATGACTGTTACATGAGGAGTGGCTGTGTACTGAAGTGTTTGAGAGCTCAAAGCCTGTTGCAATGAAGCTGAACAACTATGGGGGGTGGGGGACAAACTTGTGTGCTTTCATCTGTTCGGCCTAAGGGAAATAATCCTTTGCTCTCACTGCCTTGAAACCATGCCTTACCAGTGCACTGACAGAGGCCAGAATTCAATATTGTGCCAGGGAGTCACCACTAATGGGTTAATTCACCAGGTGCAGGGTTCAAACCTATGTCCCAGGTGGGTTTTTTGGCAAGACAGATTTAGCCTGGGAATGGAGGCTGCAGTCCCATAGTCTTGAGCAGCAGCCTGGTGTCAAGAAAAATGTTCTTCTCCATTATAAAAGGTTTGAGTCCTTCCTGTGGTTATTATGGTAAAGGCTAAGATTGGACATGCTGCTAGTACTTGAAAATCTAAATCTAGAATTGATGTTACTCCTGGCTTCTTCTGAAGAGACAGCCTGATGCAGATGGGAACCAATTCTTTGTGTGGTCTTTCCCTGTACAGAGATCCCTTGGTTTAAATTAACATGACTTTTAGGCTCTGAGATCTAAGAGTTCTAAGACCTGCTGAATGCTAAAGGGCCAACTTGTGCCAGCAGGTATCCATGTTGCAATTTTCTATAAGCCAATTGTTTAATTTTACGTCAGGGCAGGAGTTTAAGGATTGAAACTTGAAGAACCAAACATGTTGAATTTTGCTGGGAATATAGACCTAAGCAGAGGTCTGCTCTTTATAGGTGCCAGTGCCGTATGCTCTTTTCTACATTTGGCTTGAACATGTCCCTGGCCTTAAGGTTGGCATTTGAGAAACCCAAGTTTCAAACATCCAATATATTTGCTGGATGGTCTGGGGTTTTGAGATAAGTAAGAGATCTGAAAGTAGTATTCACTAGCATACTTTATGCTTCTGAGGGCATCCTATACCTGCCCTCAGAATATATCAGAGTTTTGAAAATCAAAAGGTTCCACAGTGTTGGGAAGGACAGTGTCACTCTTCTCCTGCCAGTAGAGAGTGGTCCTCTCAACACAGTTAGGTAAGGATGTGGTTTGGCAATCTAAAGTTTCCAGAACCTGGTTTCAGCTACAGCACAGTAAGGTCTGCAAAGTTTGGTAAAAGGACAATGGGAACTGCAACAAGCCCTATTTTTTTTCTTTCATTGCAGTAATAATTAAGGGTTGTAAGTAAGATTAGTTTGAGAGCTGACATTAAAGTTAGTTTTTGAGAATCTAAGTCTTGAAAATACCAAGGTAGTTCTGAATTTTGGAGAGCCTGCTGGATTATGAATAAACCTGATGTCAATATAATCCAATTGTACACAAAAGGATCATTTACATGATGGAGGAAAGGCCCTACAGTTTTATTTTGCAGTGTACTGGGGCATCTGCAAGAATCCTGTACATTGACCCTATTTGGAACTCCAACTCCAAGCCCACTACAAGCCCAGCCTCCTGCAAACACAGGACAGAATTTAACTGAAGCAGTCTTATTAAGTGAGTATACTATCTAATTTCCATGCATTGAAAGAGGCAGTAGGGTATTTTACTTTCCCTTTTAAATCAGTGCTGTAAATACCGAAGAAATGCAACAAGTACTGTTGCACCAAGAAAGGGAGAGAGCATACATTTTCACTGTCAGAATTGTTTTTATATAAACACTAAACCTTAGTGACAATCTTGTGGAACAGCATGTTGTGATTTTCAAAATCAGAGCAGGTTTTGCTGTCCTCGTGTGCCACCACATACCTATGCCAGCAGCACCTTCCCATTTGCATGTCTCTTACAAAGCTTTCCAACCTGCCTCTCTCTTTTCAGTAGACCTGGCTTTCAGTACAGTGTCAAAAAGGACAAATCTCTTCCTTTGTAGGATTCTTTGAAATGGGTTTAACTGAAAAAACCCACACTGATTTAAGTTTGGCATTTTGTGAGCTCAGAGGTCAGGTAACCAAAAGAATATATACAAATACTAAATGGTTTGTACAAACTTATTTGCAGAGTGGAAGCTATAAATGACAACCAATAATATTTTTATGAAAAGGGCTTTTAAAAGTAAAACCTTTCTTTTTTTCAGGCACTTCCCTGAGACACAAGATGAGGAAAGACACTGGTGTTCTCTTTCTGTACAGATACAAGTGAGTAGCAAAGCAGTAGGTTATATTCACACAGGGAAACTTGACCCTATGGTCTGTTTCTGTCCTTGGCCCAAGAGAGCCCAATGCCCTGGTGCTATGCATCTTAGAAAATGTTAGTTGCTTACTTGTTAGAAAGGAATGTAAAGGCCATCTTTTGTTACTGTTTTATTCTATAGGAGAATTTTTTGTTGCTGATATTAGTATGATAGACAGTTTGGAGTACTTTCAACTGAATGTGCATGCATGCTTTCCTTCCCAAAAGCCTTTGGGTTTGAAGAGGGCAATCCACAGAGTAAAGCGCATGCCCCAGGCTCCTCTCCCTCAGTAACCTTCATTCAACAATTTTCATACCTCTTATCTTTATAGGCTTTTCAGGGAAGCTGCAAGTAGCAGAAGTTGGTCTGCAAAAGAAGATGGGGCTGAACTACGATGCTTTCATGAACTACTCCACATCATCACAGTCAGCCTTGAGTAACTGACAGTGTAGTTGATGGAAACAGTATTAGGGATCAAATGCATATTACATGGCATACTTCTCCAAAGAACAAATCATCACTTTTAACACATGAAGTGGCACAAGCAAATCTATCCCTCCTTTTCTACTTTGTATGGCAAAGCTGTTTGTATGGCCATATATCCATCATCACAAAGAAATTCAAAATCCCCATACTAAAACAGTTCAAATATAAATATCAGACTGCATGGTCTAACCTGGAGCTTCGTTCTTTTTTTTTAAAGACGGGCAGTTAAACACAATTCTGTTTTCTTCAAGGCTACACACCCACGCACATCCATCACGTCCACAAACAAAAAGCAGTGATATTTTGTTTCAGCCATGCACAGTGGCAACACCGCAGCCATCCACGCTCGGCAGCCCCGGATTTCCTTACGCGTTCACTGTGTTGCCTCACCTGCGCCGAGGCTCCTGCCTCCTCCTCTTTCCCCCCGCGTCTCTCCACTCCTGCAGGGAACACGGACTTTTCCCCGCCCCACGGACTCAGGGCCGGCCCCCGCCCCCCCCCGGACGCTGTCCGCCCCGCCGGGCGGGAGCCGGCCAGGTGAGCCGGAGCCGCCCGGCTCCGGGGCTGGCCGGGGCGCTGCCCCGCCCACGGGGCCGAGCCGCGGGGCCGGCCGGCACCTGCCGCCGCTCCGCACACCGCTGTGCTCCTCGCCTGCCGCGCCGGTGGGGTCGGCCGCGTTTGCCCGTGGGGCAGCAGAGCGCTCCGGCAGCGGCGGGCGAGCGCCGCAGGTCAGTGTCGCTTCCCGTACCTGTTGCGCCGGGAGCCGGCGGGACGGGAGGAGGAGGGCGCGGCGCCCCATCGCAGAAGCGCCAGGACGCGCCAGGCTGCCGGCCCCGTCCGGCGAGGAGGCAGCAGCCCCAAGGTACCGGGCCTCGCGTCAGCTTCTGGGGATGGGGGTGGCGGGTGCAGGGAGCGGGTCCCGCTGCTCGGCTGCCGTGACTCTGCCAGCCGCGCACGGAGGCGGTCGGCGCAAAGCGCTCCCCCCGCGCCCGCCCGGCTGCCCGCGCAGGACGCGTCCCTCCCTCCGCGCCGGGGTGCTGGAGGGATGCCGGCCATTCCTCTCCGGCAGCGCTGCCAGCCCCCGGGTGCTGGGGAAGGGTGTCCCGGCCCCGCCCGAGCGGGGTGGCGGCGTGCCCGGCTACCAACCCACCCTCGCCCGCTTCCTCCCCGCAGGAGCCCGAGATGGCGGACAGCGCCGCGGCCACCGCCGCTCCCCGCACAGCTGTGAAGGGCGGCTCGGCGGGGCCCTGGTGGAAATCGCTGACCAGCAAGAAGAAGCATAAGGAAGCGGCGGCAGCCCCGCCAGCCCCGGCCGCCAGTGAGACCCCCGCCGACCCTGCCAGCCCCGACGGCCGGGAGGAGCAGCCGCCCCCGTTCGGCAGCGGCGACGCCGCGGGAACGGGCGTCGGCAACCGGCGAAGCCTCCGAGTGTCACACTCGGGCCGCTTTAAGGAGAGGCGGAAGGTGCGCACCTCGCTGCTTGGCGACAGCCCCGAGGTCTTCGACGGCGGCGGCGCCCCAGGCCATGCCGCCCAAGCGGGCGAGTAGCCCAGCAGGCCCTTGCCGAGGAGCTGCCACTGCACGAGTGGCCGGAGGACTCGCGGGACAGGTAGCTGGAGTCAGTGACTGCCCCATAGCTTGGGTTTGGTTCCATGGGCGACATGGGGGTGGTGTGGCAGCGGCCTCCCCGGCTCCGACCGGACACTGGGGGATCCGACATCCCTGCCAAACCAGGGAATCATGTGCTGTGTTACATGAACACCGCCAAGACCAAACCCTTAGATGATGGGACGATGTGATTGTCTTTAAAAAATTAACACAAATAAACACCCCACTCTCTCTACTGTGATGAACGGACTCAAAGGTGCTATCCCAGGCCTGACGCTGGGGTCTCTGAACCTTCCCCCAGCCCTTGCCAGGAGCCAACACACTGACTTTTCAGGCCTATGACCCAGCTCCTTTCGGCTCTTAAGCCGAGGAGGTGCCTTGCTGCTTTCATCTCATGCACTGCCTTATCGAAGGAAGGAGGGAACAAAGTGCTCTTATCTAATTTCGGGGCCAAGGACCTCCAGCAGTGCTGTAAGTGCTCCTGCCCTGCACTAGCTGGCACGCCGTGGACCCATCCTTCACCTGTGGGGGTCAAAAGAGGCATTGCAAGGGGCCGGCTCTTGCAATCGCCCATGCTCCACATCACATTGTGTTTAAATATGCAAAAGACAGGACCATGCTGGTTTGCTCCCTCTTCTTACTGTGTAATGATAAGCAAGTGTTTCACAGGCTGATCTCCCGTAGTTCTGTTACAGAGGGAGGCCTGTGTGGGCTAGCTATTCGCACTATTTACCCAGGGAATGCATGATTTTTGCATAATTGGTGATAACTGGCATAATGAAGCTCCAGTGAAGAAATTGTGTAATAAAATATAAACACTTTTGGGAGATGAGACCAGCCCTGGAGAGCACAGGCAGGGTTGCATTCCTAACGTGAAATAAGCTTGGGCATCACTGGAAATCTTCTTCACTGTTTACCATGTCCAAGGCTTGTGAAGCAAGGTTAAGTGTCCCGGAGGTTTTTTTTTGGTAGCAAGATAATGTGCTTTAACTTGAACAGCTAGCTGCTTCCTCTAACAGCTACTGGATTTCTGGACAAAGTAAATATAAGCCAGATTTGTACCGGTGGTGTGCCTTACAGAGCAAACTCAGCTAAAAATAGTTGGCAATTTCACATTTCTTCATAGTAGATGATGTAGCAACAACTGATTTATTTATTTTAAATGCATTTGCAATATACTTTATATTGTTAAAATGGTTTTAGACTTTTTCTGAATGTGAGATATTACATAGTGGTAGGGACTGAAAATTATTTTCTAGCAATTAAGTATTAATAGTTATGATTTTGTTTGGTTGAAACTAATCATTTAAAGTCAATTAAAAATAAAAAGTGACTGGAAAGGAAACAAGAGCTGAGGTCCGGGTGAATATATGGATTAAACCAGTCACTGACAATTGCTGAAATGATGCACCAGTTGCTGGGCAAGTGCCCCATTGTCTAATGTGTGTAATAATATATAATGAACTTTGAAAGCTCCTATGCAATAAAGGCAGACAACATAGTGCTGAGGTACTCAGTAGTTCTTCACTCAGCTACTTTCCTTCAGACTCTGAAACTCAAGGACAAAGGGACTGTAGCATCAAATCTATTTCCATAAAAGCTTTTTTTCCCACCCAGTGTTTGGATATATGCCTTTTTTAATTTCATTTAGTAAAACTATAGGATACTGGGTTTGGACTGTTGCTGACTATATGCTGACCAACCAAAGAGCTGGGAGGGTGGTGAGGCAAGCACTGAAAAGTTTCTCCTCAAAAATGCTTTTCTTAAGTGAGGCCTCTTCATTCAAGGGGCATCTGAAATCCTTTGTTCAAGAAGAAACAATTGGAAGAAAACTCGCCTTGGAAAAAGGGTGTGAGAACAAAGGAGGAATGTTTAAAGGCTGGGAATGGAGAAATAGATGAACTGCACTTCAGCTACAATTAGCCTGGGATGTGGGGAAGGGTGGCTTTTTGGCCAGAGTTGTACTACCTTTGGAAGGCAACATGTTCATGTTTATTATAAGCTAAAATTGTCTGTCTGTATTTATGTATTCTCGGGTCCAAAGAAACTTTTTTTGTAATAGTATGTCCAAAATGGAAGAACAAGTAAGCAGATATTGCACTGGTGCATTTCTTACTCATGTATCTGGTTTAGTGTGAGTGCTGTGAGAGTCAGATCCTCAGAATTGTCCAAAGGCTGGAGAATGAATGCAGACTAGTGTTTTATACATCTTATGCAGATGCTTTTCTGCATTTTTAATCTTTACACCTTTGTGAAAATACAGTTCTGTCCTCTCCTCTGTATCTCCAAGCTGCCTCCAAATTGTAAGTCTTTACCTAGACTTAAGAAATCTCAAATTTGGATTTTGAGAAGTCTGGTATGCTGTTCAGATGGCTGCAGCTAAGATTTAGTATCAATGCTGGTTAATATGTGACTAAATATTAGCCATGTCTTAATCCTTGTGTACGGTACTTTCAGCTTGAAAATTTAGTCAGAATGCAAAGTCAATAAATGCACATTAAAGGCCTCGCAGCCCTCCTCCATCTTTATCCTGACCTTGAGCTGCGAGAAGGAGATGTAATTCTATCTTCCTGCTCAGTCAAATCCTTGCTTCAATGAATTTGATAGCAGCCACTGAAAAACTAGATCCATGAGAAAACGGGCTGCCTCGTCTCGCTTTCCCCGCCCTCCGTGCACCGGCCACACAGCCATATCTTCAGTTTAGTTCTGACCTGTGTACTGTGGTGAGACGGGAGAAGTCCTGTGGCCTTAACCAACCCTTAGCACAGAAATGGTCCTCTTGTTTCTCTGCTGAGCATCAGATAAAGCTCAAGTAATCTATACACATGTAAATGAATTTCAGTTGGTACAGAAAAAAACCTGGCATTTTATGGAGCACTTGAATTATTGTTTTTAACCCTTGAAGTGGTGAAAGTTCAATTTTTCTTACGTATTGGACAATACTTGCTCTGTTATAACAGTAGTGGATTTCTGTGCATTGGATTATTAAAAGGCAATCTGCATTCTTAATATAGGTATTTTCCTCATCTTCTTTGTAAAGATCATGCATCAGAAATTAAGTTTAGGAAACAGAGTGACTGAAAAAATACTTGCTCTTTATTTTTAAAAGCAAACCGTGACATATTGACATAGTAAATGGAAATAAGCTTGTAGCACGATTTTCTTCTTATTGTCGCAGATAGTAAGTGTTGCAGATTTGGGGAAAAATATTTAGCAAATAGAGTGAACTTTTCAAATAAACATGCAAGTACATGCTTGCTTATTCTTGTTTTGCCAAAAGTAAAAATAAATTTCTGAGTCCTTGCCTGGTAATCATTCCCTGCTCTTGTAGGCTGGTCAGTCTGGACTTCAACAAAGATTTCAGGGAGCACCTGAAGAAAACAATCCTAAATTGGAAACACTGGAATAAATGCATTGAAAGCCTCAAGACTTCAAACCTCAGATGTTATGTCAGGGTATGACTTTAACTAAATGGAAATAATGGAGAGGGAGCCTTACTTTTGAGGGGTTTGGGTTTTTTTTGCTTGCTTGTTTGTTTGTTTGTTGGGGGGCTTGTTGTTTTTTAGTTCTCTCTTCACTGTAGTATCAGCAATGATAATTTTATATTTGAAATATCAAGTCTGCTGTCCATTAGCAAGATAACCGCATATGAAGGCTAAAATCTGAAGGACAGAACTCCCAGCCTTGGCCTGGCCAGTGCAGCTTGATGCTCCACCTTAAAGCCCATGTTTAATTTGGCTTATTTAAACAGCTGATACCTAATTGGAAGACAAGCTGTTTCAAGTCCAGGCACAAACTGGAAGCTCATTTTGCTGCCTTTTAGGATTCTATCTGGAACAGCGAAACAAAGAAACACAAACCTGATATTTTCTAAGATGTCTTTTAAAGGCTGAGGTGAGAGAGGGTTGATTATAGAATGATATTTGAGACCATATAATTACACCCTTTTGAAAAATAAACCTTTCCTCTTCATCACTAATTTTTTGTAAATAAGATGGGTGCCCTGCTGGCTGTGATTTTTCATTTCAGAATAAAACAAGAGATAAATTTGCTCAATTTTATGGACATCAGAAATAGCAATATAGTTTATTCATTTTATCCTTAATGACACATCTGAAATTCACAAAGAGCTCTAAGAATTGGTAGTTGGATGTAGTCTTCAATGAAAGCATATTGATTAGCAGCTGCAGCTTATGAATTGATTTAATGTTCACTTTAGGTAAAGCAATATAACATCAGATAATACATGTTTTGGGATTAGCAAATAGCTTTCCTTGATAGCTGTAAGGCATGATTTTAAATGAAAAATTTACTCTGGTGAGTAATCCTCATCAGATCTAAACATGATGTTTCATATGACTAAAATGAGTTAGAATGGGGTTTTTTTCAGGATATTAGTTACCAGATTATCAGATGTTTTGGAATGTGTAAAACAGGCTTTATTGTCAGGACTAGCCTGCATGTACTCTAAATCTTCTGTTGCCTGTTTGCAATACTTCATGTCTTTTCCCTGATACAAAGTTACTGCTCATCATGTTAGTTTCTCTTACACTGTGGAGTGAAAAAGCTTGACTCTCCCTGTTAGTGGAAGTAAGAACCATACATTTTTATGTCTGTTGAAGTGAAAATTAGAGATACTGTGCATTTGAACTTTGGTGACTCACTTGGGGTTTTTTTGCAGTTGACTTAAGTTCATTTTACTTTCCAGGTCTTTGTTTTATCCTTACTGTGTAAATGTTTGAGCAGATAAACCCATCCGCTGACTCACCAGAGCTGTTCAGTGACAGGACAGTGGGCAGCACTTCAGTGGCCAAGGGAAAATGAAAGACCCATTTCTGGACTCATTCCCACTCACTTTTATGAACAGGAGCAGAACAGAGCTTTAGCCTTGATGCTGGAACTATGACTACATGGGAAAAAGAAGGAGATTCAGAGTCTGTGCATTCTGGGTTGTGTGTATCTTGGCATGTGCTTTCAGAGACAGAAGTCTCCAAACGTCAGAGTTGGTTTACCAGTCCTATTTAACATTGTTAGGTTCAGGTCTAGGACATGGTGTAAACTTCAAAGAGGAATCCTGCCAACTGTACTTCCTCAAAATGCTCTATCTCAGACCTCTGCAAGGAGGAGAAGAAAAAAACCCATTTTCTGGCTTCTCTATTCTTGAGTTCTTTTTTGGTATACCAGTGCTAAAACAATCTCCTTGCTGGAGCCTGAAATGGCTAGGGAAGTAGAATTTATGAAAAAGGCAGATGTACAGAATATATAAAGACAGCATTTTGCACTATCATACACTTGAGGAAGAGACACACCAACAACTAGATATTACACTGGGTTATTTTTTTCCTGCAAGACTGGAAGCTGTGGTTTGTTCCTGGCTCAGTTCTCAATTGGCTAAAAGTAGATATGAAAATGCCTCTAGGTAATATATTAGCTATCACAGATGTTAATTAACATCTACTGAATTGAATCTGAAATGGAAAACAGCAAGAAAGCGAGGAATCACATTAGAACAGCAAACATTGCTGACCATGATTGAAATCACATAAGCTTTAGAAAGCTGAGGCCCCATTTTAAATGATCAGTTGAAGCACATAAAGTATCACCTGTTTTTGTTGACAGCTATTCTTCCTTAATCCATAATTTTTTATTTTTCTGCTGTAATAATTACTATAGAATTACCCTTTTAACAAGTATTCTTATACACTATATGTTACCTCTCTAGTTTTATTTTCTGGTTTTCACTTTTTGGTGCTGGAACAGAAATTTGGCTGAGCTTGTCCCCTGCAAACCCTTTCCACAAAATTTAAAGATTTACCTATGGCTTATGGCTAAATCTAAACTCAAATTCACAACAACACTCTGCAGTTGTGGAGAGCTCTGGAGAAGTGAGTTTACCTGAAGAGTGATTGTTTCATCTTCATGAGAAAAGCATACATGTTGCCTACTTTAAAGAAAGAAAATTGAAGATATAGGGCTAAACTAAAGTTTTTAAGTACCTGAGCAAAATTATGCATCTAAGCCAAGACCAGAAATCAGGCTATGCTGAAACTGCCTAATAAAACCAAGGTGTAATAAGTGGTGGCAAGAGGTTCGAATGGACTTTCTAAAGTTTTAGATCCATGAGAGGAACTTTTGGATGTGTGGGAGTTTTAGCATGACTTAAGCTTTATACATCATTTTGCATTGACTTCTAGACAGTTACTGATGCAGTGCATTGTAATCTATCTTCAGTGAGAACCTCAGACATAAGCTGAACTGTAATTGTATTTGTCGCATTGGCATCCCACTTGCACATGTAGGAAAACCAATTTAATTATATCCTAATGTGTGTATTTAAACTAACACAATTGTGTGAAGATGTCTCTCTCCTCGTGCAGATGCAGGTTTCTAGTGTGGTCACAGGGGCACATTGACAAAAGTGTGGAGGTGTCTGATTCCATTTACTTCAGTGGTGTCTCAGTACTCTCATGGATCTAAGCTTCAGTAACACCTCATAAGAGAGGGAGTGCAGTTATACAAATTGTCAAAATTGTACTAAGATGAGAAAGTTAGGAAGGAAAATCTCTTGTTTATTTACCAATGCAATGGAGTTAACAATGCAAAAGAGCTGCCTAGTAACACATGTATTTTTCATTCTGTATTTTCATCTCTGCTGAAGCACTATAGCTCCTTTCTCCCCTCCTTGGTATATTCTTGCTTTCCAGCTGCTATTTGATCTTTTCCAGTCTTGACTTGAAATTATTCCTTACAGAACCTCAGCCCCGTGTAGCATTTCAGCAGAGCTATTGTCCTTTTGTCTGCTGCCTGTAGATCAGCTTTTAATGCTAAACAGCTTCTTTGTAAACCCCAATGAAACCTTCTCTCTTGCTTTTTATTTGTGTTGGGAACAAGACCAAAGGTTGAAGAGAGTTTTAAGTCCTGAGGTATGCAGAGCCCCCCCATCCCTCCCTGTGTTCAGTGCTAGTTACTGCTTTGGCCTTTACCTGTTTAATTTTGCTTTGCCAGCCAGGATGAGGCACACCCTCACACAGCACAATAAAAACCCATGTAATCAGGAGCTATTCAAGCTCCTTTTTAAAATATTTGTTTCTATAAATGCCCAAGCAGCAGTCATACGACACCTTTTGAAACCCTGCAATCCAAAACAGAAACCAGTAGTACAACTTTAAGTTGCTTTTGGGTCTGCACAATCAGTGTAAAGATTTTCAACTTGTTCCCAAGGCTGGGGAAAGGTCAGTTGCCAAGGCTTTGCTGGTCCTTTATAGCATTTGTATGCTCTATAACAATTTCTGTAAGTGATACCAAAAACTGTCTCCTATTTGAGGCAAAAATGGCAGCACAAATATGACTTCCTGAGATTCATAACTTCTGCATGCGAATACCCAGTGTGCACAGCAAGTGGGATGTTTTCAGGATGTATGTGACACCCAGCCTTTGGTACCTGCACATAAGATGCCACCTGCCAGTACGTGTGAAAGTTTTGCTTTTAAACATGGACCTGTTCAAATCAGCTTGCAGGAAGCATTTGCAAAATGTCCTTCCTACCTTCCTTGGGGATTGCAGCATTGGCTGGAGGATCCCCTGCACACCCCATGTGACTCGTCAGTGGCACTGGACCTGAGGAGGCTCTGAGTATAGCACTCCTCTTCTAGAGCACTTGGTAGTCCCTTGAGAGGAAGGAGGGCTTGCTCAACCAGCAAAATGAAAAATAAAAGCTACTCCCAGTGGCACTAATGATATGGGGATCCTGGAGAAGCTCATCTTGATCTTTGCCAAATCGAAGCTACTTGTTGGAGATGTGTTGTTGCTGTGTATTGCAGTAACAGCTCTAGCAGCTGCCATCATCTGCCTTTAAGTAGCATGGTAATATCATTTGGTATTTTTGACAGATTTGAGAAGGGATGTGGTTCACCGAAGGCTTGACTAGGGGAAGAACCTGGAGAAAAGTCATTTTTATGTGGTAAAAGAGAGCTAAATTTTTGGGGAGGGATCCTCCTGTCTACAGTCCATCTGTTGATGAACACAACGATGAAATTCTTATGAATGTGAGTAGCAGGATCTTATCTGAAGATGCAGCTGACTAAGGGAGATGGATCTAGGCATCCTTACGCTCCAGTAGGAAAACGCACATGCTCTGAAGGAGTTTAAACCAGAGGCTCATCATCCTTTCTGATGGATTAGATCCCAACATGTAGAAAATGTGCAGACTTTTCACTCATATAATTGGTTTAAGAAAGGCACATTGACAGTCCTTTTTTTATGCTGATCACAGTGTATCATCACTGTGTCATTTTAATCAGTCTTACTTACAGGTATACTCTGTTAATCTGCACTGTTAATCTTCACTTTGTACCTGCCCAGAGGCTTTAAAAAATATGTCTGAAGATAAACATGCCTTGAGGTATCAGGTAGTTAGAGAAATATACCCATCCAATAGACTGGAAAAATTAGTGGCCCTAAGTCTCTCTCCTGACAGAGGTGGATCTGAGTCCCCTCAGATATGAGGGAAACAAAACTGAGGGAGCCTCTTTCCTTCAAGTGCTTTAAATGTTAGGTTAGGTATCTCAGTGCTGCTGATTGGGCTCGAAAACTATCAGGCAAATTTCAGTGAGAAAAGTCCATGGAGAACTATTAACCAAGAGATGGGATTAAAAGTCCCCAATGGGTATTTCTCAAACAGTCAGTATTGATTTCTTGTCAGAAGTGGAAGAGTATAGCACCAGAGTTCTCCCCCACCATGGTCATCCTATTTAGAAGATGAGAAAAGGGAATATTTGCTATCAGTTGCTGTCGGAGGGTGCTGGACTAGGTGAATGTTTGGTCTGATCTGGTAAAAACCTGTATCTTGTTAGGAAAAAATAAGAGCAAGCCCTATGCGGCTTTGTGGAAGAAATTGCGCTGGCAGTTGAGCTCCAGAGGGTATCCTAGGCTCCAGAGGTAGCCTTGATGAAAGCATGTCCCAGCAGAAAGATAGGACACAAAGTACTCGTGATTGTCCTCAGACTTTGACCTGATCCCAGCACCTGAGCTTTGAGGAGTCTCAGTTTGGAGTGGAGTCCAAAAACTGAAGCTCCTTAGTGAACCTGGCTTTGCTATCATGCCAAACATAATTTGCACCTGAGCAGTGAGTGACCCTTTACAAAAAAGTACTGTAAAGACTAAATTTGTCAGTTCTGGTTTCTCTGTGATTCAAACCTAACATGCACCTTTTGCAACTGCTACAGCAAGCTATAACTTTGCTATATTTCATCTAATTGGGGAGGTACTTTTGCACATCATGTACTCATTTATAGGCAGATAGTAATTGTTAAATGCTTTTGAATTCCTTTGCATGGGAGCTGCATGAACAGGAAGGATAACTTTCTGCTCCTAGTGGTGAACAAGTAATTGGCAGGAGTTCCTGTGCCTGCACTAGAACATACAGTATCTTTAAAATGCCTCGTCATATTCAGCATTAAAAAAAAAAAAAAACAAAAACAAACCACCAACAAACACAAAAGACAGCTCCAGGCATGTGCAGGGTGACACGACATGTTGGGATTTATAGCAGTTAAACTGTTCAAACAATAAAATATTCAGAATTACACGGTAATAGACAATGTCCTTCTTGCTACAGGGAGGAGATGATGTGGAGAACTTTTCACCCACATCCTTTGGCAGGAACTCACCTCCTTCCCAATGGAAACACCCAAGTCTGCTTTCTCTTTGCAGTAGATGACAGCTTTTACACTCAGGTACTCTTTTTAGTGACTTCAGATTTTAAACTTACCTACCAAGGGAAATATTTTTTTAGATCAGTTATGTTGTAACCTTAAGATGAACTAGAGTGCCCTGGTAAAAGTTTAATCTGCGAGAGCGAGAATTTTACCTGTCCAACTCCAGCTGTGTGAGGCAGACCCTTTTGTGTGTGCATAAAATTGCTTAACATTGATCATTTCCTGAGCTGCCACATAGTAGCTTCCTATAGTTTATGTTCTTAGATTAGCTCAGTTGATTCAACCATGGTGCTAATAATGCCAAAATTGTGATTTTGATCTCCCCATATGAGCCATTCACTTAAGAGTTGGACTTGGTGATCCTTGTGGGTCCCTTACAACTCAGGATATTCTGTGATTCTGTGTCATTCTTCAGCAACAGCCTCAGTCTCACAGAGACTAGCTGTCTTTTTACACATTGTAATAAGCCCAAGGAAAAAATCACTACAAATACTTTCTTATTCATAGGTACTTCACAAACTGTTTAAAAAGCGGGGAAAAAAATCCAAGGATTTTTTCTTAAGGGAACTCTAAGTTCCTCTGAAGCAGGGGCTATTGCAAATTGTATCACCAACTTGAGACAAGGAAATCAGACAACTACTGAGATTTTTACCTGTAGGAATTGTGAATCCCAGGCATAATCTACTGCTCACACAAGTGATTTCTCACCCTCCCATGAGTTTGAAAACATGCAGTTTACAAGCTGTGTTTGTTGGGTACTAACAGGTATCTGCTGTTATTGATTCTGATTCTCTGTCAGAAGTGATCCTTTTTGGAGGATTTAAGATTCCCATAACACTTAAACCTTTTGCTCTTTGATGCATCAGTCTTACCACTCACTTTGCCCTCTGAGGTATCAAGAGAAGCTGAAATTGCAGATTGGCACTTTAAGAGAAAGCACAACCATAAGATTCCAAACGGTTTTAATCAGGCTTTTAATTATGTCAAACATAAATATCCTAAAGCTTTATTCATTAGGAACAAGGGCATAAATGTTAATTTTTGTATTTGCAGGCCCTCCTCTTGACACTGATGACCCAGCTAAGGACAGAGCTTTCACAGGTTTTCTAAAACTGTCTCCTATCCACAACCAATAACACACTGTAAGAATAGCTTAATTTTGCTTAAATTTAAGAATACTGTATATAGCTAAATCAGGAGTAAGACAGTCCTATAATTTTATTAGATTCCTTGTGTAGGGAGAGTTAATCTATGTTCTTAACATTCATGCAAAAGTATGTTTGTGTGCTTAAGGCATTACAAAGGATCAATGGTTTGCTCTACCAGAAGTGGTGGAGAGCTTTAAGAAATAGCATATAGGCGTCTCTCCAGTTCATTATATCAGCATTGTTTTGTCTTGGGCCTGGAGCAATCTAGGTAGGCACCAAAATAGTTTTTAGTCTCTTCCCTGTCGCCTTCCTTAGTAACTCCATTCACATGGTGTGGTTGCTGCTGTCCTCTGCTCAGCTGTGTGTAGCTGCTAAGCCCTAGGTGAAAGGTCCTTGCTCTGAATTGTCTGTGTGAGGCTTTTGAATTTCCCATCTGCATGTGCTAAATAGCTCGGCTTTTTGGTGGCTCACAAAACCTGAACAATGGGTGTTTCCCACACTGCATTCATGAACACTGCCAGCTCCACAGAAAGCGGTGGGATGCTGCACAAGACCCATACCCGGTCAACAATCTGGTTCTGAAAAGGTCCAAGAAGGAACATGAAGAGGGAGCCAGAAATCTGTAGGGAAAAGTCTCTCCCACATCCAGAGCATGAGGACACAGTTCATTCTTCATGCTTTTGCCGCGACAGCTATAAATGCATTTGGGTCTGAACTGTAAATTGTGCCAGGGCTGAAAGGTTAAAGGAGTAGGAAGACCCACAGCTGAGGAGTAGGATATCATGTGCTCTGTGTTGGTTACAGATGCAGCAGGGTGACTTGACAGAAAGGAAAAAGGCGTGACAGTATGTCTGCAGAAGCACCATCCATTATAAAACAGGTTTGGATGTAAATATTTATGCATGTTGTGTGCTCTTTGATGGGCAAGCAGTCTGCTTGGGTCCAGTCAGAAAAAGAGCCCACTAGCAAACTGGGGGCAGGGTTGACACTCATTCTGTATTTTATTGGTATTTATTATGAGCATGACTCAATGCCTATTCATAAGTCCTGTATTGACATTTTAAGTAGTAAAGTACTGAGTCTGATCCTGATCCATGGCTGGTGGATGAAAGGACATTTAATTTCCCAATTTAGAAAATTTGCTAAGGACAGAAAAGCTTTCCTATTCTCTAAGGCAACAAACAGTAGGATAAGAGGGCATGGGCTTAAGCTCTGCCAGGGGAGGTTTAGGTTGGATATCATGAAGAAGTTCTTTGCAAACAGAGTGGTCAGGCATTGGAATGGCCTGCCCAGGGAGGTGGTGGATTCTCCGACCCTGGAGGTTTTTAAGGTGAGACTGGACGTGGCACTAAGTGCCATGATCTAGTAATCAAAGTGGGGTTGGATTAAGGGTTGGACTTGATGATCTTGGAGGTTTCTTCCAACCCAACTGATTCTATGATTGTATGATTCTACTGATCTACAGTGGAGTATACTAACAGTCCCTGCTGACCTCAGCATCAAGAGAACTGTTCTGAGATTTTTCTGCTCTTATTGTCCAAGTTTTATATGCAGAAACATCTTTATTTCCTGCCACTTTGGAAAACAAATAATTACTGCTATATACATGGAGAGTTTTACTGGACCATAGGACTAAATGGCCAAACCAGTGTTTTAACTTGAGTGTCCAGCAACCACCATATGTATTGTAAAATGATATGTATTTGACTGCAGCATACAGAGCTGTTACGTATAAAGACAGACATTTTCTTTTAATTCTCAAGTGTGAAGACTGAGGCTGTAAATATATAAAGGGCATGGATTTGAAAAGTTGTGTCTTGCACAGCAATCAGAATTGAGTGGAATGACTCCCTTGTTACTTGGGTAGTAAATTATTTAATTGCATAAGAGAAATAGTTTTCTCCTTAATCAATAATAGTTTTAAAGAAAGAAAAAACATTCAAAGGGCAATAAACGTTCAAGTGCAGGAAGCATCTCTTGGTGAAAAGGCAGTGGAAGGGCAAGGTGACAAGACTATTGATTATTCAGAAAAGTCAGAGTTTAAACTACAGTCTCAAGACTTGGCAAATAAAATGAGAGACAGTGATAGTCAGTACAGTAATGGGTCCAGGGAAAATAATCCTTACTATGGTAAACTCTCAAGAAGTTATTACTATTCAGTAAAGAGAGCTTGAAACTCTTGTGTTGGCTATTTCAGCAAGAACACCAGCTTACTACCCTCTGGTAGTTCAGAAAAGTAAATCAAATGTAAAGATTTATCAGTAAAGGAACAGACAGCGAATCCAAAAATTGCAATTTCATGATGTGACCACAATGTGACTGTTAAAGGCAGTTCTGGTCCTTATTTCAGTGAAAATATGATAGAGTTAGAATAGGTGTACAGAGAGGTGAAAAGACAGTTATAGATTTGGAAAGGTTTTGTTCAAGATGAGATTAGACAGATTTGCTTTGGGGAAAAAATGTGTAGTAGAGAAAAGACATAACACAGCTATACAAAATCACAAACAGCAAAGGTGAGCAGAACACCAGTATTTTCTCTCTATGCAAAAGCTTGAGAAAGCTGGTTTAGAGCAATCAGGAAATATTCTTCACAGTCAATGAATTAAACTGTGCAACTCACCATAGGGTGTTGTGGAGACAAAAAGTATAAGTAGGTTGAAGGAAGTGTTTTGAATAAATTTGCATATGAAAAAGCCATCAAAAGTATTAAATACAAAGATATGGATTAAATCCCTATCTCAGGTAGTCACTGGCTAAACTCTTAGGATCTGTGACAATACATCAAAGTATAATTGTGCATTTGCTTTTTTCTTGCACTCTTTGCCTGAACATTTCCTACTGACTGCTACAGAAGCCAACTGCTGGCCTGGGCAGACCTTTGCTCAGATCCAGTGTGACTGCACTTGGGCAACATAAATCTGTTTGTTTGAGAGACAAATACTAAAATAAAGTTTATGCATCAGATAGGGCTGGAAGATATGCACTGTCTTATGAGTCCCATAAACAATATACAAGCCATCTATCATTCCCTTGTAAATATATGCTAGGGAGCTACTATAAAACAGCATGATGTGCTCGTTATCTATTCTCTGTCAGGCTACTGATACTAACTCAGTACTGTTGTATTGCCACAGATTATGTTGTTTTCATAACACAGGTCATGGCAGAATCTTGGCGCCAGAACTTCCTATAGTTTATAAGGTTATTTCTCTGTTGAAGTCAAATGCCTGCTTTGAGATTAAGGTCTTGCTACCAATTGGGCTGGTTTAACAAATTCTTAAATAAAATCTTAAAAATTAAAATATGCCTAAACTGCAGGTCTGAGGTACATTAGAGTTCATAGTTTTAGATGAATTTCTGAAAATAAAACATGACTCCAAAGAACTGAGAGTTTACCAATATTGCAAGCCTGAATGAATTATCAACCCTAACCCTTGTGTCAGAGAGGGCTGAGAAAATGATGTTTTTTCATGATTAGAGAGAGATCCAGACTAAAGAGTGGTTTATCTTTAACAGGGATCAACCACATTTTCCCATTTATGTAGTAACATTCATTAGCTGAGGAACTCAAACTGCTTTACAAACATGAGTTAGCTAAGGGCTGTGAAGTAGACAGACCCTAGAGTAACCCTTTTTAGAATGAAAAGACTTCCCTGAAGAAAATTCACATGGTTTAAAAAATGCTCCCTGGCAAAAGGCACCCAAAAAGTGAATTTTGTGAGGACAGTTTTCTTCTATATCCATGTCGGCTGTGTTGTATTTTCATATTATTTTTATATGTTGCACTTGGAATTCGGGAAAGACCAAATATTTACTAAAGGGACAGCTGACAGTCCAGTAGTTATTAAAAACACCCACCTTCTTTTAGCTGTGATTGAGTTGAACTGAACTTCACTTTTTATAATCCTGTTTCTGTTGGCAAACTTCACTTTTCCAGCTGAACTTCCCATGAGCTCATGACTCACAACAATGCCACCTTCTGAAATCCTAAACGCTGGCTTAGAAATCACTCCTTTCTCTGACAAAGTCCCTGTAGGTTAAGCTCACATACTTGCAACAGCAAAGCCATTAATCACTGATCAACTTACATTCCCTTTTTGAAAGGGGAGAGAGAAAGGCATCTTGGAGAAGCTGGAAGCTGGCAATTCAGGTGGAGCAAAGCTGATGCCCTTTACTATGAGCTACTGGAAATGAATGTTTGGGTTCAGCTGGAGGATCAGTAACTGAAGATGTTTTAGCAAACAGACTTTGGGGGTAAAGACAATGAATCACTTCACTTTAAACAGCAACAAAAAATAAACCAACAAAAAAAACCAAACCAAAAGCCCCCGAAACACCAACCAAAAAACCAAACAAGCCCAAACCAAACAAAATAATGCCTTGGCCAAACTTTCAGTTGAAGAGTCTGTGTCCCTGTGAAATGGCTTGTGAATGTAAACAGTGAATGCAAAAGAATGGGAAGAAGGGAAAGCTGGAAGAGAGCGTGGAGGTAAGGCCAGCCCTGGTCAGCCATGTAACTTCACTTGCGATCCACTGAGTTTTGAAAAGTAGGTGGGAAATTTGGCTTCCTAGTAAACGGATGGGATATTTCCAAGAGAAATTAAAAGGCAGGTAAAACAATCCTGGAACATAACATTGCCAAGCTCAGAGCTGGTGACATTGGCTAAAATGTTAAATTCTGCCTCTCTTTTGGCAGTTCTTGTTTACACTGCTTCTTACACTAGTTAGTGGTCAACTCATGTTCATATATCTGTTTAAATGCTTTGGTGCTTTCTGTGGAATATTTTCCACAAAGTACCAAGATATTTTTCAATGTTTTCTATTTTAAATGAAGAACATTTCAATGAAGAAAAGCAATGAAAAAAGGCTCTCAGGGTGAGACAGAACAAGCTGTGAAACTATCCCTCTTTAAAATCCTTTCTCTTTCATGGTGTGACTGCTGTATGCTCTCTGTTAAATGCAATGTGGAATTACTTGTGTGAGTAGGCAAAATGTTTAGAATCGAGTCACAGTATTTTCAAGGAGTTACAAACAGCACCTTTTAGGATTAAAAATCTTTAATAACAATGCTTAAAACCTTTCACAAAATCCAGAGGCCAAGGGGTTCTTCACAACTGAGCTTTATAGAATTCTTAATTTTTTTTTTTAAATGCCAGTAGGTTTTTATCACCCAACTTCAGCTGCCTTCCAGTAGGAAAAAAACCATGAAATTCCCCTGGCCATTCTTGAAATGTCTCTTCTAGGTTCCATCTGGCTTCAGATGAAGGAGCCTACTGATTTTAAGAAACTGAAGAAAGGCAGGGAGGAGGTTAGTCATCAGTTGAAAGGGAAATCACCACTAAGAACCATGGGAATATGGCTGTTAGGAAGAGCTTTGCATTAGTATGGAATTTACCAGGAAAGAAGTGCAAAGATAGCATACAAAGGCAGGTTGTGGTAGCAGAACAACTAGGGCAGCAAGCATTGCTGCAGTCTGGATGAGCTGAATCACAGAACGATGAAATGAAGAATGACAGTAATTTACCAGTGAGTCTATATTCTTAATGAGTATAAGATCCCTATAATTTTACTGACAAGGCATTTGATGTACTGTTCTCCAGTTTATTGCAGTAACAGCAGGAAGTGTCTTTGAAAGCAAAACAACATCAACATGAAAAAACCCCTATAGAAAAGTAATGTGTCATGTGTCCAGGCCTCTGAGTCCTCTTCTTCCTGAAGTTGCATTCTGACCCCTGTGATCAAGAATGCCATACTGATACTTGGAGTCCCTTAAACACTGCAAATAATTTTTTCCCCACCAGGGTAGCATGGCTGGGGAAAGAATGCTTCAAGTCTGTTCTGTGTTGACGAGGTTGCAGCTGGAGCATGCATCCAAGTTTGAATCCTTCAGGCATTAAGAAAGAGGGAGGGTAAGTAAAAAGAATTTATGAGAGGTACTTAATATGCATGAGCAGAAGCCTAGAAAGCATGATATATGCGAACAGACAAGAGAAATTAGAGGGGTTTAAACTGGAAAGGAAAAGAAAGAGGAGGAAACATAATGGTTTTGAAACACCTATCAAATTGCTGTAAGAAAGAATAATCTGCTTCCCAGGTGCTTGATAGATAACACAAGGAGTAACAGGTCTTGGCTACAGAGAGGAAGCTTAGATTTGACATTTGAGAAAGCTTGGAAGGGCTGCCTTTGCCATACAAAGCTTTAAGATAAGGGCATCTCTGAAATATCACTGACATTGCCTTGGGGCAGGAGGCTGGAGCCAGGGATCTCTTCAAATTCCTTCCAGCCTTCCAAGAAGTTGGTTGTAAAGGGAGAAATAATAATAGCTGTCTGTCTCTGTTGGCTGTTTTAGACACAAGAGAAGCATTCCCATCAAGGAAAGAAATATATACTAAGCTGATCCTGTGTGAAAACTTTGTTTGGTTCTGGGAAACATGCTTAATGATTGCAATTCTTGTATAGACCTAGGATAGTTTTGACACCAGCAAAGACCGTAACCACCTTCACAATACCTGACATGTAGTATGGGAAGGTAGAGTAATATAAAGGAAAGCCTCTTACTGGGGAAAATATACAATCTTTCTCAGTAGTAAGATTTATAAGAGGTTGTAAATGCTAAAACTTGGCCCATTCCACAATGACTCAGGATTGCAGCCATTTGGCCTTGGAGAGGATAAATGACTTCTGCAAAATGCATGTTAAAAGGAATGACTGCTCTGATGAAGAAGCAGGAGATAAAATCTCTGCAAGAACCAGTGAGCGCAGGTGCTTTCAGGGTCCAGAGCAAACCAGTGTAGGAGAATTCCAAGTTTTATGCCAACATTTGTGCTTTACGCTCCCAGCATTTTTGCACTGTGCCCGCCAGCATTTACCTTCTCTGGCATGAGCTGGAGCCAATCATTTCCTAACCAAGCAAAAATGTTTAGATAATTTGGTCTGCATCTGGAGAACCCTAAAACAGTCATGAATCAACATAAGGGAATGTTTCAGCTCAGTCCCCTGCAGCAGTCCCTGGATATTTCTTTTAAACAGGGGTGACACAGTGCCCACCCTGGAGCTGCACAAATCCAAGGAGACAGCAAATATTCACTTTCCCATCTGTCAGCAGCAAGCACAGCCTTGGAGCAGTAAATGTGCCGACTAGCGATTAGCAATAAAAATCCAATTATTATATAGCAGCAAAAGTCTTTGGCTGGGAAGTTTTAGAGCACGAAGCAAGAACTTGCATTTTCTGGCCACCTATTCAGTTCAGTGGGAGGCTTATCTGTTCACGTAAGGTGACTGGGTCTCCTGGCAAGCTAGAAGAGGAGAGTCTCTCACTGCTTCCTTTTAAACAGATTTCACAGACTTCTCACATTTTTGTAGGAGAAGGAGAGGAGGTTAAAAGTTCTCTGGGTGACCTGTGCCAAAAATGTGAAGTGGGAAGGAGACTGCAGAAAAGCATGTCCTTGAAGCAGGGAGATCTGGGTGCAGATAGGTGCTCCTTTGGGAGCACAACCTTTGCAAGAAGAGCCTGCACCCAGCTGCCCTCAGTGCTGCTGATTGGGAGTTGGTCTGGCTTCCTTCTAGACAGAAGGATTTGGACACTGTCCTGGTGTTTACTGACCTTATCACCTCTACAACTACCTCAAGGGAAGCTGTAGCCACATGGGGTTCAGCCTCTTCTCCCAGGCAAGAAGTGACAGGATGCCAGTACATAGTCTTAAGCTGTGGCATCAGAGATTTAGGTTGGAGATCAGGATAAAAGGGTGATTAGACATTGGAATAGGCTGCCCAGGAAGGTGGCAGAGTCACCATCCCTGGAGTTGGGTAAGGAAAGACTGGACATGCCACTCAGTGCCATGTTCTAGTTGACATGGTGGTGTTTGATCAAAGGTTGGACTTGATGATCTCAGAGGTGTTTTCCAACATAATTGGTTCTATGATTCTGAGCTATCTGCTACTGTCTCACTACTCCCTGCCCTTGACAGGGCAATGAAGATGGGAATAGTCTCTCCCTTCACAGGCATTGAGATTTCAGCTCTAAACACCGGATGGAGAAATTGCAAGGAAAAAAAAATGATCCTTAAGTACCTTGACTATAAGTACAGCCTGTAAGGTACAGAAAAACCATTATGTGCAGAAATACTCATGGAAAGGCATTAATTATTTTATTAAGAGTCAAAAGAATAACAATTTTTTAAAAGTACATACTTTTAATAGTTACTACTTGACAGATCCAAAATTTCACTGTTAGTGGGAAATTATCATGGTTGTGTTGCCAGTAAAATCTCACATGAATTGGCTCTTATTTTCATGTCATTTAACATTTTTCATCAGTGACATGGAAAATAAAATAATTCCCAGTCTTAACAGTTATTAAAGCTTCATCTGACACAAAGATTTGAGATAGTGGGTTTAAAATGAAGAAGAGATGTCATGGACCAATCTGGGTCTTCTTGTCACATCAAACAAACAAAAATCAACTCCTACAGAGACCATAGGGCAATCAGACCATGAAGGGCGAGCCCTCTTTCCAAGCTTCCAGTGGCCAAAATATGTGCTATAAATCTTGATGTGTGAGTAGGAGAATGGTGAGAATGAGAGGCAAAGGCATATTGCTTCCATCATTCCACTGGTGTAGCCACTTCTAAAGGAACATCTGGTTCATTTATCTGGGAATGATTAGAGAGAAGACTGATCATATAAGATCATACGAGAATGATTAAAGCACTGGAAAATATACTTCAGTGTGAGACAAGAAGAGTTCAATCTATTCTGCTTAACAAAGAAGCCACAGCATGACAAAACTTTGATCTCAGACTCCTTCATCTAGCAGACAAAGATATAACAAGATCTGGGACAGAATGACAGCAAACCCAGATTATAAATAAGATGTAATTTTTTATAAAATCACAGCAATTTTAAGCTAGTAATAGAATTATTTATAGGAAAGAAGCTTTAGTTCAAGGAAGAAAATGTTCATGAAAACCTCCTAATTCATGGTATATGTGATGTCAAATTCAATAACTAAAGTAATCCCTCAAACCAGATAATCTATGGGTTACTAAGAAAATATCCCACAACTGCTACATTATTATTTCATTATATGTTACAAGCATGTCAACAGACATATCAATAAAATCCACATTTCTTTTCAGACAATACTATGCATCTATGTCTGAGAAAGTCTCTTCCCCAAATGGGTTCTAAAAGAAATTATTCTATGCCCTATTTTGCAGATTAACTTATTTAACTAAAATCAGACTGGAAGCTTGTGGCAGAAAATGGATTCGAATCTACATAGTTCTTAGTGCTTCCTTAACCAAAGTGTCATGCACACCTCACTGGGACATCTGCCAATGTTCTGTGCTTACAGAGTGAGTGCCCTTCTTAAGGCTTTTGCAGTGCCCACATACTGGTGGGCACTGTGCCATGAAATGGTAATGGAGGAGGCAGAAGGAAGGGGCATTTTTACAGAGTTAATAGGGAAAACACCTCAGCTGTTGCTGATGGGACAATACTGAAGGGATTTCTGGATCAGTGTTCCTTCCTTTTATTATAGCCTGTAGAGGACAATAAAGTAAGTCTCACATAATGTGAATTAGCTATTAACCTGTCAGTGCCAGACACAGAGATATAGAGTGCAATGTCCGGAGAACGCAGGCCCACACTCCTGATGTGCACAAAGCTGAGAAGACTTTCAGATTTGTATTGCTGTGAAAGCACTTGAAATGCAGCCCAGCATCTACATCTCAGCTCACTGTAACCACAGCCAGACTTTGCTCATGGGAAGCCATTGCCTCTGATGGACTGGCTTTGGATGCACACTGCAGGGTGCCTATGGTCTTAGTCCCATTGCCTCACCCAGCATCCTCTGAGTGTTTTTATTCCCTGTGCATTGACAGCAATGCGCAGGGATGGGAGCAGAGGGGTTGGTACAGAGGGAGGACTTGCACCAGTTTTCCCCCAGCCCAGAACATCCAACACATTCCCAAAGCACAGCCTTTGCAAGAGTCTTTAACCCATCCTGAGATTATAGCTGTTCCAGGTCTGTCCTGTTTGTGTAGGAGGCCTGGCACTTATCAGTCCTGAACAAGGCAGGCAGCAATACAGGGACAGGAAGAAATTTTCATGGAAAATGGAGCATTCTTCAAGAGCTGAGGGAAACTGGTTTTTGTTGACAGTTTTGCCTAAAAATATTTAATATTTTTAGGATTGAATTAATTACCTGCCTTTTGTCTTCTCGTTTAGAGAAGAAGAGGGAATTATTCTTCTCTGCTTCTGTTTTAATTCTCGTTTTTCATCCTGCATTTTCAGACTGCATTTCTATTGAAGCTCAGTGTTTTGAGAGGGATGTTTCTAAACTCGGGTGGAAGCAAAAAAACAGGATTTTCATTCGAAAAATGGAGGCCCATCATCAAAGAGCTCTGGTGTTGGAATGTATCTACATCTTCAGGGACATTAGGTCTATAAGAATCACCTGGACTCAGTGGCTGTTCCTTTGGTAGAGATAACCATATCCTTTATGGCTATGTGTCATTTGGAGTAGGATAGAGAAGCCATTTCCTGTCTAGTGCCTCCAACTTGCACATGAACACACATACACAGGCAGTCAGACACACTGTGCCTTTCCCTGCACCCTGAAGAGTCAGCTTGTGGTTTCAGGTGTTTATGTATCTGTCATCATTAGTTAATGCATTGGAAATGCTGAGCAGCGATTAAATAGCAATTAGTAAGCTTAATGCTTTATTATGGTCATTATTCCTTCCCAGTTTGCTCCATGACAGCAAGAATGGCTTGGCTACAAGCCAAGTGATTGCTCATAAGGGTGATTATGCATTTCCATGGCAGTCAGAGAGTTATTCTCTGAAGAAATCCAAAAACCATCAATGAAGAAGTAAGTCTGTGAGATGCATAGCAGGAGTGACTACTACTATAACAACATTACATATCTTCAGACATTTTGGAAACAGTCCTTTGGCAGAGGAGCTGCACTCCTCCCATCCATGCTACGGGCTTTTTCTTCACTTTTATGATACTGCTTTTTTATTGTTTCAGACTTTGAGCACTGTCATATGAACTCTAAAATTATGACATTCATTTTCTTATCTCATTAGGATAAGCAACAGATGAAAGATTGTGGAGATCCAAAGACCCTTGTCCATTTGGTTCTGTTGGTCTCTCCAGCATGCCCTGTGACTGCAAGAAGGCATATCTCAAGTTATTCAGCTGTAACTAAGCTGACTAAATGAAAACAAAAGAGCTAAGAGTAGCCAGGTGTGGTGCCAACCTTTGCTCATATGCTTTTGTTTGCAGTTGGCAGAGTCCAGGCTCAACTTATTTATTTTATTACCTGAAAACCATATCTCTATATTTAATTGGTCAAAAGGAAATGAGCATGTCTTGTGGCTCCTGACTGAGCTGGGAAAAGGTAGTGGTCAATTTATATTACATCTAAATTTTTTGCTACAGAACTGCAGTGCTATCCAGCTCGTTGTCACTGGAGTCTTTAAACAGCTGTTAAAAACTTTAACAGAAGTATAGCTATATATAAAAAACTTCTTCAGTCATATCCCAACATTAAGCAGAATTATCCTTAAACTACAAGTACCTTTTCGAACAGATGCAGTAAAATAACATATTCATCCAAGAGGTATCACTTTTGTAAACCTTCTCAAACCTGGGAGATTCTTTGTCTAGGGCTGCAGGACTGGCTGCTTGTTTTGTATCTAAGCTATATCTAATTCTCATTTGAAAAACTTGCTAGCTTAACTAGTTAAAAGAAATTGGAGCATGCAGCAGGGGTTCTATGGAGACAGTGATATTTTAAGGCTATGTGATAAATCCATTTAGAAATAATGTCTATGAACAATACACACCCTCAGTATGTTAAAAGACTAATTTCTAGCCTCAAAAAAATATTTTTCTTTGTCCTGTTGCTCACATTGTCTCCTCCACTTTCAGATCTGAGGGTAGGACAAATGAATTACTGTATCTGCAAAACTGCAGTTGGTAGGTCTTCATTGAAGGTAAAGCCTTCCTGGTGGCTTCCTGATCTGGACAATAATCAAAGAATGAGCAGAAAATGTATTTTGAGCACCTTCTCCACTCTGGCTGTTGAATGTAGAGAAGAATAAAGAACGAACACAGCAGCATAACATGTACTGAAAGTACGCTAAAAATCAGGAGGCCTTTGAATTTAGGAAGCTGCACTGTTTTGCTAGAGAATTGTCACCATTCACTCTCAGTATTGTAACATTTGCAAAACTCTCTAAAATCTAGTGTAACATTGCATTTCTAGAGAACTACGTGAGTCTAAGCCTTTATTAATTCTTAGACTAAACAGGTATACATGTGGGACTTGCTGACATGACAAAGTCCCTTCAGGCTGCAAGCAGAAAAGATTTGCTCATGTGTAAATATGTCAGGAACAACAAAATCCTGAACAACAATTCACTTTGAAATACAGGTCAGTGAGAGAGGATTTACAGCTAAGACTTTTCTTCAAAGCTGTGATTTACATCTCTTTCTATATCTGTAGAAAGCCCTTTGTTTTTCTGAGAAATCATGATAAACTCTGCCAGACTTGAATACTTTGTCAAAGGTGATACTATAAAATTACGGTGTGGTTTTCAGCATAGCCAGATCAGCTAGGATGTTTCATGCCTAGAAAGCAGACACTGGGGTATTGTTTTCCTTTGGATAGATTTTATGACTGCTATTCTGAGGTATTAAAGTCTTATCTCTGAGCCTAATGCCAAAATTAAAAGAACGGCCAAGATACTGTTAGCTTCCATAATTTTTAAAATATCGCCACCAAGTGGTGAAAGGGAATTAATACCATTTTCCAGGTCCTGTAGGCTGCAGGTGGATGGCAGTACTTAGAAATGACAGTGCAGATCAAAATATCGGCATAATAACACATGCAAAGCAAATATTAAAGATCATGCAATCAAATTAAGTTCTTATTTTAGGGTAGATTAATCAAGGAGGTAAACCAGCTGAAATGTAGATGACATAGCTTTTACTACCATGCCCTGCTGTAAAAGAAACAGCCCTAAGTAGGCAACTTTTTATTTGAACCACTGACATTGATGGTTATGAAGAAAAGAACCACTTGAACTGCACAACTCTGACATTCCACCATTCAGAAAACTCACTAGAAATGAATGCTTTAATGCATCTACTTATTTAACTGGCTGGGTTACAAAGAGTTAAGTCGATTAAAAATTAGCGTGCTATTATTTAGTTACAATTTTTCTCGATTAATAAATGTTGCTTGTAAACTGTATGATTGCAGTAGAAACAGAGTTCTCATAGTGGGCCCTGAACAACAAGCTGGACATTGAGTCAGCAGAGTGCCTTTGTAGCAAAATCCAACAGTATCCTGGGCTGGAGCATATGGGGAAAGCCTGAGAGAGCCAGGACTGTTCAGCCAGGAGAAGAGAAGGCTCGGAGGGTGTTTCTCATCGATGTGTACAAATATCTTAATGAAGAGTATACAGAGACGGATCTCTTTTCAGTGGTGTTCAGTGACATGACAATGGACATAAACTGAAACACAGGAAACTCTGTCTGAACATCAGGAAGCACTTTTCATAGTATCATAGAATGGTCTGGGTTGGAAGGGACCTTTAAAGATCTTCTAGTCCAGCCATTACTGTGATGATGACCTGCACTGGCACAGGTCACCTGGAGAAGTTGTGGATTTGCCATTCTTTGGAGGTGTTCAAAAGTCATCTAGGCACTAGCTCTGTTTCCATTCACCACATCAAGTTTACCAAAAGGTACTACTTAAAAGTGAAGCTCCTTATTCACAAAAGGAGACTGTTGACTTAAAAGTTCTAAAAGGGAGAACAGGAACTTCATGTGCTACATCTCTGTAGTGATCAATGTGTTGAGTTCACTAAATATGACTTTGCAATTACTTTATCTGTTCTTATTTGCTTTCCAATTCAAAACTATTTTCTGTATTTTATGACAGAAGCCAGAAAAACACACAAAATTACCATCATTGGTTCTTCTGCAGAACCAACATATTTTTATGTCTCTTTTAGATTTTCTTAATTCTTGGCATCACAATTAGCATTTTCTTTAAAGAAAAATCATCTTTTAATAGAATTTTGAGATCACCTTCATTCTGTGTTCCACATCATGATTGCCAGGCTCTGCAATCATAAGGCCTTCTTTGGCCCCATATTATTTACCATTTATAAAAGCTAACTATGCAGAAGGAAAATATGGTCTTTAGGAAATTTGTGTTCAGGTGCAGGCACAGAATCTGCCATTAGAGGTGGCCAGCTCCTGGCCCATGGCCCCTGTGATGTTCCTAGATATCCTAAGAAACCATTTCATCTGGAATTTCTGCTCTTTCACCTAACAAAAGCAAGCACATTTGGCATCCTGCCCTTTGTGAAATTCAGTGCTTACATAGTCATTAATCCTATCCTGTATATTCCAGATTTTTAAATGGCTCTCACAAGCCAGGGGACAAGGCTCTAGTTTCATGTGATTTATTTAAGTTTTGAAAAAATGCAAAAGAGCAACTTCTTCTGGGCACTTAAACAAAGAAAGTCTTCCACATCTCCAGTCATCCATGAACGTTATCATCATGAAATGTCCATTTGGTAATTCATTGTGTTGTGATCAACCACAAACATCACCTAATACAACCAGCTCCAAAGACAAAAAAACCACACACATACAACAAGACAACTTTTCACTCATTCTCTGGAATAAAGAGCCTCCTGCAACTGTATTATACTCTGTTTTGAGCCAGTGATCCAACACAGACAACCTTGCCTTGGGAATCTTGTCTTGTGTTTCATCAAAGACCTTTCTCCAAACCACTGACACTAAGAGGCTCTCTGTTGAGCAGCAACATGGTGTCAGAAAAAGACTCAAAGGAAATTTTACATAAAGATTGCTGCTTTATAAAATAACTTTATTTTTCCAGATCAATTACATGCTCAAGTCCAGCTTTTGGAATTGAAAGTCAAACCTGAAAGCAAGCTCCAGCTCATCACTCCATGGGTATCAGAGGAGACTGTGCACGATATGGCCACTACCAGTGTCACAGTCATACTGTTACAGCATTCCTGTTCTGGAAATACTGCTACAAAACTAAAATACTCAATTCTTTATTGTGCATTTAGTTGCACAAATGTTACTCATAAGTGGAATATGTTCATAAAACCATGTAGCTAGGTATGTGTTTGTTTAAAACCTTGGAGGAATGCCAGACCTATATTTTCCTGCTTCCTGTTACTTAGAGGAACAGGGTGCAGTGGAAATTTGTTGTGTAGTGGGCACAATACACTCCTAAAGAGTGGAGAAAATGAAGGTGCCATCCGTTGCACACAAATCTGTAAGAATTATATTGGTTTATGACAGTGACCTTGGTGCAAATGAACACTGGTAAGGAATAAATTCTAAATTCAAGAGGCTAGGTCAGCCTTGTTTTAGCAGGATGATGGTTAGCTTGTTAATTGTATATGGTTTTAAGCTGATATAGCTTAAACAGTACAAAAGCTAGAGGTTAACTGGTCAGCAGTAGGGAATAAAGATGCAAAGCACCTCAATATCAGTGTATTATCTGTCCTCTACTCATGTAGCTGTTGCTGGATTAAACTGCCTGATTAATGCACCTTATAATAATTATGTCTACAAATCAATCGCACAATTTCAATTACTTGATTAGTATAAAGCTTTATGTGGTGAAGGCACCATTCAAAGTTAATGCCCCAGTCTACTACAACTTATACATGAAAAGGTGCTGATGCCACTGTGGCATTGTGGATGTGGCATTGTCTAATTACATTTACTAGGCCGTCTTCTCAATCATATCAAGGTCTCACATGCAATTTCTGTTTTGCAATGGAAGCTTGTGTGCAGGTTGCTGCATTGACAGACAGACTAAGGAATGAACCAGGGACCCTGAAGGAAACAAAAACCTCGAGGATCTGTGTGGTGCTACAGTTTGAGCTGAAGAGTTTTTGACACCATAGCTATGTGCTGTAACACATCTCTGTGAATCAGCACAGATGGGACCTGTACCACATACCACAAGGGGTTTGCCCTTCAGTTCACCTGAGTTTGGCTACCTCGAGCAGATGAAATTTGGCCAGGGGGCTAACAATGAACTGGCATGTTTAAACTTCAACTTGGTTAATGAATAAATACCTATGAACACCACTTCAAAATGGTCTCTTAGACTCTCTGCCTTTATTCAGTCTTACAGTTACTGCAATAAAAGTTGTGTCAGTTTCTGACTTGTAACCTCAGTGATGTGACAAGGTTATTAATCCTTTTGTCAGATTAAGCCATGTTGAGAGACCAAAGCAGAAAACAAGGATCAGCTTAGTTTACCAGCATCCTCCTGTGTTTGGGTATGTGTATATCTTGCTACAGCAATGACAATTCTGTTCAAGTTAAGCCAAACTCTTTTTCTTTTTACATATACATATTCATGTTTAGCATAGATTTTGATTTTCTGTGTAGGAAAGTATGATGAAAATAGTCCCAATTTTGGCAACTGTCTCAGACTATAGGGATCTAAGGCAATGTTTAGTTGCTTCCATTTAATCTGTGCAACTCCCCTGATTATAGTGTTTATACAATTTCGTTAACATTAAAGTGATGAAATGGTGAACTAGGCCAACTGTCTTCTCTTCACAGACCCAACACTGCAATGAACAATCTGTCGAAGACATAAAAGCTCTTAGAGAAAGTAATCACCTGACTGCAGACACTCAGGGCAGACTTTGTAGGTGTCCCATGGTTTCCCTAACCTCTTCTGAATATGTGGCGACCTTCTGGTGACTTGGCAGGATGATTTTGCTGCACCCAGTCCCACCAGCCATTGACAGATGGTCTCGTTCTTCTTTTTAGAGTAGGCTACTAAATAACTGCTCATTTTTTGAAAGAGGGTTGAGCTTGGGCACTAGTGAGGTTTGAATATCAGGGTTGCTTTAGTTGCAACTTCTGTGTGTCAGCAGAGTAAGCCAAAGCCCCAAAGGCTGAGAATGTGGATAAGACAACATCTGTTCAAAACCAGTTCTATTAATTTGATTCAGACCTTTTATGTTTCATGACACGTGAACAGAGCACTCTCAATTGAATTCTTCCCACAGGTCCAGTCTGCACTGACTGCTCCCCCAAGGTAAACCTCACTCCAGCTCCTGGCCCCCAAGAGTGCAGCTGTTAAGCCACAACTGCCTGCTCCTAAACTGATTTCAAATCCTGTTTTCCCCAGGAACCTAATTCATTCACAGCCTTGCTCAGCCACAGAGCTGAAGCTGACACCAGATTTATGACTAGCCTTACTTTAATTATGATGGGATAACAAACGCCAGTGGTTTCTGTCAATCAAGCAGCGGTCAGTTGTCCAGCTCCCGGAATCCCATATCCCTCAAGCTGCAAGTGTCTTCTGTATACATTTATTTAGTTTCTTATATCTTGTAGCATACTGCTGGGTATTAAGCTTTATTATTCTCTTCCTAAATAGTTACATACTTACCCCAACCCTCAGGGGCGCACACAACCTCCAAGACTCAGCAATGACGGGTGTTCAGATCAGGGTATTTCTTTTAATGGTTTAGCTGGGCTTGTCCCAGTCTGCAGACACAATACCACAGGTGTCATTTGTAAACCATTCTTAGTCCCTGGAAGGACAACAGATGTTTTGGCCATTTGTCTGGTATCTGAGCCTTTAGCAGTCAGTCTCCTCTTTACTTCAGTAGCGCAAATGTAATAATTAGACTTGCAGTTTTCCAGGCCCTTGTTACATTGCCTTAACCTCTGCCTCACTACAGTCTGCATCTCTAGCATTTGCAATACAAATGCACCTGACAAGTGGCCTGCAGTCCTGGCAGTGCCTGTCAGAGTTGCCCCATAATCAAAGAAGGACTGCACTAAGGTCACCCCCAAGCAGCAGATGCAGGCCCCAGTCCTGTATCTGCCAGGCTGCCTCGTGCTCTTGGATGCACTGATCATACTTCATCCATCATTTTTGATCAGACCTTTGTAGTCTCGTGCATCAGTGGGCAGGTAAGATGGGAAGTCTCTTATACAGCAGCCATTTGTTTGGAAAGGGATTCTCTGCCTTTGTGTACAGACTTCTTTGCATCCACTCTTGTTCTTTCTCTTCTTCATACTGTAAACCTTCCTCTAACCAGCCTGCAATGTTTAGTGCAGCTTTCACATAAAAGCAAAGTATGATAAGGTATCTGTAGCAACAGCCAGTTAAAGTGAAGTAAAAAAGGAAAGATTTTCAAGGTTAAATATATAGTAGGAGGTGATTTAATTACTTACAGGATAGGAGGATAGAGAGCCCAAACAGACAAATCAGTGCAGCTGGAATAATGACTCCCAGCAGCCTTCCAGGAAAGTACAGAGGAAAGATAAGTCCATCATGAAAGAGGCTTAAGATAACTCATATTATATTGCATTTGCTGTGGGCTAAGCCTGAATACAGGATAGTTGCCATGGCTTAGCTGATGTGCAGTAACTTCTTAAGCTCTCATACCTCCACCACGTGTGTGAGCCTTAAGGTTGCAGAAATACATTCTAGATCAGATTGGCATAGTTCCATAAGAACACATGGAACTTAAAAAACTAGGAAAAGAAAACAGAATTTTATTCAGGAACAGAGAGAAAACCACTTCCCTCTGGAATTTTTTTCTTTTTTTTTTTTTTTGCTTCCATTCAAATTTATGTAACAACTTGCAGCATACAACTTGTAGTAGTGTGACATATAAGAAGGGAACTGCTACAAGAAGAGTGAAAGTCAATGATGTGAAAGCATGTTGTTGTTAAAATAATGGAAAATGAAACATAAATTTCAGTTGTGTGCTGAACTGGGTGAAAAACGGAGCGGAGAAATGCATGTTTTGGTGAGAATTCCATGCTTTGGGAACCAGGATCAACATCCAGGTTTAGTGCCGGAGTCACAGAAACAAGACTTTTTCTCACAGTCTTTCCTGCTGGAGCTGTTCATACCCTTCAACTGTTCTTTGGTTTAGAGAGCAATGTTGCAGTTCAAGGTACTCATGTGTGACTTCCAGGGCCACCTCGGATGACCAGAGTTAAACAAAGTGTACAGTTTGAAAAGCAGAAGTTCAAACACTCTCTGAGTCAATGACCAAGGTACTCTCCTACAATATCAGACCTAAACATAATTTCTTGCTCCAAATCAGACAAGGAAATGATCTGAACATTGTCTTCATGTACCACAAGTGAAAGCTGTATATGTACCTAGATCAACTATAAGCAGCAGAGACGATGACAAGAGTTATGAGGGCAGCATATATCCATGGTCCTGCTTTCCACTTAGTCAGTCAGAGCCTGAAAACCTAGTCAAGGCTGTTGGCTAGGGAAAGGAATGAGCCATTTCAGAATAAGCAGTTGTCATCCTTACCCCTTCCACTGGCAGCAGAAAGTCTGGCTCCTCTGAACTGTGCTCCACACTTTCATCATAGCTCTGTCCTTCCCCTCATTCCCTTCCTCTTTTCCTGTACTAGGAAGAACCCAGACTTTTTCTCCAGGCAGCAAAATTCATTTTTGCTGATACTGCTAATATGCCTTAAGCTGAATCTGGTGTAAAACCAACACTTAACTAACACTTTTGACTAATAAATCTCATTTTATTCCAAACTCTCTATACTTTTATCAAAACTCACAAAGAAATGTAACAACCTGCAAAAAAAGGAAAAGAGTTTTGTCTCAGTCACAAGATATTTAGGAACTGTATACTAAAGTTTTCCACTCCAACCAAAAGGATTTTTTTCTGTCATTTCCTTAAAAAACAAACTGAAAACTTGAAAATCTTAGAAAGATGTGAAAGATAGGGGCAATCCATTTTAAATCAGAATGAAAGAGATGTTGATGACCTCAAAGACAAGTAGAGGAAAAAAGATCTGTAAAAGACAGATCACTAAGTACATTAAAAGCAGTAGCTGTGGTAGAAGCCACTTGGTGTGAAATCTCTGATTTCAGCAAATTCTACATCAAAATCCCTCCTTTTTCAGTGCACTCTCCAAAACTGTCCCCCAGTTGGAGAAAAGGGTGGTATTCAATACACTGGAGAGTACTAGAAGGCAAAGAAAAAGCCGAAATTAGCTCTTAAGACAAAGTGGCTGTCTGTTGGGTAAAAAGAAAATGGCATAGCTGATGAAGACATGGTGACCTTGTTGCCTGGAAACATTTGAAGTGTGGTTTGTTAGTGACTTCCAGTTGGCTGGGATAGCCTGGTACCACACAGAGGTGTTGGCTGATTGCTAGCAATGTGCAAGCAGCTCCTTTTCTGCAGGGTCATTCTGCCCTTTGGAACAAGACTAATTCAGCTGGTGAAATGTCTGCATGAGGTTTACTGCTCCAGAGCACCTGACACCTGCAACCATAAACAGCACACTCCAGACTCAGAATATAAATGTAAATCTTGGCCTTGATACATTTCATCTCTCAGTATTTTCTAAGAATGTGTTCAGCTTTGGCCTGTTTTACCTCACGTTCAGGTAATTTTTTTTATGAGAGTTTATTTGAGGATTAACGTAGTGACTTGTTAAATACATGATCAAAATCAAATGACAAAGCACAGTAATAGTACCAAATTAAAGGGAATTTGATAGCAAATTTCTAATAGAGAAAGTGTAAAAAAGATCTTGTCCCAAATTCTGTTCATAGGTTTTCCACTTGTGGAATTTCTTCATTTTTATAAATTACCATCTCCTCTGCAAAAGATTATTGATCTTATTTTTCCTAAGTAGTGATGAAATTTGTGGTGTTAATCATGTTGCCTTCTACTGAGAAGCACAAATGCTCGTGCTTGTGGACTAAGTTGCCACAGGTGGAGAAACCAGAGAATGAGAGCTGGGTTATTTTCTTTGCATTTTCTGATCTCAAACCAGATGGTAGAAAACCTTGCAACAGTGGTTTTCACTTGCCAAAGAAGGTGAGGAATCTTTTTCTGCATCAATAAGAACTGTAGTGGGTCTCTCTCAAAGTCACAGAAACTCAAAGCAATCCTGCGGCTTTAGTAACCACACTCCATTTGCCCTTCAATCCTTTAACATCGTTCACATCACGACTAGACAAAACCCACAATTTTATTTTCATCTTAGTATCTACAACAGATGAGTTAGCAATTAAGCCTTTTCTATGCCCTAAAGGGGAAGTGGATGCAAACAAGAAGATGAAAAAGAATGTTTTGAAACACCATGCCGTTTGCAACATTTGCAGGACAGCTACTGCAAGGCAATCGAATTGTTTTGCTGGGGAGTTTTATCCCAGACACTTACACATCTGGCTTTTAATGCAGAATTCATTAGCACTTTAATATTAATAACTTTCCATAATAATGGAAAATGCATTGAGATCCTGAAACAAAACCAGATGTTGTTACAAACACTGAGTAAAAGAAGCAGCTCCTCGATGGCACGTAACAGTTACAGCTCTTATTCCACAAATCACTTAAAGCCACTTTTCACTACTATTATTAGCTATAAAAGCCTGCTTGGGTTTTATGAATGCTAAAGAACTGAGACAAAAAGATTGCTTCAAACAGAACAGTGTCTTGATCCTCATAAGTCTTCTGGCCCCTGCACAGACGTGGTCATAAGAAAATGGAGATTATACCAGTCCAATTACATAGAAAAAAATGTCTGAAGATTTAAATACAGTGTATCTACATAGATTTTGTTTTAATTAGAACATAGCAGAATAACAGTCGCAACTTGCAGTGATAGCATCAAATCAAGGCTGTTTCTATGGGAACACCACCAATTCCCAGGAATTATCGTGTCAGTTTGCCATAAATAGATAAAAAAATGGAGGTGGAAAAAAAAAAGAAAAGGGGAAAAAATATTACAGAAGAAAGAGAATGAAGAGGAGAATCCAGTCCTCTCCTTTTGATGGTTAGTGCCAATATATTGTCAAGTTTTAATCTAAATAAAAGTAGTGAGATAAAAATGTCAGTTGCACTGCTTCTGCCATACACTGAGGCCTTGAACACGTTTTATGAAGACTTTCTAAAGCATTTTATGGAAAGAAAACACATGCAATGCATTTTTCTATACTGATCTTCCTACTTCCTGCATTTTCTACAGTGTGAGTGAGCTCAAGGTTGATATGGGAGAGAGAAATACCTTTGATCATATTTGATCATAGACATTTGCTATATAACCTCATTTCAATTTTTCTGCTAGCTCTGTAATTTTTAAGTCTGGTCTGAAAGGGATACAACTCCAGAGAAACAAAAGTAAGCAATGAACATCACAAACAGAAGTCATTATTTCCCTACATCTGCTTATCTGATTGTCTCTCTTTCCCAGCAATCTTCTTCCCAATAGCTACCTCCATCCTGGTGCCTTCAGTAACCACATAAAAAAAAGGGAAACCACTAAAGTTCCTCCCATGAATATCTGGATATGTTCTATTCCTTTGAGACTCCAGTCTAGCAGCATTTCTGCACTCTGAGGCTCAGCAGGCTTGTTTCTCTGGCTTTCCTCACCACTGCAACAGACTCCCTTCTGCGGAGCCAGTGCCCTTCTGATGAGCTGCCCAGTCCAGCAGGAATAGATTCCTGGCACTGTATTCCCAGCTATGAAATTCTCTCTTGCTCATGGTTTGTGACTATTATTTTTTTCCACTTCCAAGATGCGCGTTCTATTCTCAATGATTCTCATTTATTTAACCCCCTCCAGCCATTCCTCCTGCAATTATCCTTTGTAATCTTTTAAGCCCTGCCATATTGTGGTTAGTAGTAGTATTTCCTGAATGACACACCATAACTGTATCATTTGCTTCATATGAGAAAAAATTCTCCTCTTAGAAATAGTCAATGATAATAAATTATTATTTAATTTTATCTCATTGAATGACTGAAAATAATAATGTCTCTTTGAGCAAAATGAGACAGTGATAGTATCAGTAACTGTTGCTGAGAATATTGACAGTGAATTTGATGATAGTCCTTCAAGTGCAATCTTTCCCCTTTGACAACTTGATTAAAATTCCTGTCTGCATACAGCACAACAGAGGGCACTCCCTTCTTCACATCCCTGTGAGTCTGAAGTACTATAAGTGCTCTCATAGGCTGTGAGAGATAGTAACTATATTTCAAAGAGAAAAATGCTTTTAAATATCTTTTATAAAGTTGATACCACCACTTGTAAAAAATATGTGTGAGCCTACTTGTTCCTACAGGTATTGCATGAGTATCTTTCATTTGCAGCAAACTGTAAAATTTCAGGTTTTGTTGTTAAGTGCTGAAAAGCTGATCACGCATTTACTAACAGTATATTTAAACCATAGTATCATAGAATGTCTTGGGTTGGAAGGACCTTAAAGATTATCCTGTTCCAACCCACTGTCTTGAGTAGGGGCACCTTTCACTACACCAGATTGCTCTGAGCCCCATCCAACCTGGCCTTGAACACTACCAGGAATGGGGACCCACAAATTCTCTGGGCAACTTGTTCCGGTGCCTCACCATTCTCACAGTAAAGCATTTCTTGGTTTCAAAAAAGAAATCTTAGTTTCGAACAAGGCTATACTTTTCTTCAGACACAAAGGGCCAAATTACTATTTCAAAGAAAATCGGAAGGATTTACAATAATATACCCACATGCTAAAGCTGAAAATTTGCTTATGCAAACAAATCATGAGACCTGCTGCCTGCCTGTCTGCTACTACCCAGCAATATAGACTGGCCCCTCTTTATGAGCAGGATTTTAAGGACTGTGGAGTTGAACAGTATTTCAGGTTTGACTGACAGTGAACTAGACAGAGAAGAGGAGCAGTCTAGAGGCAGAATAAAAAGAATAGGAATAATTTGCTGGGAATAGTCAGTTATGCCTGCATAACCATCAGGAGCAGTAGGGACTACCTGGGCACTTGTACTCAAGGCGGATAGATATGGACTCTCACCTCACTTTAACTATGCTATTACCTTAGCTGCACATGCTCTCTGTTCCACGATGTAGGAGAGTTTCCTTTGCTATTTAACATCATTCTAGGTAAATTCTGAGTTAAATCTTGTACTTGACATCAATGCTTAAAAATAGAAGTGTTCAGAATAATAAGCCCAGGATGTAGAAAAACACTCATGCTGCTTCTTTGCTACAGTATGACAGCTGAAGCAAAAGGAATTTTGGGGTGGGCGTGGAGGAGGGAATGGCTTGCAAAGATTACAAAGTACCTTTCTATTTCAAGAAAGTGGCAAAGGAAACCACCCTCTTTAAACACCCTATTTGTGCCTACTAATTATTATCTTCAAGTACGCTCCCCCTGGTGGGGATGAAAAGCGCACGCTCTGAAAAGCAAGAGCCCAAAATGGAATTCTGATTCTTGCCCTATTTCACTTTTCACCCTAATTGCAGACTAGCACTAGGCATGCTTTCAGCTTATTATTCTCTGCAGAGGCCTGCTAATGGTATTTCATCTACTGCCTAGTTCTACAGCTTTAACATGGAAAAATTTCTTTCCAATTCAATACTGATGGAGAACAAACAGTAAGTCTTGCCTCTCTGCTTTTTGTTTAGCTGTTCAGTAACTGGATAAACATTAACCAGCTGGATAGTGTAATTATAATTTTTTAAGGGAGTGTACATGCTTGCAACAGCATAGTATCTGGCAGCCTTACAAATATTAATGAATGCATTCTTGTTCCACTCACGCTATTAAAAGTGATTAAGTGCTTTCACAGAGGTCATGCAGAAAATGACTGGCAGAACGAAGCACTGAGGAAAATTCAAAGCTTTTTTACTAAGAGATACATCCTACAGCACCAACAGAAGTAAGTAGAAGAAATACAATTAGCAGAGGAATTGACATTGGGCACTAATTATTTACTATGAGCCTCAATGTACTTGTACACCATTTACAATGCACTCAGCAAACAGCTTGCTCAACAAGATCAGGAGTAAGGGTTTAGGATTTGGATTAAAAACACAGAAAAACGTAAATACTAATATCCCCCTCTAAGGAAATAATCTCTACTAATTATTTGTCTACAGCTTTCCTCAGTATTGTAGTCCAAACTGCATTGGTAAATGTGGCTCCATTGCTCTGTAACAAGCAACTCAGGCCCTTTTAGGAATTTCTTGCTAAAATGTATTAGAGTAAATTACAGTTTTGAGTTATTAATTCTCTACAGAATTTGTACTGATAATAAGGGAAAGATCAATATTTGGAGACAAATATATGGCGATATCTCTGTTCCTACACATGAATGTCGCTGTTAATTGTGTTAGCTCTAAAGCTAACAGTCATCAAACACAATGGCTGAGACTATTATTGTAACAGAATTTTCAAATGTTGAAAGCTACTCACAAATGTAATCAAATGGTACCTTGAAAGGAATAAACTTTTTTTAAAGTATTTTCCCTTTATCTTTTAAGTTTTATGAACTTTTATGCAAAAACTATTTTTACATTGTTCACAAATGCCTTGACCTATTGATATTTTTGTTACGTCTTGCAAATGCATGCATAAATAATGACAAATACAAACGAATTTATATTTTCTGATAATGTATTTAACCTTGATCAAAGCTTAAAGTATTTTTTTTCTGTTAAAATTATGTATTTTTGTTTGTGTTCAGTGATGACTAGAAAGCTTTTCATGTGCTTCTTATTCAAAATACAAAGGTACAAATGCTGTAAGATTATTTTCAGGTTTTTCTTATATTGTCTGGATGGCAAAAAAAGTGTAAGTACTTACGATAAGTACAAGCGCTTACTTTGGCAAGTATTTATGTTGACACATGCCAGTGAAGCTTCCTAAATCACTCTATTTAAAATCAGTAACTATGCTAAATAGTTCTGGTACTTCATCTGGTTGGGACACTTTTTATTTCCTCTTAAAAGGTTTAATTTATTTCAGGTATTTTTGTTTTTCTTTTCTGGGATTTTGAGGAGTCTTAGAGATGACAGTGACATAAACACACTTTTAGTGTAGAAAGATATTTTAAATTAAGAAGTAGTCAATGATACAGTTGCTAAGAATAATCATCATCTACTATTGAACAGGGTATGAATGGGACAAAACTCCTATGAAGTTATATGTGGGGTTTTGTTTTAAATTCCCTTTATTTGTAGCAAAAACTGAGAAATCCAAATGGAATTTCTCCTAGTGCACACCAGATACTGTGGCAGGTCACCATAGGCCATTCACATCTCTCCTGTCTTTAATCACCACAGCTTCTTAGTATAGAGAATCTTAGACTGAGATTCTGCTTTCTTCTGGTTTAGGTTAGATTTATCCTGCCATTCATTTGCACTCGTTAGACTACACATTTGTAATGTTTTAGAAATTACAAGCTGATAATAACTTTCTTTTTTCACAGAAGGTCCAGGGCCAGAAATGGAAGATTGCAAAATGTCTCATTATAGCTGTCAAGGCTGAAGATACCTTCAGCTGAGGTTCAGCCATGAAAGATGTGGCAAAGAAAGGAAATGTAGGAGAAAAACGCCAGGTGTAACAGCTGCCTGTTCTGGAATAAAAAGATGTCAGACCAGGTTGTTTTTCAGTACAACCACTCAGAAAGTACTCTCCAGATTGACCTGAGAGACATGTTCCCAACCTGTGACAAAACTCAAAATAAGCCTTACAGTTGCTTGCAGCTCGATAGTAAGGAACTACAGAGAACCAGCAGCCTGATACAGATATTCTCTGTTCTGAAGAAAATTGTATATTGTTTGATCCATGTTAAAATGTATTGATCACAAATAAAAATACAATTGTGGTACACAACAAAATTTACAATAGTTATGCAGATGGGATGTATGGAAAATAAAATTATATTTCTGGCTATGCATTGTGAAACATATAAATGTTAGCTACAAATAGGTTTGAGGTAAGTTGTCTGTATTTAAAACACTTCAAATGATCTTAAATTGGCTTATAATAAAACCCAGGGAAAGCACATTCTTTATAATAATTTAGTGTCAGTTTTGTTCCTGCTGCATTGCCCTTTCTGTGATCTTGGATGAAGCTGGGAAGAGGAGGAGGAGGATTTCATGGGAGGAACCAGAAGAAAAGGGGGCTTCGGTGCACTGGCCTTCACAAAGCCCCTTGCAGTTTGTACAGGAGTCTCTGTCTTCTTCTACCAGCATCTCTAGAAGTACCTTTATTCTGATTCAGCATTGGAAAGGGAGCACTTCTTTCCTCTTTTTCCTTTTCATCTGCATCTCCCAGAAACAAAACAGAAACACGAGACATCATTCTTAGACATGCAATCCAGTGGGCTTCTCGTAATGAAATCTAAATCACAACAGGTTTCTGTAACTAGGCAAGAGGCAAGTAATACCTACTGCAGTGTATTAGATATGTGTGAAATGTGTACCAGAGGTAAAGCTGATTGTTTCCAACTAGATCAGTGTATAAATTTTGAACTGGGTCAGTTCAGCATCATAGGTGGAAATGGTCACTACTAACTGTACAAATTCTGCAGTGATTATGTGGACCTTGTTGGGAAGTGAAAGTAAGTAAAGAAAAAGTCATAAAAACTGGACATAACCAATTATTTCCTGCACTCTTGTTCCTCTGAAGTTTCTTTTCTAGCTAATCCAAAAGGTGGACAAAGATCATTTCAGCATCAGCAATCCAAAATCAAATCTCAGCTGAGACTAATTTGCATGAAGAACAAAAGCTGTTTTCAAGTGTGGTGTTATTTATATTTTTTTTAAGTAAATGCTGACATTTTTATTTTTTCTGGGGCACTACCTATGACCCTCTTGGCTTTGTTTTGTGCTTTAAAGTTCAAACTAATGATCAGCTGGAAATGGGTTTAGAGCTCCCTGACCACTGTGGAAGCAACTGAGGCATTTACATAAGAGTGAGAATTATTTAGTCAGACAAGCAATCAGAAGGATATTTTCAGAATAATAGATCAAACACACCTCCGGACAGGCAGAACAGGGAGATCTAGAGCACTGATTTTTGTGCCCCTGACCTGAAGAGGCCAGACGTTCCACCAACCTCAGGCTGACTGCCATCATTTGGATCCAAGTGACACTGACTTGTCCAGACTGCTTTATAATCCAGCAGGACACTGAAACCCCCAATTTTTACATTTCTACAACAAAAAAAGTTTCCCAGAGAAATCCAGTGAAGATGAGTCTGCTTCTCAGTCAACACCATCCAAAGGCAACCAGGCAGACCAGAACCCACACTACAATTTTTAAGTTATCAGCAGCATCGTCATTGCTGAGGGCTTGTGCGTGACCACGCGGCGGTGCTGTGCTCCTCCAGCTGCCTGGGAGGCTCCACAGCAACTCTCTCACCCTGACAGAAACACGGGAGGCTCGTTAGGGCGAGGCCATAACGTTCCCATCTCCAAACAGCACTGAAATAAATTCAGAAGAAAACAAGATTTATTTTTTTTAAGATGATTGTAGTACACAATCTGGGGCACAAAAAACGAGGGCAACCCGGCTGGCTCCAAGCGCAGGCCCTCATGAGGCTGCTGGGCAGAAGCACTTCGGCAGGTGGATGGGGTTTGTCAGGGACACAGGGTAGTGGCGTCTTTTCCCAGTGCCATGGGGCAGCATTTTGGCATCCACGTGGACTTTTAAAATCCGCCTCGGTTCTGCCAAGGTACAAGCACGTGGAAGGGTGTGCCAGGCTGCAGCTGCAACTTCACCCTCGCGCAGAAGGGGCCGCGTTCCCGAGGGTGGGAACGGAAAGCGGGGCCCGCGGTTGGGCGGTGTGTGTGTTTTAAATTACTACTTCTAAAAGAATACATTTATTTTTACTCCCTCCTGAAGACAGGGGCGGCCTTTTCCCCCTCAAGACCTTAAGATCCCCCCACCGCCGCCCTTTCCTCCCGCCCCCAGCCGGGGGAGGCGGCGGCCGCCGCACCTGGCGCCCTCTGCCCGGGGAGGAGCCGCCCCGGCCCGACGGCCCGACCGCCGAACAGGTGCGCGCGGAGGGGGCGCAGGGGTTGCAGCTGCCGGACTCGGGGGTCCCCGGTGCCCCCGACCCGCCTCACCGCCCGAACGAGCCGGGAGCGCTGGGGCGGGGGCGCGGCGGTCTCCCCTCCCCTCTCCTCCCCTCCTCTCCTCGCCGCTGAGGCTGCGGCTCTCCACGCGCCGCGGGGGCCGAGAGGAGTCGGCGGACAAACTTCGGTGCCGCGCCCGTCCCTGTCCCCGGGCAGCGCCCCGCCGGCGGGGCAGGGAGGGCACGGGGGAGCGGCGACACCCGCGCCCCTGGGATGTGGTCACTTACTGACTGCGGCGGAGGAGGAAGCGCGGCTGCAGGTCAGGCAGAGCCTGTGCGTGGTGCTGCTCTTCTGCTTCGTAAAGCAGAGGAAAACGCGTTGTTTTCAGGCGGCGGTGGATGCGAAGAACTTTTTTTCCTAGTTTTAGCCTTTGCAGTAGATGTGCTGGAATAGGTCACCTGAGAAAGCGGGACTGAGCATTTGTCAAAGCTACCTTGCATTAAATACTTATGTACATATTGGAGGGGGGATGCTGGAGAAGTGTTAGAAAGAAGTTCTTAAAGGTTTCATAGTAAACATGGATAAAATTGAGACTAAAATCTCGTCACTTCTGCATCAGCCTATGTTGCTAATGCAGAGCGGCAAGGAGTGTGTTGCTAAAGGGTAGCAAGAGGGGATTTTGTTATTACTCTTGGGGTATGCTCGGAGTTTGCAAAGGCACAGAAGCGGTGGGTTGTGGGACAGCTTCCATCTCTGGGGTGTGGAGAGAGGGTGGGTTTGTATCGCTCAAGAAGTTCATGAGTTTCAGAACAGGAAGGACACATTAGAATAGCATGCCTTTGTTTTGTTTGTTTCTGAAAGTGGAATATTACTAAGCAAGATCATTGAAAGATACAAAAATAAGTCTGATTTAGGAGATAAGACATTTGTATATGAGATAAAAGTTGATGATTTTAGCACAGAACGGTTTTTGGACACTGAATTTATGAGCTAAAGTGACAGATTGCTGAAATTGTGGTAATTGTGTTACTGTGTATGCTGCACGAATCAAGTCGTTGAACTGCTTCCTGATACAGTCAGTGTTTTCAGTTTCTCTGTCTGTATATCCAGCACAAGTTCCTGCTTATTTAATAACATGTGTTTGTGTAATCATTGTTAACGTCTTCAGTTTTCAGTGCTTTGTACTGAAAGACAAAGCCACCAGGCAGATGATCAGGAAAATGAATATAAGTTTATTCTGTACTGCCAGTCGGAGCTGGGACACTTGTTAGGTATGTGTGCGTGGGGATGGTTCCCGTTCACTGCGTGAACCTGTGACCCAAAACAGTGTCCCAGCTGGAATGCACAGGCGCTGCCGACGCTGCTGCCACCCACGGCTCGTACGGGTTATTGCCCACAGTGCAGTGGAAAGATTGAGTCTGCTTTGCCATCAGATACCGGCTTCCATGTGCAAGATAACATATGAGAAGCTCAGTGTGGGACTCTTAAAGTGGATTGTGTAAGTGTGTTTTGTTAAATTGATAGAATGCTTTAGCTGTTTTGCTGTAGATGATGGTGACAAAACCAGGGTTTGACTCATAACCAGAAAGAATTCTGTAGGAGTTGATGCTTTTCCTGTCAAAAGTACGGGTTAGGGAACTGGGCTTAGCAGCCAGCATGCAACTGCTCTTGATATTATAGTGACATTGTTAGTAAACATTTTTAAGTGTTATTTACAACTTCCTATTAATATGGAGTCTTCAGCTGGCAAAGTAGCATACAAATTACAACAAGGTGCGGGTACCTGTACCAGCTTGCAATATAAGGAAGAAACTTCTTTTACTTTTCTTTTTTAATCAAGGGTATATACTTTCTAAAGACAGGGCTATATAAATAGTTTGATTGGCTTTGGATAAGGACGGGTTGCTTAGGGGCAGATGCAATGCTTTATTCATTAGCTGCAGTGATCAAGTTTTTGCTGATTTGGATCTACTCCTGAACAGGATTGAGACGCACTTGAAATTCACATGCTGTGATTGTACTGCACTGGAAAGAGCAACATATGACTGTATTTATCAAATAACGTAGTATAATACAAAGCAACTTCCTCTTTTTTTCCTCTCACTTCATCAACACCTTCAAGAGAAAATATAATAAAATTACTGTAACATCTCAGTCTCTGTTACTGCAATAACGGATGTACAATAAATGCTTGAACTCTATACATAGTGACTACTAAACCTGATTAAGCAGAAATTATTTAGATAGTTGTTTTTTAGCAGTAAATCAAAACATAACAGTGTCACATCTAACTAACCACAAGGTAAAAGTCAGCAGTGTTTGTTGGATGTCTTAATAGAACATAGCCAGATCCTGATGGAAGCTGTTTATACTTAGTAATTTTGTTGCTTGATGCAGTCAGTATTTGGGAAACTCATTGTCCTCTAAGCTTAAAAGGAAACCCATATCTTAGTCATAACAAATAGAAAAATATTGGCACTTTTAAAGAGGTAGATGTTAAGAGCTTCAATGAATAATACAAATATTTACTATTTTCCATTATATCTAAAATAAATACTAACTGATTTTAAGTATTAAATAATTTAATATTAATATTTAAAATATTTTAGTTCCAAAAATAAGCAAAGCAGTCAAATCTCTTTGTATGTTTGTTAGTCATAACTCATCTGTAAGAATTACTTGATTTTTCAGAAACCTCTGCATTTGTGGAAGCTTTTCTTCTCTATGCTCAGTGACTGGAACGCATTCTGTTCAGTCATCACAAGTAGGTGAGACCAGATGGATCCAGTTAGCTCCCTTACCCTTGATTTCCATAAGTTACTGATATTGGATGTGTGTGAGCATCTTCTGCATTATGTGGATATTCTATGCAGTTCATTTAAGGTCTAATAAATGAGATCACAGATGAAAAGTTGAAGCTCTAGGAAAATGATACAAGGCTCTCCTGTGTCAGAATAAATATTCCAATCTTCTTCAGATTATATGTAAAATTAATATCTAAATAAACATAATAATCAACTATAATATCCAGTGAAGTCTTTTATCTAGAAGTCTTTGGTACTCACACAGAGTTACTAGTGGCTGCTGTGCAGTTTTGAGATGCAGTTTTCTGCAATGCCTTTACTACTGTTCTTGTAGATCTTCATTAATTAGTTTGTGTTATTACACAAAATAGTTACTCTTTCTGAAAGAGTGAAACTTTCTGTAAACTGTCTTATTAGCAGCAAAACCTTACACAGTTTCTTTTTCATCTGTGGTTATTCTGCATCAAGTTTGTCCAGTGGCTTTGTAGTCAGGGTGAACAGAGGCATAAACAGTGCAAACAGAAAAATTGTCCTTGGGGCTTCCAGATCGGGTGAAAAGACTGTATTTTTAGACAAAATAATTTTGGTTTGGTTTTTTTTTTTTTTAATATGCCCACCTTAATCTGATTTCCAAGTATCGTCAAGTGGACTCATTCGGTATTACATAGAGGATAGCTGTAAAACTGCCTTTGGATTGCTTGGAAATTATTTTAAACAGCTAAAGGATTTTCATAAGGTGCAAAAAGCATATTTTCATGCCATAGTGATTGAGACAACAGCTGAAATTGATTTCACTACCAGAAATCTCCCCTTCCCTAATAAGATCACACATGGAGAGCCTGATTCTTTGCATTGCCCCTGTGTCATCTTTCACCTCTGTTACAAATAGGTATATAACCCTCTGTGATGTGAATGGTGTCATTTTGTAGTCAACCCAACAGAGGAGAGCAATGTAACAGCTATACCATAGATACAGTATAAGTGATAAAGTGAAAAATAGGAAAACTGGGCCAAAGGCCCTTACAAGATTAAGTTCACTAAACATAAGAACAGAAAATTCAGCATGAAAGCACTTGCTCAGTCTTGACCCTGCTCTTACAAGTGTCTATAAACAATCTGTGTCTGCTCTGCAGCTTCTGTGTAATGGATATGCTATATCCTTCATTTACACTGTTGGCAACTGCAGTGTCTGCCTTGATAAATGGAAGTGTTGGCTAGAAATTGCAGTGCTCCTGCTTGATTCATAAGAGGGGGGTAAAATGAACAAAGTGAATGAATAGGTTTAGAGATAGTAACCCCTTTGTGTTAGTCTCTTTCACAAGCTATACGCAGGTCTGTAAATGACTGCTGTACCATTTCACTTTTTCTGACTACTAGATCATGTTTTCCTCTCTTCATTATAAGTAACAAAAAAAGGAAAAAAAGCGGAGAGTAGAATATGGTACTGGATCACAAGGGAGGTCTTGAGGTATTTTGTTTCTCTTTCATATCCTCTTGTTTGAAACGTAAGATTTCCTAACTGTCATAGTTTTGTGCAAGGAAAAACACATATGCACCAGCGCTACTGACTGTGCACAAAATAGTCCTGACAGGTTTTGGGCTTTAGTCCAAGTCAGTTACGCTTTTTTTTATATGCTACAGAAGAAGAGAAATAACACTGTATCTGTTTTAAAACTATAGATCTGCTGTGTTAGTTGAGTAGACACTTAAAGAAAGTTATGAGGTGCATAAAAGGCAAGCCAGGCTTGCATATCAAGAAAACAGACTGTTTTTAGCAACTTATTTTCAGAGGGAATGTTTGCTCCTCTTGGGGATGCATGAATGGCTGCAAAAATATTTGTCAAATTCTGCCTGGGATTTGGACACAAAATTGCTTTGATTGGTCAGTTGTGTATGTGTGAACATCTTATCACACATTAGTAATGTTACTTCCGTTGCTGTAGCTTGTATGTCCTTGAGTATTTTCAGAGTTAAACTGTAAAGAACTTCTACAGAAAACGAGGGAAAATTTAGCATAAAAAAAAAGAGATAGATTAGTCCCTAAATTAGTAAACTGGCAGACTCTACAGACTATCTCTGTAGAGTACTATGTGAGTGACGGATGTGGGGCCTAATAGGGTGTTTAATGCAGAATGAAAGCCTTCTTTAGCCTTGAAATTACTAAATAGCAAGGAAATTATGCAAGAGCGGATTGTACAAAATATTCCTGGATCAAGTGGTCATGAGTTTACATTGACTTAGCAGTAGGATAAATGATGCAGTGCCATGTGGGGGTACTTGAACTTGCTCTGAACAAGCTGTAACAGGAGCTATAAAGACCTGGTGTAGCCGCACAATGAGTATACTGTGGTCGCTTTGCTCATTTCCTCTGCTCAGACTGTTTTACCTGATTGTTTTTCTCTAATACTTCAATCTTTTATCCAGTCTAGTTCTGCATTTCATCTCTGTTTTCTCAGTGCTAGAAATCTGTGCTGAACCTCTAATATCATGCAGAGTTACGTACTTTTGCACCATGTGCAGTGTTTCTTTCCCGGGAGCAGATGACTGCCTTTTTAATAAAATGTCTCCTTTTGCCTTGTCTTGCATCAGCAGCACTCAACAGGTGAGGTGAATGGTGAAAAGAGCAAAGACAAGTGGAGAGAAGGAATGGAGAGACTGGTAAACCACTGGAAAAGGGGAGAAACATTCACAGTGAAATAAAGAGGAGGGGCCAGATCCAGACTGATCAAAATGAAAGCTGGAGTTCAAAATCAACATAAAATTTGACATCAAAATTGATGGAAATAAATGAGTCCTCATCTTTACCCTGCTTGGTCTGACGGTAGCAGATACTGGCTGCACTGGAAGTATCATTGGGAGTGCATTCTCATATACATGTTCAGAGAAGGAGAATCGTAGAAAACCACTTTGGTCCCTTGTGTCTGTGATAGACACAAATGCAAAAAGTCCTCTATTGTAATTAATCCCTGAAATTATTTTCCTTCTTCATCAGTCAGCTAAGTTAGTTGAGGATTTTTGTATTTCTGGTGTTTATCGCTTATGCTGTGTGTAAGGGTAAGTATCAATTACGATTTCCTCTCTGAATATGATGACTCTCACAAAGAACTACAACTGAAGTCCTTTAATAAGTCATAGGACTGAATCTTCAATTTAATAAAACTCATATTGGGTTTTTTTCTGAGAACTTCATTTTATTAGCAATTCAGAACTAGGACTACAAATCAAAATATCTTTTGTCGGGGATTTTTTTGTTGTTGCAGTTGCAAATGACTGCAATTTGTTGTTCTTTGTGCAAAGTGAAATCATTGTCCTGAGTAAATAGATGTAACTTGTAACTAGACATTTTGTGCATTGCCTTTAAAAACAGGTAATGATTTTCTGTACAAGAAAGCATATTTACACCTTTATGCACATAGGAAGTTTGATATCAGCTTTGACACTTTAGGGACAATAAGAACACTTTGCATTTTATTTTTTCTGAACAGTGTATTACCAAAATACCAAAAAAAGCAGTATTACGGTAGTGTAGCGAGGTTTGCTTAATAACACAGGGGTTTATGTACCCTTTACTTGTAAGTATTGAAGGCCTACTGTGGTGTAAAGAATATGTAAGATGAAGCTATCAATGCCATGGAAATGGAAGAGTGGTTTCAAGAGGACTGATAGGTAATGGTATGTAAGCAAGAATATATAACCATGTTCAGAAGTTATAGTTTACTTTGTTAGGACATTAGGACTAACATTTTTACAACTGGAAATTGATTTTGAAGAGAAATTAAGTAATCACATCTTCACTGAAAAACAGGATAAAAGTTTCCCATTCTTTCTTTGAAGTGAGGATTTCCCTGGGAACTTATTCTTGCAGATGACCAGATTATTACATTTTACATTGCTTGTGGGAGACAATTCTCCTTATCACATACAGTGAACACAGCCTGTGCTGGTGCTGGGGCCCTGATACTTATAGTTTATTGAAGGGTAGAATGGCTCATGTTGAATTGCAGGATTCATTTTCCTTGCATTGCCAGCATAGACTGTTTCTTAAGGTGCTAGGTATCAGCCTGACACAGTATGCATACAGGTTTCTAATTTTTTTTTCAAGATGAAAAGGTGTGAAAATAGGATCTCTGATAACACATCATGGGGCTAAAAGTGAAAATTTTAGAATTATTTCAGACATGGATTTTTAAAGTCCTGTAGTCTTCTGATACCCATGTTTGCAAATTCTTTTCACTTGACTGACATTTGAAAACAGTTTTTGAGCTGCCTACAGCAAATACAGAAAAGGAAGATGCTGAATATTGCCTTGTTTGCATTTTCCATTTTAATCTAGCTACTTAATTGGAAAGCAGAGTTTTCTTTTGTTAAGGGAATTGGTTAAAAAACATTAAGATTATTTTGGGGAGAAACCATTCTGTGTAAACCTATACTTTTCATATAACTCTATATTAGACAAATTATAGTAATTGAATATATTAATAACTATAAATAAATACATCATTAATAATTATGTGAAAACATATAGGTTACTTAGCAGAGGCTGCTAAACTTGCAAGTGTTAACCTGAAACATCAAATTGCCGCTACTGAGAGAGCTCAAATGCTGTGGACACAAACTCTTGAGGAGTCTGATAATAAACAGTTGCCTTCAGAATATGGCAGTAACCTTGAACTTCCATCAGGCTGCACTTTCTTCACCTTAGGCCAATGATTAACTTTGCTAATGACTATATATCAAATTCACCATTGTTTGTATATCTGACAGTAAAACAGGCCATGCATGTGTTTGTGTGGATGATACAGAATTAATTTCAAGGAAATCCTTTGCACAAATTGTTTCCTTTTCAAAGTTATGTCTTTGTGCAAGTCCAAATTGCTTCCAATCTACCTCATTTGTCTTTGGACTCTTCAGCTTCAGGTTAATACTACAATAGGCACAATATACTTCTTCTTTGTGTGTGTTGTTCTCTTGCTCCTTATTTAGAAGAGTATGACAAATTCCCTTATTCTGCTCCCTTACAGCAATCAGTCTTCTATGACAGATCCCCATGAAGCAGAGGAAGCTACACCCTGAAATAGTCATGTATAGGAATGTGAAGTCATCTGCACAGCTTTGCCTCTCAAGAGAAGTTTATCAAGACATAGCACTTTAATTTCTGGTCTCAGCACCATAGGGAACCCAGCAGAGATCTGCCCACAGCATTCCTGGAAGCAAGGCGTCTCCAAATTCCTGTAATCTGTGCTGGGTCAGTCCTGGACAGCTTGTTGCACTGTTGTCAGGCTCCTGACAGAATAACAGTCATACTGGTTTTTTTTCAGGCAGAAAGGGGCTGCAGCCCTTAATGACATTAAGCCTGGCGGAAATAGTCCCAGATGAGATAGGCTTATGGTCCTTGGCTTAAATTCAAGATACTGTTATGGGCTGTGAGAAAATCCTACAGACCATATGTAGAAAAATGCTGCTTAAGAGTGTTTCATCAGGTGTTTAATGGAGGAGGAGCCCTCAAGGTTTGTACATGTCTGAAAAAGTCAGACTCTGCCTTCAGTTACAGTGATGTAAATGGTGACTGAGAGCAGAAATTTCTCTTAAGTTGTATACAATTCAGGTACTGTCTGTTAGGAAATGGTGAAAGGCTGGAGTTTTGTTAGTCAGCCATAGGAATGTACTTGTGAAAGTCTTAATATATATATAATAAGATGGGTATGTATATGAGTATTTGCCTTTCTTCTATAACAGAAGATTCTAACAGTTTGACTTCTGCAATGCTCTTAAATGTCTCAAATACAGCAGAGACTATCAATTGTTTTGTGAATGGGGTTATCTTTGCAGGGCAAAAAAAGAGACAGGATACTCAAGAATATAGATTCTTACTCATTCTGTTCTCTACATATAAAAAGTCACGTGCACTCTAAAAAGGAAAAAGAGTGTGCCATCCAGTGCTTAAAAATTAAATGGTTTGATACTGTTATAATTACCATCTGAACAGCTCATTCCAAAGAGAAGCTTTTTTCAAGTCACTTCCAGTTGTGTGATATGACAGCAGAAAAATTGATCTGTGTAACACACATCTATTGTTCTGCTTTTTCTCTTCTCTGTATCAGGTGTTGTACTGTTTTTAAAAGATCTGTGGAGTGGTCATAGCAGTGATTTCAACTGTTTTTCAGTGACATTTCATAGGAGCAAACAGGGACACAGGCTAATTATCTATTTTTTAGGTCATGAAAGTTGAGCAGATGCTTATTGATGCTGTTTTTCCACATGTAATTTTGAAATCATTTTAGTTTTCTGTTAAAATACAAGGGCTTAAAAGTTATAACTCAGAACAGTCTAGTTAATGAGGAAATCATATTTGATTATATAAAGGCTGGTTAATGTATAAAACCAGACTTTGCAGTCTTCTTTTTACCTTTAGTTTTTAACCAAGACAATGAGACCAATAGATAAGCTTTCCTGCACACCTTTGAAATATCTACCCTAGCCTTCACTTTGAAGGGAGAAAGTCTGTACATTTCCCCCAAGCTGATTACCTACCTCAGAGTACACAGCTGCAGTGATTGCAAATCCAGTCAATAATGAATCAAATTGATTTATCCAAATTGATTAAAAGGTTCACATTTTCAATTTCAGCTGTGTTGTTTTGTACTAATGACTATACCACCTAAGGACCTAAGGACTTTAGCCATTTAAAAATGCTACTAATTGAGTTAATTTTGCACATAAATGCATATTATGTGCATTTAAGTGACTGTGGGGTTTTTTCCCCTCTGTCCTTTCCCCTTCTAGACATTGTCCTAAATTGAAGGTACAGCTGTTTCATGCCTTCAATTGCCATGATGGGTAAAGGTATTTTAGAATAGTTTTTGCAGGTAGACCTATGATGATTCTGATGAGTGCCAGTGTGGCAGGAGATGTGTGAGCTGCAATCCAAAACCCACTGATTCTTAGTGTGGCTCTGTGCTCCCTGCAGGACTTTGTCTCAGTGGAAGCCCAGCACTGTGGCTGTGGCAGTGTCACTTTGGGAAGTGCTTGGATCAAAGCTTATGTAAATCTGATAGCTGGGCAAAGTGAGACCAAATTGACAGAAAAGCTTAGGCAGAGTTTTCAAGTTTCCCATAGGCAAATCTGACACAAGATTTGAGAGAGCAGTCCATGAAGAAAAAAGTTCTGAACCTTCTCTGTCTTATGTAACCCTACAAAATTAAAGTCTGGGTGAAGACTTTATTTGGACTTGAGTTCTACGTTGAGGACCACACTGTAGTTCTTAAACCCAACTGCTCTTCAAGCAAGAACTGTGTGAACATTTAAGGAACAAACTGTGACACTTGAAATTACCAGTTTCAGAATTATGCTTACCAATGCAACAAAAGAAGACCAATTTTGAGATCAGAGAGTAGAGAGAATGGTCATTGACTGATGAGAAGTTCACTGACTTGTGTGAAGTAAAACAACTCAAAAACTATAACAAGTCCTTGTAAATGTATTTCTGAATTCTAATATTCCACAAAGCTGATGCAGAGGGGTAGGAGAAACTATTTTACTTGGAACAAGGTAAAATCATCTGCAGTGGAAATCTTCAGAGTGCAAATTGGATCAAACTGAGAGAAGGAGAAATTAGGCTGCATGTCAGGCAATCTGAACTAAAACAGTTATTTGACTGTGAAAGAGCTTCCCAAGGGAAATAATACAAGCCACGTTATTTGGGACACCTAAAATTAGACTTCATAAGGCACTAAAAAAAATTGTACAACCTTGCTTTGGTAGGGAGGTGGACTGGAAAAGGTAGGGTTGGGAATTTTCTTCTTTTTTTGTAATAAATTCTGCAATTGTTAGGCCTGATTCTGTTCTGTTGTTTAAGTCAAGCTAAGATTTACATTGCTTGTTCCCTTAGCAAACTGAAGCTAAACACACAGGCTTCAACCTTCTGCCAACTTTTGAAACTGTATTTTTGTTGTTTCTGTCGCTCAGGGACAGTTCAGACCCCTCTCTTCCAGCTATAAATACATATATTTTGAGGAGTGGCGAAAGATTACATGGCCTATTCTGGCTCTTACCAGACACTAGAACTGATCAATATGATACTCCTTTTTTAGTTTTAATGCAGAATTTATTTAGCTTATACTGTGCAAATCCATAACCTAAGCATGTTCTGAAGATATTGTGTGAAATTGCTGACATAATGATAGGAGAGGCAAGTGAAATACAGCCTTTAACCAAGGAACAGAGGCCTCCAAGTTACATGTGTTGATATATTGAAAGTGTTGCAGCCTTCTCTGTAATTTTCTTTCCAATACTAAAACCACTTGAGATAGCTGCAGTAATACAGAAATTGTTCATAGCCAATCCTACATATTATAAAGTGTAGATCATGCAGTTATGACTAAATTCTAAGAGCCAATTGTTTTATATTGTAAGTTAGCTTGAAGATGCCTGCCTTTATGGATATACAGTGCCTGCTTCTGAGAATAGCAGTACTCCTTTCAAAGCTCACTTGAACAAATAGAACCCTTATGTGGAAAATGGTTCTTCATTGTGTAGGCATCACACTGTAATAGTAGTGGTATAAAAAGCATGAATTTGTCTGTGTGCACAAAAGCACCACCAGGTCAGGACACTGAACCTCTAAATTTGCAGTAAGAAACAAAAGAAGGCACATAGCCAGAATTTTCTGAAAGATGATTCATTTATAGAGGATTTGAAACAGCCTGAGAGGAAATCTGTATGGTGTCTCCAGTATTTAATTAAGGGGCTGTGTGTTACAGACCCCTGAAATGCATTTTTCCCTCCTGTCACTGGACAGGAGGATTCATGATATGGGAGTGGGATATATTGTGAACACTTCATCTGCACTGAATTTTGGGTAGTAGATGGTCACATAGTTTTCTAGTCCTGGAATTTAGGCTGTATCGTTTGGAGGAACAGGTGGTAGGGCAAGGACTGGTGGAGAGGCAGCTAGAAAAGTCATTCAATGGCATTTCAGATTGTGACTTCTAAATATCAAGAGCCAGTTCCCATTTCCTTTCTCACACTGCTGCTTGCCTCCAGTGTGCTTTACCTCCTGCTGCCATGCATGTGGTATGCCACAGAAGAGTGGGTTGTATTTTTTTTTCTAATTTGACTAAGATCATATTTCCCATTCTAAATCCTTAATGAAGACAAAAGGTCTGTATTGCAGGGTAGGAAGATATTAACCCGAACCATACAATTAGCTGGGAAGACTCAGTCCCCTTATGTCTGTATTTTTGAATGGCTTAACTGAGGAAAAGAGGTATCTTCTGTTAATGGGTTTTTGAACAGGGCAACAATGAGGGTGGAAGGTGAAGATGCTGTGATGCCAACTTTCTTGGAAAGCTGCATGAAGTGATTATTAAAGTGATATGATCAACTCTGTTACAGATCGGGGTGCTTTGATATGCTAGACCCCGGCACAGCAATCTCTCAAAGGAGAAAGTGAGTGTTTCGGCTCTGCATGTTTAATTTCTGACTGACCTCCCATAAAGTATTTTATATGATACAGCAGAAGGAAAATACGTATTATCTGGGTATTGTTCACATACACTAGGTAGGAAGTGAACAAAGCTGCATGTGTATTTTAACTTCATTGTCTCTTTCAAACTATCCCTCTAATAAACCAGCCACGTATTCTTCTAAGGACTGTAATGTGCCTCGTTTCTATATTGACTTTGCTTTTTAACTTTTCCAGATTTACCTTACACAGGCGATTCTGGAAAAACATGGAGTGTCTACTTTTGAAAATGAAAGGAGAAATGAGGGGAATAGGGTCTGGGAATTGTGGTCCTTTCAACTTAACATCAATTTCTAGTAAAGCATCAAAATGTGAAAAATGTTTTTAAATCCCTGGAGGAAACAGGAAAATTAATTATCATCTACAGAGATACATAAAGAGGAAATATGTCAAATCAATGTAATTTCTTGTTAAAATAAAGCCTTGCAGAAAGGGAAAATATAGCAGATGACATATCTTGCATTATTGTAGGGCTTTTGACATAGTTTCACATGACATTGTGAAGTCTCAGAAGATAGTCGTGACACAAAACTAGATGTAAAACCATGTTCGAAGCATTTATGCAAGAGTCACTAGCAAAAGAGGTTACCAACTATGGCTTTCAGAGGACTCTCTTTGGCACTGTCTAGTACTTTCACCTGCAACTTTAGAGATGAAACACAGAAGCTGCTTGTTAACTTTACAGATGACTGAGAGGGGATGCAGGCATGCCGAGGGCTAGACTAGAGAAGAAAATCAGTGAGTGATGCACTGTTATTCTGCAGGAAATTAAAAAAAAAAAAAAAAAAACAAAAAAAAACAAAAAACAAAGCACATAGCTTTTTCTGAAGATATGTGTCTATTTTATTAGTATTACCAAAGAATTGTAAAAAGTTAACATCTGAAAATGGCAAGAAAAACACAGGTGACTTTAATATTTGGCATGGCTGGTCCTTACATCATTTGGTAAAGGAAGCTTTAATTTGTAGAATTATTTCTTTGTTTGTTATTCAATTATTGGAGGGGGAGGGGGGTGTCCTTCTTTCTTTCTTTCTTTAAACATTGAAAAAGTCCACTGAACCTTACAAAGTTCCTTACTCTGTCCTTAGAGCAGAAAAACTCTGGCTTAAAGTCAACAGTCTTTATCTCAGCAGGAGGGTCTACATGTGGTCGACTGTGATTTATTCTCTCCAGGATTGCATTTCGGGGCCATAGACTAGATTAAGGCTAGACATAATAGTTAAACCTGGACGGGCTGGCATCTATGCATTTGGTACTCATGGCACTTGTCCAGATCTATGAGCTTGCTCTTTAGATGAATGTTGTCATCAGATAACTGTAATGAGGCTGTTCATACTGTAGTTTTGGAAGCAGAGCAGTATAAAAGTCTTCAGTCTGCTGAGAGCTAGGTATTTGGCTGATCTTCAGCTTGCAGTGTATAAACACATTCCTCTTTGTTTTTTTTCTTTTTATTCTTCTCACTTTTCTTTTTCCTCCCTTCCTTCTCAAGGACATAGACTTCGGCTATATTTTTCATAACTGTGTGAAGTTAGACATCTGAAGGGATGCCTGTGCCACCTCCACCACCTCCTCCACCGCCTCCTCCACCACCACCACCTTCTGGAGGGCCTCCTCCTCCACCACCACCACCTTCTGGAGGGCCTCCTCCACCACCACCACCTTCTGGAGGGCCCCCTCCACCACCGCCACTGGTAAGACTGACTTTTAATTTCTGTTAGGAAAAACTTAGTTATAGTAGCCAGCTTGGAGCCCATAAGATTTTGATGTGGACATTCACAGCAAATGTCTGGGGCAGATGCTTGTTTTGCTGGCCTTTGTTCTTCTGTTCATTACAGCAGTGGTGTCCAAAGAGGGGTGTGTGAAATGATCCATTGGTGTGCAGGAAGAAAACATCAGAACTTCAGTCACATATGTGTGGAATTTACAAATAGATGAACATACCTATATTCAGGTGCATGCTCAAATTTTTTTTACTCCTGGTGTGCAGGATCAAAAAGTTTGGAAACGATTGCATTAGAGTGCATATGGTGAGAATTTAGCATTTGTTAATACTTCTCCAGCCACAGGGATCTCATTTTTGTATTGGTAATGTGCAAGTGGTAAGTATTAATTTCATCTTCCTCTTTCTTACATCTCCAATTAAGACTCACAGTGTTCAGCTGTAGGTTTTGCTCTTTCTAGCACACACTGTCTTCCTGGGGACACAGCACAATATGCTCTTGTACATACGCAGGAACAATTACCGCTTGTAACAGATCATTACTGTGTGTGTCATGGAGTAGAACATGTGCCTTGCCAGCATGTTTGCAACAAGAGGAGGATGCTCTGAGTAGTCTTTTGGGGTATTACATTTTCATACCTTCACAATCAATTATTGTCCCTATGGTAGAACATGTTTAAGTAATTTCTTTTTTTCTGCAATCTATTGCTCATAGCCTGTTTCTGCTTTGAAACTCCTAAGACTATTTTTAAATGGTAAAATTTGGCATGGTTGTGTTCAAATCATAAAATCTTTCCCGACTTTTTTTCATGTATTTTTCTGTCACTGCTGTACTTGTGATGTATGTTAGTTTCCTGTAGCAAACAATACATGGTACCTCAAATGTACTTCGAATTTATTTTTTTAAAAAATAACTTAATTTTGCCCTTGCATTCCCTTGCACCTCTGCCTGTTTTGTTCCCAGGAAAGTCTGTTGATTTTGTTTGATAATGTTCATAATGCTCTTATGTTATCCTTTCTTCCAGAAGGAGGTTTCCTTGCATGTTTCTCTCTGCTACTTTATAGGCTGAATCATTTTGTGAAACTCTCCATGAGTTGTGGGGATGAAGAGGAGGAAATAAAGACAGCAAATGAAATAAGCAGTGTTTTATTCTTTTTAGCATTCAGTTTTAACTTTGGCACCATGAGCAGTGTTTTCAATTAGCAATTCTTCTGGGCTGGTAACAACCTATAGTTAGATGCTGAAATAAGTGGGCTGTATATTGTGAGCAGCTCAATGCTCACAACTGCAATTAAAGTCAACAGAAGCTGCAAATGTTCTTATTCTAATAAATTGAGCTTTGTAAAGTATCTAGAGACAGTTTTAGACTTCTCTAACATATGCCAATTGTAAATTACTTGAGAACACTAAGAGGATCCCTAAGGGCCACTATGAACCAGTTCTGGGTTTTTTGTTTCTCACCCCCAACCTTTTTCTGATGACTGAAACCACTACCATGATAGGAGTTTGGTACAAGAAGGCTTACTTTCATATGTTAGTTAGTTCATTCTGTTTGGGATGGGGTGGTCTGTGCATAAGATATATAGAATTTAGAGTTAGCTTTCTGTTGGTGATACAATGCAAACTAAGTGTATTTCCAAATAATGTCTGATATTAAAACCTTCCTTTTAATAAGTGTTGATACAAAAAAGATTACATGAACCAACATAAATAATTAGTAAAACAACATGGCAGAACATTGTTTTTTCTGCAACAGCAGAATTATTTTTCCCTGTCAGATCCCTGAGAGACAGGGTCTGAAGACTGCCTGGCGAGTTCAGCTGATGCCAAGTTACAGAGTAAAATCTTACAGTTGGGGAGTCCATGAAAACTTGCTACAGACCCTATTTTCTTTTCCTAGAATGCTCTTTTCTAGACATTGGCATCTGTCTTTTACAGTTGTTAAACTGCCCAACTGTTGTTACAGCTGCTAAATCTACAGCTGGGGGATGGAAGAAGGAAAAATTTTAACAGGCATGTAGCTTTAAGGAAAACCTTCAAACCAAGTAAGTATTGTTTGGCCAACAGCTGGAAAAGTTCCAGAGTAAACAGCACTGTGATTTTAATTATACTGGTATAATTAAACCAGAGTAACATTTACATGTTAGCAATTAAAAGTTAGGATTTAATTTCACTATTGATATGCGAGTGAGCCACCAGTTTAACTTATTTGATTTATGTTAAAAGAAAACTGTATGTAGGGTGGGGTTTTAGAATACTGTTGTTTTGCATGGTGCCATCGCAGGGGTACTCTAGACTTGTGTTGCTTTTCTAGTTATGGATAATAACCATACTTTCCTCTTGTTTTTATTATTAAGAGATTTTTAGCAGAAATAGTTTCTGCATGGTCTTTTTCTCTGCCTGTTTTCTTTGTGAATATTGTGAGCAATGATCCCAAATAATAATAAAATAATAAAGTCTTTACTTCATGGAAATTCTAAGCACTGATGGCACTTAACTTTTTTGTCCTGTTAACTCCTTCCTAAGGCAGAAAAAAAGTTAGGTTCTTTCCTATTGTTTTCTAAGATTTTTGGACTTGGTGGTATTCTGTAAGTACTTGTACTGAATTCTGCTCACAAAAGTTGTTGCAAGGCAATACTGAAGTGATTTGGAGATGGTATTTAAGACATGCTAGGAGCCACCTGTGCCCAACAGCTGAAAAGCTACAGGCTGTTAGAGCAAATGTAAAAGAAAATAAAGTGGATTTCTCAGGAGGCAATGGTAGGGTATCTGCCATAGCAGATGTAGGTGGCTGAGTCAAAATGTAAATATAGCTAATTGGATTAATTGAGCATGTCTTCAAATGCCTGCCTTCTGGGGGTCATAGATAAAGATGAGAGAGATGAGTAGGCAGAATAGAACTGTGCCCCAATAGGTTTTCTGGCATTGGCTTACAGAATTCATATCTTTTCTTGTTCACTTTTCCCCTCTACTTTAATAAAGGAAACTTGGAAATGAGGCATTAATGTGTTTGCTCAAAAGCTGCTTCAGTTTATGGGCATGCGTGTGTCATGTAAGGTGTTGGTTTTTTTAATAGGGATTTTGTTGTTGTTTTGGGGGAAGAGGGTGATGGGTTTAGAGTTTTTTAAAGCTTGCTGCTCATGAAAAATTTCTTTTTATTCCACCTCTGTTTCTTTTAACACTCTTGTCTTTTAGTTTGGCTTATGAGGCATTCTGGTTAGTTTTGGTTTGTCATACTTTCTGGAATAGGTGCCACCACTGAGACTGATTAAAATTTTCTGTGCTTAATTTCTCAAGAAAAGAATCAAGAGAGAATTTTGCCTTGATAAACCACATTCACTTTTTGTGTGCAGTGAAGGCTGCTCACTGCTGTGTAGCTTGTGTATGTATGAATTCCTGATGCTACGATCAGTCATCACCTATTAAAATGCTAATGCTGAAGGAAGTGTGGAAGTGTAGCAGCCCTGCTGTGCTGCGCCTTATTCAGAGATGTTTGTTTAATGATTCATATGTTTGTGGAGTTCTGCTCTCTTTAGAATTATTATTATTAAAGTCTTGGCACAGAAATTAACCCCAAAAATCACAATGGATCAGGTGATTAAAGCCAATAAAGTATCACCAGGTGTTTATTTGCTGCCTTATGACACTGAAAACTAGGATAGCAGGAGAAGAAAGGAATATGCTTACTTTGATGATAGAAATATGAAACTTGAAATAATGATAAATGTGAGACTGGAATGCAGATGCATCTTAATTATTATCCCATTCTTCTTTAGTTAAAATTTGAAAAAATTTAGAATTACTGTTGCAGATAAACATTTGTCAATGTTTACCAGGTTTGTTATTCTGGTGTTATTTTCTATTCTTGTAATTAAAAAAACTCAGAAAAGCAATTCCTCATTATATAATGCTGTGATAAATGCATAATTTACACAGAGGCAGGATTTCCAAGGCTCAGAAAAACATCACCTGATATTTTCTAGGGTGGGAGGAAGGTGGTTTTTTCCCCTCCCTCATGCAGTTGTTAAAGTGCAAACCTTGCTGAGCTGTTTCCTTCTACCTTCCCAAGAAATTCAGAGAACTACAGTGTTTATCTGAAGCTGTGTGGGTGTTGGTTTTGCTCCTATGACATTTAGCACTACTGTTCTTTGGAAAGAGAACAAACAACATATGTAAAACATCCTGGCTGAAGATAATGATGATTTATGGTATTTTGATTTGGTCTTACCAAATATAGTAAGAGAGAATGTGTGTGCATATGCATGAATGTTTGGGCATACTTGCTAATTATTTATTGTAAAAATTAAAGCAATTTCTCAAGTTTTCATTCAGATCCCTAGACACACAAGTGTAACACTGAGAGAACAGAATCATGCATGGTGCCAATTATGAAGTACATAGGAACGTGTTTATTAAAATTTTACATGAGCTGTGAGTAAGATGATATTTAGTACTTTGTCATGGAGTCCCTAGGCCAGGAGATACTAAATCATGATGTTTATTGCTGATAGGTAAAACATACTGGAGTGAGAGAGAGTGCAGGCTTGGTAATGTTGTTGATGACTGGTTGTTATACAGACCAGGCTAAGGGCTGGACAAAGCACAGCTGAAATTTTTGAGAGTGCTTTGTTCCAGGCAAAATAAAGGAAACTGATTTGTAGTGTTTTAATGGTATATCATATCTCACAGCAGTCTGCTTTCATAAAAAGTGAGAGGCAGTTATATAGAAAAAAAATGCTGTGTCTTTGTGTGGTTTTGCATAGCTATGGGATTGCATAGCTATGGCCTCTCAAAGTGTTGCTGCTGTAGTCTTCTACTCCTGTAGTCAACAGATACAGGAAGGGCAAGTGGGAGCTGTGAAAGGTGGGGACGATATAAATAAAACATAAATATTAGGTTGGCATTGCTCTGTTTCATCTGGACAGTTACAGAGACATGTACTGCATAACTTCATAGGTGCTAATCATCTTGAATGCGTCACTTGAGACGTCTTCGGTCACCACTTTTAATGTATATAGGTGGTGAGTTCTGTTTTGTAGATTTCTTCATAATGTCATGTGTTTTGCGTGTCTGAATGGAATGGAAAGCATTTTAAGAGCAACCTTTAGCTTTGTTTTTAATCTGTGTAATTTTCCACACACAAGTATGGAAATTGCAGTGTGTTGCAGGGTTACCAGCTGAAAGTTATTGAGCCCGGGCACCAGTAGCAGCCTGGCTGCAGAGAGCTAATAGGTTAATTTACCATTCTAATCACAAGGTGCCCTGAAAAATCAGTACCTCATCTGTAGTGTATACAGTGGCTACATATTACATTACATCTGTCAATTACTATTGTAACTTTTTAATTAAAAAATAACTCAAAATTATAGCAATATTGAGTAGGACTTCTCTGCGTGGCTGAAAGATGACAGTGCAAGAAATGCTAGTTTCTCATTATTCTTTCTGGGGCTGACCATAATTTTATCTGGAAGCTAAAAGGCATTTCAGAATGATCAGTAGCTTCTGCACAGTTAACTGGGTAGGAGAAATGGCCTACTGTTCTTAGAACAGAGGGAGATTAAATTATGATTTGTGTAGGTTGTCACAATTTGAATTTTTTGTTGTCACTACTCATGGTATCCCTTGTCATTCTGGGGACCCTTCTACAGTAGACAGAAGATAAACAGAGGTAGTGACTCCAACTCCCATGGTGGTGTTTTCACCCTTGTGCTGTTTAACGTTTTCATTGCAATGCCAGTGCCTCAGGATTTCTTGTTTATGTAGGAGTTTTCACTTCTCTTTTCATTGATGCAGAGACAATCATGGGAATGTTAATCTCAAAAATTTAGAAATCAAAAGGTGAAGTTCAAAATTGTTTTCTGAAGCTGGGAAACATTTTCAGAGCACTTTAAATTTTACGCTGCCTCCATTCTAGTGGCTTCTGTTACTGCCTGTTTTCTTTAATGAAAGAACAGTCAGAATTTACATTTAAAATGTGGGCGTCAGAAATTTAAACACCCACAGAAAAGCTCAATGGCTCATCAGGTATAAGCTGTCATACTGATTCTGTTGCATTTTCATATTCAGGTACAGAAATTTAGCAACCCACATTGGAAAACTTTTAAGTATGCCCTTGTTAATAAGCCCACTGCTCCATTTGAGGCAGGAGCAATAGAACCTTTCAGCATACAAGATTTTATATTGTCTGATAGAGTGGTGCTAACATAAAATGCACAGGGTTTTATTGGGTACAGTGGCATTGATTACTGGTGGTGTTTGAAATGTACTGGGAATGTAGATGTAGAAGAAAGTAACTCCTGCTATGCTATTTTTTATGTGCTGTTCCCTGCCATTGTGTGTGCTGGTAACTTTAAGCAGGTAGATGCTACCGCAGAGCCGGCACTGGGCCCTGCTAACACTGAAACACCTCTTTATTTGGGACTAATGCCAGGACTAGGCGATGGCTGTAATGCTGGAAAGAGATCTGTAACAACTTTTGCACAGTATTTCCCTTGCTAGGAGTTGAGCAACACGGTCTGTGTAGACACAGCCTATCTAAGTACACACATTGTTCGATGACCTTTTCAACCCTGCTGGTTCAGATTGCAGAACTTTGGACGATGGAGACTGAGATCATGGTTAATCAGTATTGAGCTGGGTGTAAATGAAATTGTCAAATGCTAGTTCTGTCATTCTCTTGAAACAGTGATTTCATTAGATGCCAAGAAGCTATTTGGCAGGTCCCCTTGTGTAGATTCCCTTAGAAAAGTTGGCTGGAGAGTGACCCCTCACATGGGAAGCGTTAGAAGCTCAGCTTGCTTAGGAGACGGAGAAACTGCGATGTTTAACCAGGTAGACCAAGTGCCAAGAATTAATTAGTTTCATCCTAGGCTATGCATCAGAAATACCAGAAGCATCTCTGATCTTGAGATTGATTGTGCAGGTGGAGTCTTGCATCATAGCAAGGTTTCCTGTAATTAAAGACCTTTAAAACACAGGTCAGGGGTCTATTGTGAATAGAATCAAAACACACACGTACCAGATGTCACAAGCTTCTTTAGAAACAAACAGTTTAAAGTATTTAAAATAAAAGAAGTCATCTGCTTTGTTGTTGAGTCTTGTTGGATTTTAACTTAAGCTGGAAGGGGGGTGGGAATTGTTTTGATTATTTTGTTTTGTATTTGATAGTGTGTGAATGAAACCACACCTGATACATATCAAAAATAAATGCAAGAAGAATGACAGTGTTTTTTTTCTATGGTATTCCTGTTTGTGATGTGCTGGAAACTGGCTTTATTTTACTATTTTAACAAGCTCCTTGTTTTTATTGCTATTGCTTTTCTTGGCACAGTCCTGGTGGAGACTTTAGCTGCTGCTTTGAGAATTCTTTGTAAAAGCAATACTCCTGCCTGCTGGGCAAACTGCTTCTGCTGCAAATACAAAATCATGAAATTTTGGTGTAATTCTTAACTAGTAATAGTGGATGATCTTGGGAAAATAAATTCCTCCGGGGTTTCAGATTTCATGTTGAGCTACGAATGCATAGATGACTTTTATAATCCTGTGCTATGTCAAGGAAGACATGCTGGTCAGCTTCCACATTTTACTTTATTCCAAAACATCAATTTTTTAATAAAAAGTTATGACATTGTAGTTTGTTAGAATGTTCTGGAACCTTCCTGTCAATATTCTTTTGTTTCTGCCAGTTATGGTTATAGAAGGATGAAGTCTTTTAAGAGCCGAATTCATTTAAATACATTAGTCCTGATGGATACAGGGATTTCCTTATGGAACACTTGTGGTCAGCAGTCTGTGGTTAAGTGGAAGGAAGTTATGGAGTAAGTTGATCAAAAGTAGGTTTCTCCTGTTCTTAGTCCACTCTGCTTCATCATCAGTGTTCCCAGAGGAGTATTTTAGCAGATTGCTACCCCTTGAGGCTCCTTACTCAAGGGCCTGTGCCCTTCAAGACAGTTGTGAGCACCAATCCCATGACTGGCTTTCCTTCAAAGGTGTAGGAACTTTATGGCTGAATGGGACACCAGACACTATCTCTCCCTTCATACTCTTCTACTTGGAGAGTCTTGTGGTGCCATATGGGCAGTGAGAACGCTCATCATCTTTCCTCAGATGATTTACCAACCCCAAACAAGATGTGTTTTCAGTATTCTCATCCATCTCTGTCATGATGTACATAGATTTACACAGTTAGCTTCATCTCTTTGCCCTCTTTCCTGAAGAATCTATATTTGTCTACACCAGAATTCCAGTTATTGTTAATACAGGAATAATATGTGGGGGATTTTGTCATATTTCCAGTGGCTCATGGCCTTCCTTGATGCTTTATAAGTCCCTGATTTAAGGTTGAAGTGTTTTAGTTGTCTCACGATGGATGCAGTTTCTTTGGCCAGACTTGGCACTATCACATTACTGTGTTGCCTATGCAGCTAGTGCTGGTTTTGTCCTATGTGCCGTTTTCAGTTGTTCGTTGCCATGTTTGTAAACTTTTATATTTCTTGGTTTAAGTTGGGTCTCCAAATTATGTCAGATTGGGTGCCAAAGAAGGCCAGAATTGGTCCAGGAACTCTTGCTTTCATGAATATGTGCATCTCTGATCAAATATACCTTATCCCATAGCTTTTTGCTTGTCCTTTATCTTGCTGCACTGTCTTTCCCTTCCTTAAAAGCCAAACATGAGGTATTGCATGATTTATTGGTGAAGATCATTTGCTTCAGCCCATGTCTGTGCAGGGTTGGCTGAGGATGGCAGGGAAAAATAAGAAAGCAATGGTTTGTTAAGGAGTGTCCTCAAACTCTCCTTTTACTAAAATATATGCTGCTTATGCCTTCTAGCACTATCTGTGCTTGATCTCTGTATTGCATCTTTTTTGTTGTTGTTGTCTGGGAGAGAAAAATTGGTAACATAAGAGAGGAAGGGTGATTGCCACCAGATGCATAGAAATAATGAAATTGTCAGCAAAAGAGAGCGCTCTTTCTACTCGTAATAAAATATTGATGTCAAATTGATAGATTTTTAAATTTATCATTGTACATCTCACCAAATAGATAGTTATGGATAAGTTACATGTATTTTGACCTTTTTTTTTTTTTTAGTTTTTCTCATCTAGTTCAGATAAATAAATGAATTTTCTTCATAGATGTTTCCAGTGTTTTCTATAAAATGTGACCAGGTAAGTGAAAGTACTGTGATAATACAATTTGTTACCTGTTAGCAGTATAAATATTTACTACTCTAAGTTCTCTGAATAAAAGAGTGTGTAGTGCCTTCGGATGGAATCATGCTTTATTTTGTCATATTTATGGATGCCCCTATGTTAGAGCTAGAGAACTAGATCCTCCTCTTCCATCAGCTTATGGGTTTATTCTGAAACAAAGACCCATGCTTGCTTGGCTATTGAATTGTCTAGAAGACTATAGACATATTTTTCCTGCAGCTGTTACATTTATGAAGATCTACACTGCCCCAAAGTATTTTACAATTACATTAAAGGGCATATTTAAAAATTGGAGTAAGTGTAACCCATTTATGGGACAATGTATGTGTCCATTGGGAGCTGAACTACCTGTCCGGAGTCCAAAAGATTTCCTCTTTTCTACATGCAGAAGTACTCTTTAACATCTGAAGATACTAATTAGTACTACTATAAACTTTCTCAAATGGCTGGTGCCTCCTGCATTTACATCATTTTAGTATCTGAGCACGTACATCTCTTAAATATTTTAAGTATTGTAGGAGCCCAGAGGGTAGGTCAATGTTCCCATCTGTCTTGCAAGACATTAAGTGACATTCTGGAGGTGATGCAAGTATCACAGCAGAGTGTACCCAAAAATGGAGCTCATTGCCATGGACTTCAGTCAGTTTTCCTTAAAAAGTCTCTCCATTCTTAATTTGTCTGATACAAGCCAATTTAGGGTATTAAGATTGTGATTATTCAGTGCCAAACCTTGAGGGGTCCACATACATATACAGTGTAAAAATACCGAATTGTTCTCATAAACAAAATGATCCACTTTCACAGAACTCCTAACTAGAAGCTGTTACAAACCACTGGCTGTGACACGCCCCTCACCCTCCCACTGCAGGACATTGCATGTCAGCAATACCTGTACAGGGCCCAGCGACTTGTGCTTCACAAAGAGTGCTTCTGCCAGGGAGGATCCAGCCTTGATCTGAAAACCAGGAGACTGATATTCTGCTGCCATCTGCAGCTTGTCTGGTTGCATCTCACACCAATTCACCAAATACCTGTCTCTGCTGCCTGAGTCCTCACTACCATTTCCCTGAACAGGTTGCATTGTGCAGGAAGACCACCCCTCAGATAGACTTAAGGGCTGATGAGGTTGAGCAGCTAAAATCTGAGCTGTTGCCTCCGGTGTTTTGAATACCTCTTTAACTCTTTCTTGTGTATCTCCAGACTTTCACAATGTAATTTTAAAGATCTGGAGACCAGAACTGAAATTGTAATTTTGTTTTTTGCTCACATTGCTTTTTCTGAAAGGATGAGATATACTGGAGAAGCGTGCTATCCCTCCTTGCCACACTTGTTAATGCAGGCTTGCTGCTGGAGTCACCTGCCAGGTTCAGGCTTGTAGCACTCAGGATTCAGGTTTTCATTTCGAAGATGTGAGTAAAACTTGTCATGCAGTCACTTTCAGTTTTGCATTTGACATTTTTATATTGTGTTATTGTGCATCTTCTTTTATAATTCTTTTTCTTCCCCATCCACCCCACCCATCCCAGCAGTGGGGGGCATGTTTTGGTTTGTTGTTCTTTTCAAATGACCTCAAGATGCAGTGATTTGGATCTCTCTGTACAATTGTGCTGTCCTCATTCATAATTCTGCCAGTCTGTTATCAGCTCCAAATTTTGAAATGTTTATTTCCATTATTGAAATTATGGGAAAATATTTGGAATTTATGCTCTGAAACAGCATCCTAAACATTATGATTTGATGGTATTTTCCTCTTTGTGGGTACTTTGGAGACCTGACAGATAGCCCAGACATTTACTGAATGGCATAGCTGAGTGTGTAATTTAGGACATGGAAGACAATAGTTGAGTGGAGTGAGATGAAAAGGAAGTAGTTCAGGCTATGTTCAGGGTATTTACATGAGTGGTTTATTCTGTTCCAAGTACATATTGAACATGATGTTATTTAGGTCTGAAACAGTAGCAGAATAACCTAGTTGTTGCTAAGCTAATGAGAACCCACCGTTCCCTTACCAATTCCTGTAAATAAAGTATGGAATTTAATTTCATTCTGTGTTACCTGAGGCAACTCTGGCATCTGATAAAACAAATGATCTTCACATTCTTCTCCATTTCCCTTCTGATTTTCATTGAAATACTGAGATATTTCTCTTTGTGTAAATAAATGAGGCTGTCCTGCAGATGCTGAAGTAGAAAGTAGCCTAAGAATTACATCTTTTGTCTTGCAGCTGTTTTTCCTCTGTGACTCAAAATGTATTTGTCTTCCTGCTGAAGCACTTCTATTGCATGTGATCAGGACTGAAGATTTGACAGCCATAAGAGCTGTTTTCTGTTTTTCTTTTGATGAAGAACTTACACATTTATTATCTGTTCTTGTGCTGTAGATTGTAAGCACAGCACCAGTGTGAATCCCAGATTATTGTGTTCATCAAAGGAAGGAAGGTTCTTTTCTGGCTGTGTATCAAAGGGGATTATGGTAAAACCAGAAATTTGCAAACACAGGACACCAGTAGGAGAATGGGTGAGATACCTAGTGAAATGATTCTTAACAAGGACGGTCACTGGCCATGGGAGTGCAGGCAGCAAAAAGGAAATCTGAAGGAGCTCTGCAGTGCAATCAGGCAACGCTACACCCCAGGCCATCGTGACTTTGTAATGGAAAAAGAATCCATATCGAGCTACTCAGCAGGTAACCAATCACCCGAGTCCACCGGGCTGGGCACGAAAGATTTTATCTCTTACATACATGGAGAGAAAGAAGAAACAGCTGGGGCATGGGATGGAGTTATCCTTGGAGGAAGGGGATCTATTGTAAGAGAAAAGCAGCTTGTTACACTGCAGTACAGAGCAGCAGAATAGTATTCCTGCTTTTTTATGCTACCACAATGTTTTAACCATGTTAAATAGATACCAAGTCATGGATCACTTGCAATTGTAAGTTGCCACAAGCAGGCTGTTTTAGCCTAGTAACAGTTTGGATATCAAGAGTTTATATTCCAATAGCCTATCTGCTCAAAGAAGCAGATCAGGGAGGTGAAGTGGACAGCTGGCAGAAATAAAAAGACAGCTGCTGGATCTAATTTTAAACATAGGTCTTGATCAGATCCCTTTAGATCCTGCTTGTCCTGCTACAGCAAAGTCATTAGTGGGAGTAGAGAGACGTGAAGTTGAAGATACTGATAAAGAGCTTTTGTGAGGAAGGGAATCACCCTTGTTCCAGTTATGGTATTTCCATTTTTCACAGTAAGTATTGTCAGCTTCCAGAGAATGGGAATGGAAATGGTTTCTGGCTGGTACATGGTCTAATACTGCTGACATGGTCAGCTCTTTTGGGGCATCTTTATGAGCAGTGGGACTCGCTGTCCTGAAAGTACAAAAGCAGGCGGCACTGTTTCACAGGAGAAAACTATGTAACAGAATAGGGGGTTTCCTAATATTTAAAATAACACATGGTAATTACATATTAGTCAGGTCGTAATTCCGAATTTTTACCTCACGGCTCTGGAATGCGGTTGGCGTTAGCGGCGGTCCGGAGCTCCATCTAGTGGGGTGCGGCAAATCCTGCTTGCTTGGGTTTGAGGTTTTTATTGCAAGTACAAAAATAACCACGAATAATATCGTACTGATAGAATACTTCATTTGGGATTACCAAGTTAGACACTGCATTAATTCAGTAGCTGGTTAAGTGTTTTCAAGTTTCTGTTTTCCTTTCAGAATGCCATTACAGAGCTGGGACTTTTTTGTTTGTTTGTTTTAAAGTGTGTTTGTTTTAAAGTATTGTTGTGCTTTATTATGACTATGACACTAAAATTAAGGGCTACGGAAACATTTCTGGCATTCGTTCTCTTTAGGAAGTTAGCTAACCCCTGAGAATCTTGGAAGTAAGCAGCACATTACTTGTCTGAGGTGAAGATTCCCCTGTGCTAGACCACTCTGTCAACTCCAACAGGTTTCAAAATAACAGCTTTGCTGGTTAATATTTGCTTTAAGAAAGTGAAACATTCAAATTTTTTAAATATCTGATTTTTTTTTTAGTAACAAGAAAGTGAAATAAGAATAAAGAATAAATAAATTTGTGGGTTTATTACAAAACTTTAAACTGCAACTGGACTTTACATTTGTGGAGCTTGGTTAGGGCAGAAAAGTTACTACAACTATGTTGTTCTAAAGGCAGTCAGTCTACTTAATCTGGTATGAAACTCCAATACAGAGAGACAGTCTAAATTAATTAATGATCACATGCATTTATAAATGCAGTATGTGTTCATCTATATTTTTTCCTAAAGCAAGGTGGATAAAACATATTTATTCTAATGTAGCATATTAAATTTCTGTTGTAAAGCATTATAAATAGCATAAAAAGAGATGAGAAAGGTAGTCAGGGCCCGAGTTGTGAAACAGAGGCCATGAACGACCAAGTAAGAGGTCACATTTCATTTAAGCATGCCCCCTAATTTTACCAGTATTATGCTTAAACTTTCAGTTTTCCTGCCCCCTGCACAACTGAATTCTGTTCTTGTTGATTCAGCTCAAAGACTTTGAAGTGACAGTTGCCAAGCACAGTTTATTTCAAATCTTCTATCCCATGTTTGCCTATGTATCCTTTCTAAGCATCTAAGAATTTTTGTCTATACCTTCCATCTAATGTTCTTACTGTCAACAGGCAAGTTCAGAAATACCAAAATTGCGAAAGGAAGACCAGAAAGCACGAAATGCACTCCTGGCTGATATCCAACAGGGAACTCGCTTAAGAAAAGTGACTCAGATCAATGACCGCAGTGCACCACAGCTTGAAAGTAAGTATGTGCTCCCCAACAAGGGCTGGGTGAGCTTCGCTGAAGCCCCAGGTGTGGTGCAGGTCAGCTGAACAGTTTCAAACTGAGGGGCAGGTTTGTAGTTCAGCAAAGGCCTACATCTTCTTATGGCTTTAGGACGAAGAGAGTGGACACCTTCTAAGGTTGCATCTGATGCCATGAGAGACCCCAGCAAAGCAGGACTCTGAGCCAAGTTAGTGTGGGAAAAGATAAAAAGTGAAAGTCCTTTAATATCAGGCCTAGGGCCTACAGGAATACATATTGACACGCGCCCTGAACACTGATTTCTAGGGGTTTTATCATATTCTCCACCCAATCCCCAGGTCACACATCTCTCAGTCCAGCCCGATCCTGCCCCTGGTCACACCTCCTCAGGATTTAAGTCAGGGGTCTCTCTTCATCATTTTCTCTTCCTCAGCACACATAGGGTCCTTGGAGCTTTTCCAGTATTCTTAGACTCAAGGTTGGTGGCTCATGTTTATGTCTCATTCTGCAGGCCTTTCTGATATTCTTCAGCTTTCTACCTTGGAAACAAGACTAAACAACTAAAAGAATTTGAGCTACTGATATGTGGCAGAGGTTGGCATGTATAAACATTGAACTTAAGCTGTTAGAAATATTAGCACACTAAATTTGCCTTTTACTACAGTTACAAGTACTTCTAAAATCTATAAAAATGAAAAAAAATCAAAAACTCAAAAACCCCTTAGGCATCACATCCTGCTCTAAGACCAGTAACTGTTAACATTTCGTGATAAGTCTATAACAGGATACCACCTTAACAGGCATTCATTGTCAAAAAAAAAATTAAATTCTTGAGAGTTTCTCAATAAAATAACTAAGGATTGTTGGCCCTACTGAAGGAATTTTTTTACTATATTAAAAGGACAAAAAAATGCCAAAAAGATCTGGAATCAAAAATTTAATGTTAGGCCTAGCATAACTACTTTTTCTTGGTGTCATGATTAATGTGAGATTAAAGAGCACCAAGGGTGCTGTGCTCCAAGGTACAGGTCAGAGAGTCATGGCAGTTACTGTAGTAACAGTAGAGAGAAAAGTCTAGTCTTTGCTGTTTGTTGGTGCCAAGCCTTGGCAGTCTCAGGACAAGGATGAAATGATTTTCTGATATACTCCGTTTTTTGGTTCTTTTTAACAGAACCCAAAGGAGCTAACAGAGATGGAGTTAGTCCAGCCGTTAATAAAGGCAGCTCTCAGCAGCCTCTGGGAGGTTTATTTGCTGGTGGCTTTCCTGTTCTCAGACCAGCAGGCCAGAGGGACATGACAGGTAAGGGCCTCATTTGTATGAAAACATAGCTGAGGTGAGCAGTGATTTTGGGGTTAGCTGTAGTGATTATTTTTATTGGGGTATTTTTGTGAATCTTTAGTTCATCATGTGACCATGGAGGGCTCAATTAGTAAGGTGCTTGAAGCCATCTTTTTTTAGATCTCATGTGCCTTATTTGTTAAAATGTGAACAAAAAGCTATCTCCACACTGGGTAGGAAAGAGAGTGAGTAGATCTCTTTAACTGAGCTTTTTACAATATTTTAATGAAAACTTTCAATTGTGCCTTGAATAGAGTATTGAAAACTGAGCTTATCAGTTTCAGCACAAATGGCAAAGTCATATTTCCTTCCCTCCATCAAAGCATATTTCTATAGTATTACAGTCTTGGGTGTTACTTTAAAGATTCATATTTAAGATTTTTGCCATCTGGATTTTATAAAGTACAGCTTTGATGTAGCAAGGTAATTTATTGACCTGAAAAAGGTTTGTGTTGCTTCACAATAACAGGAGGAAGGCACATGTGGTAGCATCACCATCACCAGAAAAGTGCCAGCATCAACAAGGAGTGACTTTTAGAGTCACAGAAATGACCTCTGGCACTGTTCAGTAGTGGCTTTTGCAGGGAAAGACAGAGCTTGGTTCTTACCTGCAGGGTTTTTATTCCTGGAAGGCAAGCCCAAGATGCACAGCACTGCACGTGGTAGGGCTTCCTCACATAGCTTCAACCACAGCAACTACTTTGAGTTGTTAAAACTGTGGCCATGTACCTATCAGACTATGTGAGTATAGAATGAGATGCCTTTTCTGACATCTTGCTTTGCGATAAATCCTTGACATTTACTCAGGAAAGTACATTTTGTAGAGTCAACAGTCTTTGGGCATTTGCTGCTGAAAAGGAAATATTTGAATCTGTGCCTTCTGGAAAGGCTATGAGGCATTGCTTTTAGGAACTCGGCTTTTATCCATGGGGTTGAGATCTATGTAAAGTTTGTATGAATTCTTTAATTCTAAGCAAGTCCTTAACGTCAAGGATGCAATTTGATGTGTGTCAAACTGCCTTTTCACTGGGACTCTTGATGCTCAACCAGCTGTACTAGGCAGATGAGGCCTGTGTGAAGGACCCCAGATCTCTGCAGAGAAGCACCTTCTCCTTGAACTGTTGCATACTGCAGAAACTGAGAAACAGAAAGGGAAGCAGTGTCTCTCAGCGCTTCGTCATTTGACTAAGCAGAATCCTCAGTGCCCATTGAAGTACATCACCTTCTAAGCCCCATTACACCATGAACAGCCTGTTGGATATGACATGTTTTGGGAGAATTAGTTTATTCCCTCAGGGTATCCACTGAGGACGGGAAGATGAAGAGCTTGCTCTTTGTGCTGCTTTGTCTGATGAGTGGGACGCAGTCCTGGAGTACATAACATGTGACATCTGGTTTTCAGCAGGGAGGCCTGGGCATCCTTCCGGAGTCCGAGCAGCAGCCCCCGCGCCACCGAACAGCAGCGCTGCAAAGCCAAGCAGTAACCCCCCGCACCCAGCCGAAGGTTCAAGGGCAGCTATCCCGCCGGAGCCTCCCAGCACCTCCCGAGCCGGAGCGGCAGCCGGGGCCGGCCCCGGGCGACCCAGCCTGCCCGCCCCTCCGCCACCGCCTCCCGCTTCCAGCAAACCTTCCCTCGTTTTCCCTCCTCCTCCTCCTCTGCCCCCTCCGGCCGATCGCCCTCCCAAGGGGGTAACCCCCGGCGCGGCTCCTCCGCCCCCGCTCCCTCCTCCCCATGCTGACAAACTCGCCAAGTTTCCAGCAGGCGCTTCACACCCGCCCCCACCGCCCCCACCTCCTCCTCCTCCTCCTCCTCCTCCTCCCCTGCCCCTCGTCCCCCCCTGCGGGCTGCCGGCCAGGGCCGCCGATGTCTCTGCAGCTGCTGCCCTTCCAGCTGAAGGAAGGGACTGTCCCCTTCCCACGCCGCCTCCGCCGCCTCCTCCTCCGCCGCCACACGCCCACCCGCTGCCCCCGAGCAGGCTCTCCTTTCCCCCCTCCCCAGCCTTAAGCGGTACTGACCTCCCCCCTCCGTTGCCCCCCAAGTCTCCCCACTTGCTGTCACAGTTCCATAAGCCAAGCAGCATCCAGTCGCTGCCGCTCCCACCCACCCCTGGCCACGCTCAGCCCGCAGCCGTGGCGGAGACCAGGAAGAAGAGACCCGGCCGAGGTGCAGGTGAGAGCAGCACGGCAGAAGGAAGGAGGCTTTTCGTTACCTTTGGCAAAACCGGGAGAAATCGTAGAATCATAGAATGGTTTGGGTTCAAAGGGAACCTTGAAGACAATCTAGTTCTTCAAGGTCCCCTTCTAACCCAAACCATTCTATTGCACTGGTGACTGGAGGGCTCCGAGGGGTGGGAGCGAAGTGCACGTGCATGGGAAGGAATACCTGTAGGTTGCACGGCATGTGATGAACACCCAGAACATCAGGCTTTTTGAGATGTCAGGCTGTTCTTAGCACTGGGCACACATGCCTTATAGTTTAATCTGTGACTCTTGGAAGCAATGTATTGATCAGCAGAAGCAAAGGTTTGGGATTTTAGGATCACTGAGCTGCTTCTTTCTTTTGTGTTGGCATTGATGTGTCTCCAGCAGCGCAAGGAGTGGTATCCTGACAGGTTCAGATAGGGCAGCAGAGAACACACCATGGTGTTCTGCCAGGATGGCAGTTGCTCATGTACCAGCTAACACAGGACATCCCTCTACAGCTGTACCCATGCAGGAGCAATATTGGCAATGGCTGGGAAGTATTGCAGGAGATAATGAAACAAAGATGGGGCAACTACAGCCATAGATGAGCAAAAGCAAATCTGGATGCAGCCTTCTGCTATTCAGCAAAGAGGAGCAGCCAGTGCCTCCCATGACCAAGGTGGAAGGGCCAAGGGTTTCTCTGACTACTTGGGAAGTGGAGTGTTAGCCAGTGTTTCCTTCAGTGGATGGTAGAAGGAACATTTATCATATTTTTCTGATGTAATGAAGATGATAAAAAAGATGAGCCTAGCTCTGTGTGGCTTTGAGAAATGGAGATAGCTACTTAATAAGGAATTCTGTACCCTGTATTGTAGCAGTGCCATGTCAGTGGAAAGATTACTGGTTCCATTGAGAGCCGTGGGAAAGACCGTTTAAGTACAGATCAGGCGCTTCATGATTGTGATTAATGCTGCTCAGAACTGTCTGATGAACTGTTACTTTATCAAGACACCCATTTCTCATGGTGGTTTAATTTTTGCAGTTTCCATAAAATTATCCTGCCTTTCCATTCTCTGTCTAGAAGGAGAAGCAGTTTTGAGAGGCTGTTAATTTGGAGGCCTTGGGGTCCCTCTTAAACACTTCTTGTGGGAGGTCTGCCTTGATGTAGACTTTGATGGCCCTTGTAACTCCTCAGTGAAATGCACAAGCCTAATGGAAATTGCACTGCAGAGCTGCCAAAGTGTCAGGAAATTATTTTCTTTTAGGGATGCCATCTAGTTTGGTTGTTTTGTTGATTTTCTTTTCTTAAAGAAACTGCTTGTTCTTGTGAAAGTGGAAGGATAGTCTTCCCTTCTAGACTGGGACAAAACCAAACTTCAGAATGTCATGCTTTCCCTAGGACTAGAAATGGAAAGCCCAAACCAACTCCAATATTGACTTAAATGTAATACTTAATGCTGTACATCCATGGTCAGGCTTGATAATCAGCAGCTATGAAGATGAGCATGTTTGCTCCAAGTACTGCATTCCTTCTACACTCCCTCAACTTTTGTGCAAAGTTTACTTCATGGTTAAGTCATGATGATGTTTGTGTGCTGGTCTCCTGCTCTTCTTAAGGAACCGGTGCTGGGAAGTTGGTCACACCTCCACAGCCACCAGCAAGATCCCCAACAACTGAACTTACAAGCAAGTCTGGAGTCTCAGCCTGGGCTTCAGCTCATGACCCCTGCCTACCACTCAAAAATGGAAATATGCACATCACCGGTAATATCACCTAAATTAGATCTCTTAGCCTTAGTTAACAATTTTAGTATAAAAGCCTGTGTGTGTCTCAGACCTCAAAAGCTCACTTGATACTTTCTCCTAGCAATAATAGGATCATATAATAGAAACGTTTTTGTATAACATTATACAATGATAGAAAATGAAGGCTTTTTCACAAAGCTTTTGAATCAGTAGAAAAGCACGCACTACCTGCAAAGTCATTTAAGAATATGAAAAGTTCCTGTAGTATGCTTATATTACCCTTCTTAAACCAGATCATGGACATTTAATAGCTGCAATCCTATACACGAAAGATCACTAAGAATAATTTTTGTGGTCTGATGAATTGGCCATTCATTCTTCTTTTTAGCTAAACAGCTTGAAACACCAAGGAATACCTCTATTACCACAATACCATCAATGCAGAAAACTGGAATGGCAGCCAGAAGCTTAACTTCAGTTTTAGTAGCAGGCAGTAATTGCAATTAAGGCAGAAAACTTGGATGGCTCAAAGAAGTGCTTGTCAGAATGGTTTACATGGAATGAGCCACTATAAATTCCAGGGGAAAACAAGTCAGCATTTTTAACTGTAAATACTTGTGGCAACATTGTTGTTTTGGGGTGGGTTTTTTTAAGTTTCTCTTTAATGGCAACTAATGTTTATTTCTCTGAAACTTCCCAGATGACTTTGAATCTAAATTTACTTTCCATTCTGTGGAAGATTTTCCCCCACCTGATGAATTCAAGCCATTTCAGAAAATATATCCCAGCAAGATAGCTAGAGGTAAGTGTGTAAAAATGAAAAGATCTGATCAAGAGGATTAAAAATAGGGACAGAAAATAAAGAACAGAACTAGCATTAACATAACTGGGCTGCTATCATAGGTACAGAGAGGAATAGGATTTGTTGCAGTGGCAATAGGGGCCAAAGATACAATGAAAAGCATTTATTTAATTACTTTAAAGACTTAGTAGCTAAAACTAAAATTATGTGGCTGGACACACAGCCTGTGTCTTTTAAATGGCTGAATTTGAAAAGCCCTTTATGTCAAAACCAGTGATGTTGTAAACGAGACTTGGCCAGTTACTGAGTTGGGGTTTTTATTCATTACCTTGTGAAATTACAAAAAGAAAGTGACTCGAGGCATGCCTTTCATCATATGTTTTAAATCCTATGCATGGTGTTTTACACACCTGAGTAACAAAGGGACTTAGTACATGAACTTTGTCAGAAAAGAGATAAATGGCTGAATCTTGCTTTTTCCTTCTACCTCTGTAACCCAGTAAAGTGCCACCAGGTCACTGTTGTAAGAGCAGAAGTTCACCTGTACAGCTTTGAAAATGGGTAGTTGAAAGTGTTAAAATATCTCATGCCCATATTCTGCTCTTTATAAAACCCAGTCTTCTTTATTATTAGATCAGCTATTTATTCCCAAGTTTAATTAACCTGTTTGTTTGCTTCCATGCTAAGGTACTTTGCATGACTTAGCAGCCTCAGTCAGTCTAAATTCTCTGCTGTATGATCTGATCAAAGACTTTTTACTTAAGGGCTACAGAACATGATCAGTATGTTTGTATCTGTGTGTATATATATTTATATATATGTATATGTATCAGGGGTGGCAGAAAAATGCAGTATCCTGATGTATAACTGCATCTAAAATACCTATTAAAAAAAGGTATCTTATCTCCTCTGATTAAATCTGTCCTATCTATTTACAGATCCCTCCAAAAATCCTCCATTAAGAACACATGTGAGATGAGAAGAGTCTACTGATGCTCTCTGGATTAGTATCAAAGAACATCAAGATGATATATAAAATAGAAGAGGTCCCCATTGCAGTGATAGAGATTGTATTTGAATCGCAAGTACTTTAATGTAAACATTTCTATAAACTGGAAAAATTAGGTATATGATACCTTTTGAACTGGCCTACATACTTATAGGGATGTTAGTACAGGCTTTTAAATTATTGTATATAAGTGGATTTTTTAAGCAAAGTATAAAATTTTAATTCTTTATAGTGTTGAAACAATTCTCATTCTTATCATGCTGACAATGTTACCTCAAAATGTTTTGCGTTACAGGCATGTCGTTCCTTTTTCCCCTTCCATCATAATTTTTAAGTATTTTGGAGGTTCTGCAGTTATTATTCAGACATTTTTTCAATGAACTGTCAAACTAATGTGCTATCTTTAGTCTGTTTTTATGTTTCTTCACTTCTATTCTGCCTATCCTCAGATTGCAGCAGGAGGTCATATTCATGAAGAGACGGGTCCACAATTCTTCTCTCATCAAGCATGAAGAGGAGATGACAAGGAGCTGTGGCTGCTGTTGAGTCTATCTCCTACTGATTACAGATCCTTATAGGATAGTGTCTGAAGAAGCCCAGCTGGGTAGGGTATCATGGACTTGACAAAGATGACAGAACTTCTCCAAAACAACAAAAAAGAAAGTTGCTATATTGTAAGAAAAAGAAAAAAAGAAAAAAAAAAGTGGTGTGTGGTGTGTGTGAATACACCTGCCATGATGGATGTATGTATGTAGGGGCACGTGTCCTGTCTTTTCCTGCTGGCAAAGTGAATATTTACCATTTCTGTGACAGATTGCCTTTACCCAGCAATTACAAGGCTTTTGGATGAAGGGTCCAAAACCTACATTTTAACCTGGCAATTGTAACTACTGCTGTTCATCAGCAGTGAGGATTCATTGTCCAAAACATATCATATGGAACAAGCAGTCCCCAGAGTGGTTGTCTTGAACACTTAGTTGGGAAAAGTAACAACCCAGCAGCAGACAAGACTTGAACTTCTGCTTTTAATATTCAGCCTGGGATAAGGTCTTTGGATCACAGATTTTCAGATCTGTTCCTAAGAAGCCTATTTCTCACAAGAATTACCCTTATTTTTGTGCATTTCTTTGCATTCGGAGAACTGATGCCAGGTTGAGGGAGGTGATCCTTTCCCTTTGCTCAGCACTGGTGAGACCACACCTGGAGCACTGTGTCCAACTTCTGGGTTCCCTGGTGCAAGAGACATGGCCATGCTACAGAGAGTCCTACCAAGGGCCACAAAGGTGATGAAGGGACTGGGCCATCTCTCCTGTGAGGAAAAGCTGAGAAAGCTGGGCCTGTTCAGCCTAAAAAAGAGAAGGCTCAGAGGGGATCTCTTCAATGGGTATAGATATCTGAAGGGATATGAGGGCATTGCTACAAAGGGAGGGTATAAAGATGGAGCCAGACTCTTTCCAGTGAAGCCCAGTGACAAAACCAGAGGCAATGGGCACCAACTGAACTAGAGGAGGCTTTGTCTGAACATGAGGAAACACGTTTTCACTGTGTGGGTTACTGAGCACTGGCAGAGGTTGCTCAAAGACATTGTAGAGTCTCACGCCTTAAAGATACTGAAAAGCCATCTGGACTTAGTCCTGTGTAATTGGCACTAGGTGACCCTGCAAGAGAGTTGGACCAGATGACCTCCAGCAACATGTTCCAATCTCAACCATTCTGCCCCTTTTACAGCTTTTCTGGGTTCCTACACCTGGGTCACAACAAGCCTGTGCAGTGCTACAGAAATGGGGTAGCATGGCTGAAAAGCTGCCTGGCACAAAAGGACCTGGGGGTGCTGATTGACAGCTGGCTGAACATGAGCCAGCAGTGTGTCCAGGTGGCCAAGAAGGCCAAAGGCATCCTGGCTTGAGGAGGCTGAGGGAAGACCTTATTGCTCTCTATGACCTGAAAGGAGGCTGTAGTGATGTGGGAGGTCAGTCACATCTTCCAAGTAACAAGCCACTGTACAAGAGGAAATGATCCCAACCTGTGCCAGGGGAGGTTTAGACTGGATATCAGAAAAGTTCTTGGAAAGGGTGGTCAGGCATTGAAACAGACTGCCTAAGGGAAGTGGTGGAGTCACCACTTAAATACCTGGAGGTGTTTAACAGGACATGGTTCAGTGGTGGACTTGGCAGTGCTGGGTTAACAGTTGAACTTGATGATGTCAGAGTTCTTTTCCAACCTAAATGACTCCATGATTCATCAGCTTGAGAAAGGACATTGCTATTCCAAAGTGAGTCTGGTGTTAACAGCCAGGCTATTTACAGTTATGGCAATAATTTATATAATTGCCATCAATTACCCACAGTTACAGCTGTAATAATGTTATAGATTACAGGTGACCTTTCCCCATGGTGTTGCCTTTGAACAAAACTAGTTGGAAAAGACAGGTAACTGCATCTTTATATATCTCTGCTTTTTTCTTAGTTTGTGGAGCAGCTCAGTTTTGCTGTAACTCTATTTCAACACACATTCATGTTCATGGTGTAAGATGGTGCAAGGCTAAGAAGCTCTTCACCTCTAGAACTCTTAAGAAAGCAGCATTAGTCTTTTTAGTCTGTTATGATATCTTGCTGTGCATCATGTGAAAAGTTGCTGATTCTTTGACCAATACTGTCACTGTCATTATTGTAGTTACTTGATAAATATGCATGAATATTGTAACAAGCAGGGATCTGCATATATATTGCTTCTCAAACAACTGGAAAAGTTTATACTGCTTTAAAGACTATTTTGTTATAGTACTATTAAAGGTGACATTGTTTGTTCTGGTTTGCTCTGAAATTTGTGTACTGGTCTGTAATAAGTAACTTCATAAGGATTTTAAAAGTATTTAATGCTAGACTATTTGCTAAAAGATATTTAAAGGAGAAAAAAGTTTTACTCAGTTTTTATTATGCTTCGGGTATTTTAGAAGCAAACATTTTTAAATTAGAAATCCTGTGCATATTTGCAAGCATTGGTGAAATGTCATTTCCATATATTTGTCATTCAAGATCCACTGAAGCTTCCAGAGTTGCTGTTACTTGGGAGATACAGAGAATCACACTGGCTGTCACCCTACAGCAGTTGGTCCCACAAGTTCCACTGGGCCACAGCTGTGCTCAAGACCACTGGAAATTGTAAGACTATGGGGTTTCTAGTGATTACACCCAACCCTGTTGCTGGCGGAGAGTATATTTTTTTTAAATGCACTCACAAGTGAAGCAAAATCCACATATTATTTGAAAATTACTATCTTGATCTCTGTGCTCAAAACAATTTATTAGTTCTGTCATATAAGCATTCCAAATAAGGACATAAACTCCAATGACATAATTGTAAATGGTGTTTTTTTTCTTTTCTTAAAACCCAGACAAATAAGGTATATAATGTTTTTAGCAGAAACACCTTTCATCTTGCCTCACTCCCACCTCTCAAAGGTTAGAAATCCAAGTTGCGTAAAATAGCTGTGTGAAGTGGTATATCCTAATTTTCGCCCTCTGACTGGGGCAATCATTTTATCCCTGTTCTCCTCTTGTTCACAAATATCCATCAACAGCTGGATGCAACAGCTCACAGAAGTAGAAGCAGCTTTAAAATTCACCATGGTGTGTGTTAAGTGTACTCTGATTAGGAGTTTTTTCACTAAAAGTACCCTTTAATTTCAAAAGTGATTCCATGGGAAATCCATTTACTTCAGTTATGGGCAATAGGCAAAAGCACACTTCTCTTTTGGAAGGCTTCACCCAGCACAATAGTCCCTGAAATGAAGTATGCTCCTTGCCCTCAGTCCCTATCCTGGCTACAGTAGAGAGCAGCTAAGTTTTGGAATTTAGTTGTGATTTTCTTCTTCCCTTGTCTCCACCTGCCTAGGCACAGGAGTTGGTCCTATAATAGAGATCATGGGAGGAGTGTATTGTGAATGGGAGATTACTAGGTGGACTTAAAATTTCATGCTTGTTTTCTGTAAGTGAAAAAGCCCAGTGTTTTCTTGTCCAATTGCCAGGTGTCAGATAAGGTAATACCAAAGTAATGAGTCTGAATGGAACAATTGCATCTAAAAAATCCTGAGAATGTAGGATGCCAATATGGCAATTACTATTTTCCTGATGCACAACTCTCACAGTTCAAGTTAAAGTGTTGCTGCCTTCTAAGTAGCTTTTGCTTCTTCAATACGAAAGTCAGGGATCTTCACCATCCACTTTCCTGAACAATGAAGGATTTTAACTCCATATGCTGACTTCCATTTATTAAAGGCCTGGACTTCTTGTCTGTACCTCCTGTTTAAACAAAAACCCAACCATCTTCATAAGACACAGTGTTTTACTGGTTTAATTCTCAAAGTGTTTGCCCTGTCTCACTTCCACAAGAAAATACATGAAAAGCAGGTCTGCCTGTAGGACTGTCAAGGAAGGAAAGCATGCTGCAGAATTGCACTTAATATAAGAAAGCATAAGACAGCTATTTCTAAGCAAAACCAGTTGGATTGCCACACCACCAGTAACTCACTGGTACTTAGTGAATTCATCAGCCATGTATCTCACCACAGAGATTACGAGGAACTGTTCAGCACAACAAAGGCAGAAAGACGGAGAATAGCCAGGTATTGATCAAAGTCCAGCATCTATTGCTACAAAAAATTCCAAATTTGTAGCTTGTATATAAATTTGACCTTATTAATTGCATCTTATGAGCCAATAGATTATGTGCAGATGTCTTGGCATCCAGGCTGGCTCTGCATTTCAGGTGGCAGCTGGGTGCACTGTAAGTACAAACTGCCCCAAGCTGGCTGCAGGTTAAGGCAAAACTTAACGTGGGGGACTTAATTCTGATAATTTGTATAGGTATTATGTCAGGTACTGAATTACTGTAATCAGATATGCCCATTTGAGGCAGCACAAGGTCCAGAACCAGGACTTACCCTCCTACCTGCCACAAAACTGGAATTTCAACTCCATCATTGTCTGTATGAATTAGAAAGAAGAGAAAAATGCAAGTCAGCTTTGCTGCAAGCCTAGTCCTGAGCAATGGAGGGAAAACCAGACTGCTTACAAAAATGATATGGAAGTTAGCCTGATGAAGTTAATATTTGCTTTAATTGGTTGCCCAACATACATGTTTAAACATTCTGTACTAAATTAGCCAGCATGCACACAGTAATTGGACCAGTCAGTGACTTTCTCCTTTCACTATATACATACACAAACAGAAACACCACAAGATTGGACAAAGGAAAGCAATTTGTTAACCAGATACAGCTAGCAAGTAACATTTTTCCTCTAAAAATGTTTTTTCCTGCAAATTCACAAGTGTGAAGACTTTCTTTCAAAGCTTGAAGAACATTGCAGTCTTCTAATGAAAAGGTTAACAATAGCCACCGTAGCTGAAATGAGATAAAATTTGTTGAAAATCCATTCCAAGCAAGAGTGAAATTGAAAAAACAGTTGTCTGCAATGCAGCATAGGGAAAGGGGACTTTGGAGACAATTTGAGCAGGTAGAAAGGTGGCTTTGGACCCAATTATGAACTCCTTTCACTTAATGTAAAACAGAAGGGGGAGATTCAGAATTGGATCCAATATTTCACTGGTACCAAAAAGTCAGTATCTAAAGAACTGAAGTGTTTGCTTACTTTATTTGAAGAACTTCAGTTCTGTGTCAACGCAGTCATAGAAAAGATCCACTACTTCAGCAGGATCCAGAATTTCTGTACGAGAAAGGATATCTTCCATTGCTTCTAAACCTTGTTTTTCAAGGTCTAACATAATCCTCATCAGTTTCTGACCTTTATCCTATAGGCATGAAAAAACAAACTCAATTAACCAGCAAATGGGCTCATTAAAGCATTTTATTGCTCTCTTCTGTTGCAGAGATATTTTCAAATATTTATAAAAATTAGAAAGCCTTTTTAAGTACAAACTGTTTCTGTTACTAGTTTTTTGGATGGCCAAAGTCTAAAAGGGACAGTGCTGGACACTAAGAAAAACAACAAAGAAGGATTTACTAAGTTTCAAGTAAAGGAGGAGGCTGGTGAAAGATGGATAGAGGAAAACAGTCTAAGGTTTGTACATATGATAAAGAGGTAAAACAAGTTCTTAAATCTGTAAACTCACAACCAGAACTGTATGAGAAGACTAGAAGCCCTAAGAATTGTACAGATGGTGGTATTTACATGTGTATCCCTCAAATTAACACCTGAATGATGATGAATAGATCTGAAATTATGTATCATATAACAGTATTAAGAGTTCAGATCCCAGGGGAAGGCTTTTTATGCCATACTGACTTACTGCTCTTCATGTTTCAAGAAAATTCACTCCTGGAAAAGGTATCGTTTTCTTTTACCTAAATGTTATTTAAACTATTTTTTTCCTTTTTTTTTTCTTAATTGAGAAGTGTTGTTTGTTTTGCTTGCAGCTTTCAAAATTGAATTCCAGGAAAGAAGTAATTTAGAATGAGTGATGGGTCTGAGCTTTCCAGGATTTTTTACTAGTATTTTGTCCAGAAAGAGTAGAGAGCCTCTGCCAAGGTTTAGACACTCAGGTGGGCAGCTTTAACAGCATGAAGCCTGACTAGAAACTACATTTCCTTTTCTACCACAACAATTAGTGTCATGCTGTGGAGACTTTAATAGGGAAGAGTTCACAAGATGCCTCTTCTAGATCTTCCCTAGATCAGTATCTTGCATAATGATATGAGAGTCAGCTGCACATTGAGTCAACGTTACCACAGAAGACATAAATTTTAAACTACACCATTACAAGGGATTAAAAACTACATCTAGGCAAAAGTGCATTTAAATAAAGTTTGTACTAGCAAAGGTTATCATAGTTGCCTTAATCAGTGATGGATAAATGTGGATGCTGTTATGATCTTAGTAAAACTGACCCATGCAAATACAGAGGAAAATTGCAGAGAAGCAAGTCCTCTCTGGAAGCTCAACACAACTATGTGAGAGCCTTGACAAATTGCCTGAAATACCAATAAAAGCATGAGTGGCATGCCCTGGTGATCTCTCCCTGTTTCACTTTCTTAAAAGCACTTATCCAGTTTACTGCTGTAGTTGTAATTGCAAATGTCAAAGAAGTTATTGAACAACCTGCCCAGTGACATTAAAAGTTGTATCTCAAACAATTGGAAAAGCTATATACAATAATCCCCTTCCTACCTATATTTATTCCAAAATCTATTCCAGTAAGAGATCTTCAACACTTCAACAATTTATTCCTTCAAGAAAAACACCTTTCCAAATTATATGGTTCTTATTCCAGCACATAGTTGAAATTACTACACTCCTGCCACCATCCCATCATGTAATTTTGATACCGTGTTGCACTAGTATCCAGTGCTGTAACAACTAAGACTATATGCATAGTGGGGATTGAACAGCTAATCAGCTTGTCAGTTTGACTCCTCATTTTGTAAAAGTAATGGAGCAGAGCAACACGCTCAGGATAACAAAAAAAACACTGTGCAGAATAGTTTGTCCTTCAGAGGGCATCACTATTCAAGTTAAACTTTCAAGCATTCTCAGAATATTCAGAGAATGTTTCAGTGAATGGCATTGAAGCAAATTATGGAGTTAGGAATCTACTTCAGTTCTTTAATTCCTGGTCCAACAGATCTTACCTGATCATTCTCCAGGAGAGATCGGGCCCATTCATGTGCCTTGTACAATTCATGCCTACGATCAGGTTTCTCCTGGAATCGAGGTATCTTTTTAGCAGGATCATCATTGCCAAAAGAAGGAGACTGTACTTTTGGTACTAATTTTACATCATCAACAAAAATAAAGGGTTTAAATATGGACCTGAAAGAAATGAGAATCACTGCTTGCAGTAATAAGAGAGAATTCACATAAGTTATTGAAATACTCACCAGGTTAATTTAAAAGAACACATACAGAACAGCATAGATAATTCATCTACACTAGGCAAGGATGAGATTAGAGAGTTGGTACTGGTCACAAGCAAAATATATCTATGTGCTTTAAAAAAATTGGGTTTGCCAATTATTGTAAAACCTTATTATCCTTTTTTACCTATAGGCTTCTCTGGTGTCCTTCATGCCAGTCCTGCCACTTCTTTAGAAGAGTAGCACTGATTTTCCTCTCCATTTTTTTTTATATCTCAGCATTCAGCCTCCCATCACTTTTTCCTCTCTGTTTATGTTGCCATCTCTCCTTCTAATTCCAGATTTAATTTTTATTAAAATCACAAATACACACTTGGGAAGATTACATATCTTGCTCAGTATCAGAGAGTTTGGCATATCACCAGCAGCACTTTGGAATTTTATTTCAAGAGCTGAGGGGAGATCTAGCTACCAATATTCTGACACTTCTCAAAAAACTTCAACTCTGAGTTTCGATCTAAACTCCGCACAGAGAGAGGAACAGACAACAAAGCCCCACCCATACAGGATCTTAATTCCTGAGCAGCTGAGAGTAGATATTGGCAACTGCTTGGGGAAACTGCCTTCCTTCGCTTTAGATACAGAACAAAAAAGTATTCTGCATTCTGCAGTGAAGAACCTGCCAGTACTGCAAGACTTCTGCAACACATGATTAACAACCACTGCCTGCGCACAGCCAGCAGGTTCAACGCTGCTCCCCTTCCATCGCTGTCACAAAGCTGTGCCAAGAGTTCACGTGACTCCCTAGTGCATTTAAAAATAATGCATTTTCAATGCATTTAGAGTGCAAAAACAAAGCAAGAAAAGAGTCTAAACAAAGCTTTTAAGCTAGACTATCTACATTTAAAAAGACAGAAATCCCATCAAAACAATTTGAAGTCTTGCTCCTTTTTATCACTAAGGATTTGCATCAAGTCAAAGAAAAGTTTTGGTAAGCAAGCTCAAACTTCACACTTAACCCTGAATGTTTGAGTTGCATAATGCAAGGTGGGTGGAAAGTCCCTTTGGCATGAATGACACTTCCACAGACCTCAGCAGAATCCAATGCTTACTACCATTCCTCTTACAGGAATGTCTGTCAGCTGTTCAAGGGCACCATTTTCTTCTCCCCATAACCTCTTCCTCTCAATGCAAGTGGCAGAGCTCCTGAATAACTGCAAGTGGTTTAGTTTAATTTCTGTGAATCACAGGTGGATTCTGTTTAAAACACAAGATAATTAATTATTTCTTTGATGATCAGGCCCATGAGTCCTTATGTCCTCTGCTGCTTTCAGCTAGTGAGGACACTATGTAAACCAACTGGGAATTGTTCCTCCAATAAAAAATATGGTTGGAATACAAGGAACTTGCAAATGTTTCACTGTGTTAACATTTTAATGTCAAACCCTCTTTCTTATTTAAGACACCTTATTTGTTTCAGTTTTGCACCTACCTGTTCAAAAGAGGCGACTAAAATGGTCCACACTCTCATCATCTTAACAACTTTCCTACTGGAAAGCAACTACACTGGACTAGTAAGAAATTCCTGGGTCCTCCCTAAACTGCATTTACCCTAGAAGCTCTGAATTCAGGCAATGTTCTAGATCCAGTCTTTCAACCCAGTGGTGTCCATTTAGAATGTAAACAAGATGCAGTTCAGTAACACACGACTGTCAGATGGCACACCAATAACTACTGACTGCATTTCTGGTTAGAACATGCTCTTGGAAACATGTTCCAATTGAAGTAGCAGGGTTTGTCTGTTATCTTTAAACCCATCATCTGCTCTGCACCCCAGGGACCCAAATGCTGTGGCTTACCTTGAAGGGTCTGGTGTGCCAGTGAAGTAATGAATACAGGGAAAACTAGGGTCCTGAGGCAGAACAGACACTATGCTAGCTGTAGTAAGGAAAGATTCAGAGTCCACACAGACACCACTATCCTTGTCACGCAGGACATCAATCATAGCTTGTGCAGAAACATCACCTATATGAGGGGGGGAAAAAATTCCTGAGTATTCAGTGGCTTGGACCTCAGGTAAGGATTTTAGCCTGAATGAGCTTTACCTACTACAGCTACTGACACTTGATATGATCATGTCACAAATCCCAGTTAATAGTTTCTACTTAAACAACTTACACACAGAATGAACTTGCCTGCTAGTAAAAGAGAATGGTAGGAAGAATTCATTAGGCATTACAATTGCTAGGTAGGGAGAAATGTCATTAAAAAGGTATTTTTTCAGGAAGAAGACCATCATGTCTGAAATACTGCTTTAGCAGTCACTATGAACAGTCTACTTACATAAAAGACCCATTTTCCTCTACCAAGCAGAATGGGAGCACCCTGATCTCCCAGTTCTCATCTATTTTCATTAACTCTCAGTAAAAATTTTGAAACATCTTGCATTCACAGAATGTTACAGCAGCAGACCTAGACACTGAAATTTTTCTCCAAACCACTATCTACAAGAATCTCCCATTCAGGTTCTATTTCCTGTTGGTGGCTTATCACAGCTTTCCCCCTATGGCAACTCCACATTTTCTTGCATTACCTTTTTGGCAGGTAGCGCTTCTTCCCCAGTAATTTCTCAAACCTTGGACTGACCCACTTCAATGCAAAGTGCTTCAATACACCAGGAGATGTGGAATGAATCAGCAGCCTACAAGATTTGCAGCCACAGCCATCTGTCCATAGGAGCCCTAAGGGTTTTTAATGCTATAATCCAAGTTTATTAACATCTTTTACCTATAGTCCTTCAGAGTTAGTGTCTGCCTCAGACACAAAATATGTTACCTGTAATTCTACAGCCTTAGTAGGAACTCTGCATTACAATAAATATCTCACCTCTGCACTCTTCTTGATGTTTGCTAACGTGAAAATGCCAACAATCTAGTAAATTCACATCTGTACTAAAGGGCTTTTTAGAAAAAATTATTTGTGGTATTTTTCACACATAAAAAGGCAGATATATGTCAGCCATACACTGCTGCAGGCTGGTCATTTCAAAGGTATTTATTTTGGCCAGCTGCAGTGACCTGAAGTCAGTAATAAATTTGGGTCTGGAAATAAACCCTTCCTTTGATTGCAGGGAATTGGCACATTGTCAGTTCTAGTAACTTTATTCTGTTCAACAATGAAAAAGGGACTTCAGTTTGACACTGACTAGCATTGTTCTTCTTTAAACCTAATTCTTTCCCCAAAAGCCTAAGCTAACTTCCCAAAATGTAGATTCTGTTGAGCTGTCTTTCATATGTGAAGCCTTTTCTTAATACTATAATTTTAGTTTTAGCTCACTATAATTAGAGAAAAGCACAAATGCAGTAGCGCACCATGCACATGAGAACAACAGTGAAGAAAGATATTTTACAATTGCAATCCTGTTTTGAAACCTTAAGGGCTTCATCCTAAATTGTGCCAAGTTTAGGCACAGCCTTCCTTCAGCTCTTATTTTCTTTTCCATATGGTTTACATGTAGAATTATTCTTAGTCACATGGACCTCTGGACAGAATGCCTGAAAAGGGGGCAGTAGTGACTAAAAATCCCACTGCCCACACAGAAAGATGGTTCAGTACTTACCACCTTGCTTTTCTAGGCTCTCCTTGCCAGAACAACAGGCTATATGATCATTAGCAAGAGAGAATACTTCAGAAAAATTGAAGTCTGAGTCTCCGTTCCACCAGCCTTGACTTTTCACATAATTCCTTAATTCAGGATGCTCAGCATCAATTTTTGTAGTTAATGAAAGCTGATTGCAAATGCATTTCACTCCCTCTGTAGAAAGAGCCCCATGTTAAAAGAGGGTATTAATACAATTTTTCTGGGAGAAGCTGGACGGAAAATGTCATTTCAATTAGGAAACAAATTAAAACATTGGTTAGGATGGTGCATTTGGCATGACTGCGACGACACACACACAGAATGACCAGTCAGTGCAGGCTGCAGAGCTCAATTCTCTGTGCCCTACTGAGACACTGACAGTGCCTTGTGACTAATGGTAGGATTTAGTCAGAATACGTTTCACAATCCCCACCTCACACATTCTGACCATGAAGTAATAATGGTATCTAAATGCCAAAGGCACCTGCCTAACCTTTTTTCCAATGGTGTATTCAACACTCACAACAAGGCTTGAGGTCTGACGTGATTTAAAATGTATTTCAGCAGAGCTGCATTTAATGAATCTGCCTTGTCCTTCAAAACTGAGAATTTGGAAAATGTTTTTTAAAAGCTTACCAACTGCTTTAAATGTCCCAGTAGAAAAAATAGTTTTATTGTAAGATGCACGATAGGTTTAAATTAAACTTTTATATTAAATTTTTAAATGGCATGAAGTTAAAAGAAAGTATAAATAGCCTTCGAAAAATATTAAAGAGCTTTTTAACTTCCTTTTCTCAAAAACACTGCAGTGCTTATATCCATACATCCACAGCATGACTAACAGTGGTTGCTGCAGATATTCCTCAGAATAAAGAAAATGCTTTGGAAGACAGAGAAAGAGCTGATAGAGTAAATCTATAAACTAAAGTAAAAACAATTCCGGATTTTGGCACAAACCTTTTCTTAAACAGAAGAAAAGCTCATAGTTATGACAGTTTTTTAATCCTGCCTTCCATAAAAGTAAGCTTGCTTTTGTAGTGCCTCATGCATGCAATCTAAATAATGGCTAATAACTTATGGAAGTTCTGTGCATCAGTCTGCAAAAAAGTCCCTGTCATTCAGTTCTAACTTATACTATGATCACTGACAGCTTCTTCTGATGCACACTTTCAAACAGCATTCTTTTCAGGGAATTTTCTGGACTTGAGTGATAAGAATATTTGTGTCTGTATCCAGCTAGGCAAGCTACTCTTTAAAAGCTCTTTAAATATTAGATTTAATAACTCCTGTAAAATAGTATTTCATAGGTTTGATCCTCCTAAAAAAAATACTATCAAATAACTTTTTCCACTCAGGCTAAATAACAGTAGTAGAGAGTATTTTGAAATGTTTATCCTTAAATTAGTGTCAAAGAGTTGCTTGATAAATACTCACTATAAGCTTTACTGCAGCAGTAACATAAAAACAGAATAACTCTGAGGACAGTCAGGAAAAAAAATGCCTTCACACTGGGGAATGACACATTTTCCCCATTTTAGCAGCATTTGTGCCTTCATTTGAAAGCTTAAGAGGTATATCTATGGTTGCAAAGAAGAACCCCCTGAACAAAGTAGAAAATATAGGATTCTTACATAGCCAGCAGCCTTTCCTCCTGGCAGTCTCGGCAGGCTGCAGGAGATGGAAACTACTTATCTGTGGCTCACAGGGACCTCCTGAAGATAAATGAGCTCGTAAAAATCAGAACAGTGGCTGCAGTATCATTTCAAAAAGCTGCAAGCAGCAGATGAAGGCAACAGTTTATTTATTGGGAAAAGGGACATGAAGATTATATATTGCTAATGCAGCTAAAACTGCTAAATAAAACCCACTGTTCTTCAAATATTGGTCAGGTAGGTCAACAGAAGAAGGCAGGCTGTCACTGCATAATCCCAGGAACCTCAGCAGCCCTTTGCTTTCCAGAATTGGGATTTTATCAAGACAGCATTATCAGTCTTTCTTCCTCTCTACCTCCATCTTGTAGGTATCCTTAAAATGCAAGCTTTGCTTGGGAAAACACTCTCTGCTAAAGTAAGCTGATTCATACTTGATGACATGAACTGACAACAGGCCATCACACAGCATTGCACCTCCTGTTGTTATTTCTTGGCTCCTCTCTACATCTGCTACCTCCTACCTTCCAGTGAAGGGAAACGAAGAGAGAATTGAACAGATCTGTCACAGCTCAAAGCATAGTTGATAGAAGTCCTAAATTATCTGAATTCTTAATTAATTTACATATGAGTAAATTTTAAAAAGTTCTTATGAAAATAAAAATCCCATCAGAAGTGAAACCAGTAACTGACAATAAATTAAATATAGAGCTTAGACAATCATAATACATTAAGGCAGCCCATATTTGCTGGAAAAGTGTTAAAAAGTTCAACCACTGAAATCTAGAATTTAGTTTGGCAGTTCTAGTTTCACACATACAAAAAAAGAAACCATTTACAAGTTTAAAGAGCAGCAAAGTATTGTTTTGCACTATCAGTTAAGAAACAGGTATATGAGGGAACTATATTTGTAGTAAACCAACTGGCAGCAGCACATTCAATTTACCACGTAACACAAGCCCTTTTCTGAAAACAATCAATCTCTATCCTTTCCTCATATTATTTTTTATTTATAAGTAATAATTTGGGCATAAAGTCCTCAAAAAGATACTTGACAGGTTCCAAACAGTAAACAAATCTGGCAAAATACACCTATCAAATATAAAATTTTAAGCATGATGATTATTACAGAGCTTACAGAGAAAGGCAACAATCTTCAACTTCACAGAAAATGCTAAATTACATCAACCAACTCAAATCAACATGTAAAAAAATCAGAGTAGTACAAATGTAGAAGATCGAAATTGGCAATTGTTCAAACACTTGCATTCATTAGTCACATATTTAAACTTAGTGACTTTAAGACCAATCCTTCCCAGATATCTCTTTATACTATTTATAATGAGAGGCTTGGTGTGAGTGATAAACTGACCTGTGATTTTTTCTGCTGCCCAGTACTTTCCAGAGGTCTCCAGGATCCAGGCTTCATTTCTGTCCACAATCAAAAATGCACTTTGGAAAGTATGGCATGAGCTCCCATCTTCATAATAATTTCCACCTTGTCCATGCTCTTCCAACAGAGCAACTATTACATCCAATGCTTCTTTAGCTGTTGCACCTCTTTCTAGGCCAAGTCTAAGAAAAAGGTAAAATGGAGATTCAGAGAGAAATGTAACAGTGAGGTCTCCTTAAGTTATTAATTTTAAACATCAGCACTGATCTGGTTTTAAAATAGCAAAGTGTCAGGTATGCCTAGTATAAGAATTCTTGCTTTAGTGAGTTACTAGAATTAAAGGAGGAGATACTGAATTATTTATTTTTAGTCTATACTTTCTACACTGTTTTTTTATTCTCAAGTCTATCATAGCTGGATTTCAGTTTTTTAAAAAAAGAGTCCATTTACTAACCAGTGACCTTGACTGCACTGTAAACATGCAATGCTCTATCTATCCCCACCTCAGGCTGAAAAAATGTGAGGGATAATTTCTAAACATCTTTTTAAAGTAACAGCTGCATCAAGTTTACCTTTCTGTAGAAGAGTAGTATTACAACCCCTATACAACCTCTCTTTCCCAATACTCCGGTATTAAATTGGCCATGGAAACTAGACATTATCCTTTTATGCATGCTGCATGCTGTAGACAGAAGTATTTGTGCCCAGTCATACTCCAGTGTTCTTGCAGAGGCTTCCTCAAAAAAACCATTTAAATACTAGATACAGCTTTTCTCTGAAGTAAAAGTAACCATATGTCTAAAAAACCATAATTTTAAAAGGAAGTTTGAGCAAAGCAAGGGTATTTTAGGGAAAAGCAAACTGAGACATGATAATAGGTCTTACAAAGCCATAGGGAATGACTGTATCTTGTCTTGAGTAAATGGGATTATACAATCCCTTGAGATCATTTACAGCCCTAAGTGAATCAACAATCAAAGCAGTAACCAGAAATGTCCAAATCAGACCTGCAAACGTTTCCACTGGTTCCAAAATGCAATTACTGGCAATGAGGAAATGCAGTGTTTCAAACAACAGTATATCCATGCCCTCATCCTTTGGGACAGTTACCTAGATCAGTACAAAACTTCTCTCTGTTAGTTATTTTGCATTAACATTTTACTCTGAGTTTGTCTTCTCTGATAGCTCTAAGAACAAAGTAATTTTAACAGATAGATAATTCCAATAAATTCATCTTTTTAAATGTAAGTACTGTGCTAGCTCTTTCCATTTCCCTGGAAATCCCATGACAAGAAAACTCTACTCTGTTTCTTTCCTAAAAACTACAGTACACAAATGAAATGAGGTCCCGATAACTTGAATATGGATTTATTGATCTCAATACTTTTCACCCTGATCTCTTCACTGGGTCTGCTTTGTTAAATAGTGGCTACCATTAGCCTTGTTTTAGGTTGAATTATTAAAAGCAGTGTTTTCATCTCTCTCAGCAGCTTCTATTTATCACATAGTGACAAAGAAGAGCCAAGAGTTAACTAGAATTTTAACTTACAGTGACCACTTCTCCCTATCATCTTACTTTGCACTTATAGAATCTCTCCCTCTCATCTTGTTTCTCTTGTTAGCTGAAACTTGTTTTATATTGTAGATTCCATTTTTAGTCCTTATGCATTTATGTTATTCCTTCATTCTTTTCATCACTGGTGCAACTGCTTTTTCAGACCAACACAGATATGCCAATCTTTGCACATACCACAGACATAATTTAAAAGCCAGTCCAAAAGCATGTCTTACTTATTCCCTAAGAACAATCCCAGGTCCTGTGACTGCCACAGGTAAATGAAGGGACTGAAAACTACCTTGGTGACCACATAGCCACTAGATTCAGTGATAATACGGTCCTTTTTCCCCAGTTAATGACCAGAACCACTAGGTTATAATTAGATCAAAACCTGCCAAGCAACATAACATCACACTAAAACTTTTAATAATGTCTTGCTGATTTTTTCATTTGAGATGGTTATAGCCTCTGTCAAAACTACAGCAGAGACTCAGGCTGAAGAGGTCTCCGTTAGATGCTATTTTTTTATAAATGGCTCCAATGTTACGTTTATTTCTATTTAAAAAAATTTAGGCATCGGTTTTATTTGGCTGCTCCTGTCAGTCACAAGGGAGAGAAAAACAATGAAGAAAACAAAAAAACACATCCTACACAACAACTACACAACTCATCTTCACAAAACTCTAAGTCTTGCCAGTTATCTCAGCATCAGTGTCCTGGGCAACCGCAGCATAACCCTCCCACTAACATATTTCAGGGTGCCTATCAAGGTGAGATGGAAGAAAAGTTTGAAGTAATTTCACCCCCAGATGAGAGCTTGAAATACTCATGAATAAAATTTCAGTGACTTACTACAAGTCACTGCCTCAGTGACAGTGTGCTATCACATCATCAAAACAACATTATCTTAAGCTTTTCAACTTCACCTATCAATATGCAGGCTTTCCAGACTAAGTCACTAACAAATTAAGCAACTAACATTGATGATGACACTCTACTAAATTCAGTTTTGATGTCTCTGAGGAAAGAAATTGGTAAACAAATTAATACCCTTTTAAAGAGCATTCTTGACTCCCTGCCAAGATTGGCATCTCTGTGTGGCTCTGAAAAAGTTATTGCACCTGTGATAAAAAGAGCAAATAAATAATACAAACACACAGGGATTAAAATTAAGCAAAAATGCAAAAATAAGGGTGTATTTTACAGGTTTTTTTCATATATACCTTTTGTATGATAATGCTGTCCTGTTTTAACAAGCTACAAATCTGTAGATATCTCTCTTAAAAGCAGTATACTAGATAACACACAGTTTTCAGTCACTAAACCAGCAGCCAGAGAGTAAACAAGCTAAAAACTTCATTAAGCACATCTTTTCTAATGTCCCTTGTGAACCTTATTGAAGAAAATAATTTCTCAATTTCCTATTTCAATAATAAAATACGCTGACTTCAGAATTGTGCTACCCTGCTGAAATCTGTCTCTATCCTGTTCAACACCATGTGCTCTCACAATGTCCACCTACAGCCTTTGCCCATGTTGGCTGGATTTTAAATCCAACTGAAAAGTGACAATTTCAGATGAGTTCAAAGAGAGAGGAAGTTTCTCCTATGGAAGAAGAACAATCCTCTAAGAGAATGTGGAAGGAAACTCTTAGGGGAGTCTGAGCGTTCGAGTAAACGTGATTCTACTACCTGGATGACATTCCTAGGTTGGCAACTCTTATGGGTGCTCTAAAGAACATCTTTCAGAGTATAAAGTTTTTAGTTTTCTTTTGGAAGAAGCCAGTCCTACATGCAGACACAGAATGGCAGTCTTCATGCTTCAGCTAAGATGTGACACAGATGTACAAGTCAAACAGAGACATAGGTGTGAGAAAAAACTGTCCAGTAGATGTGTGCATTGCCTATATATTTATGTTCCCAAGAAATTCTGTGCAATAGAATGAGTCTGTCCTGCAAGTAGTTAAAAAGAGGCAGAACTGGTGCCAGCTGCTTCACTGCAGCCTTTTTGAGATTGATTTTGTACTTGATGGCTCTCTGTTCTACGAGGTGACATGAAATAGATAAGCTTAATGCAGCTGGCCAAGTCTTCACAGTAAGAGAATCACTTTTGCTGAAACAAACAGCAGATGGGAGCCTGCAACACATCTTTAGTTGTCCTTGCTTGAAGCACACTCTCTCTGCATTTGAGTTATAGAGAATTTCTGCAGGTGAGAAGAGAGGGAGGGTAATACCTACAGGAGGGGGATATCTACAGATGATGATTACATATTGTTTATGACCAGTCCTCCTTATTTTGATTTGCTGGTGTGGGTAAATCTAGAACTGCTGGATAACATGTATATTTGAATATTAAAAAGTACTTTGAGACTGCAATAACTGACCAAAGTAAGCAGAATTTTACATTTAAACTGATGGTTTGTTAAAAGTTTCAAAAGAATGGTAGCAGAAGGGAAAAAACAAAAGTGGAACTTGGAAAGTCACCTAAATATATCCCTCTTCTTTATAAACCCCTGTCCTATATTTTCTTAAAAGAGCCCTTAAGTCTATTCAGTCTCTCTTGATGCAACTAAATTTACTAGTCCTCTCAGGTACAGCTTCTCCACAGACTCCTTCATTAATACAGAGCTTAGAGAAAACACCAAATTCCCTCTTGATTTTCTCATTGGTCAGATTTTATACAGCTCTGATCATATTTCCCATTTCCACTCCATTATCTACAACTGGCTCATATTCCTCTTGATTTATAGTAGCTAGAACCAGATATTGTATTTCTGCAAATACATCATTAGAGAATATTTACAGTTAAAGTTTCAGGCAGCTATACTCCTGACAACAATTTCTTCTAACTCATGCTTCCCAGCTTTTAATGGGAATAATTTCTGAGGTTTTAACATCCTCTTAGAAGTCAAGGTATCTATTTCCTGTCCTTTATCCATAAAATCTGTTAAATCATGCATAAATAAAGTGGAATGGTTTGACAGGATAATGTGTGTTTTCCAGCTCCTTGATATTTGAGTTTTTTCCCCTTCAGAAACTAAGGTTAAGCTGTTCTATAACAACTCTTTTCAACTGTTTTAAGCTTAGCCACAGCATTTAACTCTTTCCAGTCATCCAGAACCCCTCCCATTCTTCACTAGTTCTCAAGAAAAATGAGAATTCACCTGAAATTGGTTCAGCCTGCTAATTAAGTATACCAGGGCAAATTCCAGCAGGGCCATTGGGTCTAACATTGATTGACTTAAATATGCAGCTGTTGTCCTGTTCTGTCTTCAGGTAAACTGAGTCCGCTTATTTCCTTTCTCTTTCTAATAAATTCACACCATCTATTCTCTTCTTTAGTTTTCAGCTTTCTTCCCCCACTCAGGTCTCCTTTAAATTCTCTTCACTACTAGAGCAGCATGCAGGCTGAGACCTACAGTGCAGAAAAAGCCTTTCAGGCAGACAGCTTTCAATGAACAGACTCACAGGAGTTTGTTTGCCAGCATTTAAATAAGGGCAATGGTTTGCATTGGAATGCATGGGCTGAAGTAAGGCATAGTAGTTTGTTTATGCCTACAGTTGGCTATAAGCCCAGAATAAGCTTTTGAGGTTAGAGTAGGCTGTTGTAATGTGAGGAAAAATGAAGGGCACAGCAGCAATCTGATATTACAAATTGGTTAACAGTTCCTTACCAACAATGTAATCATATCTCTTAGTCTGTCAAAATAGCCACTGCTAGACTGTAGGGTAGGTAGACCAGGTAGAATGAAGTGAACCCACAACAGACTTGGTACATACTTGGTAGCTAAATTCAGATTGCAGGTGTTTTACACGTTAATTCAACTGTGTCTGGAGCTCTGCCTAGACAGGTCTCCTGCTTATACTGTTTTAAAATCTTCTCATGCCAACACCACAAAGCTGTTAGTTGGTATCATCACCATCTAAACCTCTGGTGTTTGAAAGGTTGGTCACAGCTTGACAAGCCACCCACCTGACAAGATCCATGCCAAGCAAGGCTTCGGATTCTGAAGCTGGTTCTCTGGTCACAACGGCTTCATTAGCTACACAGACTCCGTGCTCATTAGCTCCCATTTCTGCCCCCCAAAGCCAGGAGGGCCTGCTCAGCACAACAGCATGAGTCTTTGGCACCTGCTCAATCTCAATATATGTGCACTGCAGAGACAGCAGGAAGAGAAAAGGTAAAACAATTGTAAGCACTTTATCCAGGGTGGTGACTGAAATAACACAAGACTTCAAGGTACAGGCAGGACATACGTTATTTATAAAGTCCATGTTTTGTGAATGAACATGGAACTTTACATCCTTATACTGCATCAGTTTGGAAAAATACATCTATCTTCATGCTTGCAGGTTTCAAAGAGTCAAATAGAACTCAAGTGCTAGAATCAGTAGAAAGCAGCAGAAGACTGACTGTACTGCTACATTAATGAAACCCAGATCATGCTTGTACATAGTAACAACTTCAAACCATTCTACCACCTCCCCTAAATACAATCTCAATACTTAATTTAGCAGATAGTGTAACAATGGTAATAGGACAAAATACAATTAGAAGGCTTTCATCTCTCCCTTGTTGCCTCCCTTACTGCCTCCCCTGCAGCTGCCTGCATGACAGCTGGTGGAAGGGGTCAAAAAAAAGCAAGTCTTGAAAAGTGCTTTGAAAAATAGTCACAGAAATAAAACACGGGCACTGTTGTTACTTAAACTGATGTTTGTGCTAATTTAAATGGTCCACTGTAATCAGATGTCTGTGGATGTACTGTGGGAAATCAAAAAGAAAGGCTACAGAGAAGTCAATGAAACTGCACGGAAGAAATGATATGTTATCATTCAAATACATTTACTTTTCCCTTGCCCTAGGACTTCAAAACAAGCACTGTTTTCCCAGACAGGATGGATTAGAGCTTGAGCCATCATTACACTGTTGGCTTGTGCAAACAAAAGGAATGGGCTTTACATTTTATTACTGAGTTCATATTAAGTTTTCCAAGGATCAAACTTCACAGAATTTTCTTTCGAGGCAACTGAACTTGTCTGTGGAACATATCAGACAGCTTTGAAATGTCCAGCATTCCTGTTGTAACATCTTCTTTGCAGGAAATAATCTGCAACATTTTTCCAGAGGAATATGTTAACAGACATATCAAAATAAGCAGGATCATCAGAAAGGACTTGTGGACTAAAAGTTCTTAGCCTTGTTTGCCTTGCTGGCAACTTAAAGCCAAGGAAATCAGTACAAAATGTTTAGAGGTGAGAAGATATGGTTTTTTTCCTAGCCTGTCTTTGCCCTTTATGGATTAAAGCATAATTAACTTAATCCTCCAGTTTGAGCAATGATTTTTACAGGAATAGTTAGTCTAGCATGCAATTAAAATGCATAACAGAACATCTTGGATCAGAAATGGCATTTTCAGTCCTGCACTTTGACTATGCATGAGGATCACAAGAAATGACCTTGCCACCTTCATTAGGAAATGCATGCTAATAGTCAAACTGTCATTTTCTATAAACTCAGGAAAATTATATGTGAAATAAGAGGATGATTTCTCATGAAGGACACATGATGATTTAAAAAAAAAGAGAGAGAGAGAGAGGAGCAGGGAACTCTCTCATTTTGAGGAATTAAAAAAGAGAGTAGGAGCATGTTTCCATTTTCTGCTGTGCACTTAGTTTTAATTTACAGTTTAGGCAACAGGATCCTGTTGGGAACTCACCTGCTGTATTTGTTGGAGAATGCTTAATATTTGACCAAGCTGTTTGACCAAATTGCTTATACAGTAATTCACTGTGATTTTCTAGAGGCAAATTCTTCATCTATTGAAGTGCAGCAACATTTCGCACTGGCCAGGAGCTAAAATTTGACTGATGAAAACACTTTATATGGTTCACCCTTTGCTCCATTGTGTAACCAAGACATGCCAGAACAGATATTCCTCATCAAAACTCCCCCTTCCCCACTTGAGCTGTCAGTGAACAAATCTTATTTTTGACATTTTGTGCAATTTTAGTGCTTCAGGTCAGTGCTGTTTGGATTAGCACTTAATGCATGTGTGTGAACAGAGAATAACTATAGTTGCTGGATGTGCAAAGCAGAAGCCAGAAAAGATTACATGTGAGGACATGACCAGAGCAGTTGTCAAGAGACAGATCTGCAGCCAGGCCGACACCAACCCCTGTACAGTGCAAGCCTTGGCCCCCCACATCTCCTAGGGGGTCAGCTAGCTGGAGCCATCCTGTAGAGCCATCCAGTACATCAGCCTTCTCAAATCCACAGCAGAAATCAAAAACCTAGACACAGTGTGGAGGAGACTTTGGTACTCCATAAACCCACAGTTGTATAACATTCTCTGGCTGAATAGCCCTGTTATACAAGTTGCTTACACCGACTCTTTGATTCTCTAGGAGAAAAAATTATGATAGCTCTCTGAAAAGTGATAATTAGGCTAAAAGAATGCTGAATGCCTTTCCTCTGCAAAACATATTCTGGCTACCCTTGCTACCAAACACTTATTAATTGGCACCTCATTCCAAAACCAAGCATTTCCAAAGCTGCCATTCATTGCAAAGAGTTTATTGTCAATGGTAGCAGCTGAGAAAAGGGAAGGAGGAAATAGTTTGTTCTTGACTGACAAATCCAGAGCATTCTGAAAAACAAAAATGTATTTTTGCTTTGTAACTATGTAATCAGAGCCCATAAAACATACAGAGGCACCTCTACACACCTCAGCATATAGCCATCACCTTCTATATTGCTTCTTTACATCCCCCAACCCAAAAAGAAGCAAGCATGGACCATATTTTCACACTACATTCAGTTTCTATACAATAACTCAGGTATATAGACAATGTTCAAGCCTTATTTATATAAATTGCCTCAGAAGACCTAAATAACAGAAAGAAAAACAAAGAAACAAAAAACATTCCAACCTGACAGCAGCTTACAAGTCTTGTAAAACTACCACTGCCTTGATTCTTATTCATTTGCCTTGGTTATTGACATTGCTGAATAAGTCTTGATGTGTTTTTAACTTCCCATTAGAATTGTTTACTCCAGTAAGCAAAAAAAGTAGGCACTCAGTGGGACTGATGTATTAAGGCAGACACTTGGTTCATATTTGTTAATAATAGGTATGAGCTTCTCAAAAACTAGGGTTCAGATGTGCAAATAGATTATTAATTTTTAACATAAACCTCTCACTTCACAACTTCACCATCCCCCCTTAAAAAAAACACAACAGAAAACTTTTTGAGAAAACAAGAGGAACTGGGCTATCCACATAGAGACAAGACACATCAGTCATAAAGGTAGGTCAACTAGAGCCAGACACTGGATTTGCAGCACAGCAAACCACTGCCACTTTTTCCACAGGAATGAGGACGTATCCTTAAAACAGCTCACGCACAAAAGGAAATAGCAGGGAAAAGACAGCACTACACAACAAAAACACTTCACTGGCCACTAGATCTCTAGAAACAGGAGCTCAGATGATGACAGATTTCAAAAGCAAGCACAAACTCCAACCTCCCTATCCTCTCTGCTGCACCCCGGAGATCTGGCAAATCCTTCCACAGCACAACAGCAAAGCAGCCTGTTCTCTTGAGAGCTGTGCCAAACTAGGCAATGACAAATGAAACACACATAAAGTACTGCTGTGATTCTGCTTGCCACTAACCCTGTCTTTAAAATTTCTGAAGCATCCAGCCTCAGCAGTTCCTAACACTAACATTTTTCTTTGAGTATGGATGCTAAAAACAGAAGAATAATGACAAATTTGGTGGCAAAGGCTGTGGGGGAGTGGCGTCAGGCTCCAGTGATTTTCTAGAACTCCAGCCCTGAAAGCAGCATAACTGGCATCATGCCCTGTGACAGTAAATTCCCATTAGGAAATATAAAAGCAAAGAACATAGACTTGACATACAAGAGATGCACCCAACAACTTTAAAGAAAATTGAGCAGACTGGAAACTAATGATATTTCTTTTACTTCACTTATGGTATCAAGAAGAGACTCTTATCAAGGCAGTCCTAAGAATAACACAAGGCACAAATGTATCGCCCACCCCAGCTAGGGCATGCAGATAGGTTGGAGGTATTCCAAAAACAGACATGACAGCTATAAGCACAAGAGATTTCTTCTTTCATTAATGAAAAGCAGCTATTGTGCAGTTTCTACTGTACTCAGGCTGCAGAAGCCCAATTCCTTAGCACTGTCAGTCAGGTCATTATGAAATATCAGTGAAATCACATAGGCTTCAGCCCTGGATAACAAAGGCAATAGTCAGGGAATGCTTTAGAAAGAAATGTTCTTTGAAGAAAGGCTTTAAGATACCAAATTACAGAAGAGATCCTACCCCAACCCCCCTCCCCACACTATCAGATCCAGGCTCTAAGTTGGCATTAACTCTTTCCTTAACTACTTCAAGCACTGCTGTACCATAGCACATATTTGAAAATCAGCAAAATATTTGTATACCTGTAGCAACTCCATAAGTTGCACCATGGTAGCTTTTAACCCCCTCCAAAAAGGGGGATGAAAAAATGTGATGAGACAGTCTCACAGCCTGCTGCCTCCCTGGCCACCAAGACATTGAGACTGACAGCCTGGTTGGAACTGTCTAGAGAGGTGATTCCACACATAACATGGGCTACCTGGGCTCTCCCATCACGGTGAAGAGGAAATCTGGAAAACTAGGACACGGTTGTAAAAGAAAGGCCCTCAAACTATCTTGTGTGGATATGCCTGGCAATGTGCTTTACAGACAATTCTTTTGCTGTTTATTTACAGGAACAAATTTAGGAGAGCTCAAAGGAATGTTAATAACCATTCTCTGTAAAGAGAAATATGCAAGCAGTAGTACACAGTACAAAAGGTGTGGTTAGCCAGTGCTGTTACCCCTGCTTGCTTATACACTAAGCAGAATTAAGTGCAGGGTGGAAGACACCTGGATGACTTTACAACACCCTTTAAACACGGCCATGGCATCTTCTACGAGCAGCAAAACTTGTGCTGCCGTGGAGGGGACAGCCATACTGCAGGATAAATCCAGTCTGAGTCCATCTCAAGTAATCAGCCTAAGTTTTAGTGCTCTCATTAATCAACCAGAAGTGTGAATTCAAGTCTCTCCAGTGGCAGGATGAATTCTCAGGTATTTATTTTTCCAAAACACAGGCTAGTACTTGTATTCTCATGTTGTAGCTAGATATAAATAGCATTTTCTAACTGAACAAATACAGAACAAAGCCAATTTCTGCCACAGTAAAGTACTTCTTTCTTCTTCATATTAAGAGAATTTTTCCCTTTCTATGAAGACCCTAGTGCACTTTATATACACTTTTATATTTGCATATTGTTCCTCGCTGTTTGCATTCATTGTAACCAGTAACTGTAAAATTTGAATCTGTGTGCCTCTGATCTATAGCAGTGTGCAGAGTTGATAGACTTTATTCTAGAAAAAAAATCAGAGAAGCTAGAAAAAGCCAAACAGTTCCTCTGTCAAAAAGAATAATTATCTTCACCTTCTGAGCTACTCTTACCTACTCTATCAAGCCACCAAGGAGCCTCAGGCATGTGACCCACAGTATGAAATTGTGCTCAGCAAAATGAACTATACAAACCTCTAAACAAATCAAATACCACGAAGTGCAGCAAGGCGCCCAAGGCTGAGATCACTCTCTAGAGACACCGTATGTCAGAGTTGATTTAGCAGTCAAGAATTCACCTGTTTTTTAAGATACAAATGTAGCAGCCTCCTGTGTGATAAGCACAAGTAAAACTGCAATAGGGATGAGGCTTATTCATTTAATGTTTTAAAACAGTAAGAAACAGATTTCAAATGAGCCACCAAAGCATATCACAGATACATCCTTAGAAGTCTCAGATACCCTAGTCATTTGAACTACCTGCTCACACATCTGTTTTGACACAAGTAAATGGTTTGGGTCAAGATGGGAGAGTTGGCAGTTTTTGCCCCACACAAGTTGAGCTTTCTCTCCTTTTCCTCTTTGCTGCAATAAAAAAAAAAGGAGAAAAAAAAGGAGATTAAGAAAAAAAATCATAGTTCAAGCTAACCAGTTTTGCTCTGATAGAAGAAGACAGCAAATAAGCAGCACTCCTACAGTAAAAAAGGCTTTGAGAGGGCAGAAACATCCAAGAGATTATGACTTCTGAACTGCTTCCAGCTTGTGCTTGTGTTACAAAGCAAAGTCAAACACATTAGTTTAAAGGCCAGTGGCCTGCAATGGAGCAAAACAGAGAAAAAGCTCACATTAGCCAAGCAACAGACTGCTGAAGGCAGCAACCAGTTTCTTTATTAGCTGCTGTCTGCCGGCATAGTGCCTCTCTCCTCTCTCCACGCAAAGTCTAGGCGTTGGCTTACACAAGGTGGCTTGAGGTAAGCCATCTGTCTGCATGCGCATGAGCTGGGCTGCCTACCAGCCAGTTAGCAGGACTCAGCTGAGAGGCAAGAAATGCAGCTTCCTAAACTACCTCTGAAATCTAAGCCTTCAGACTGCAACCTAACCTTTATTTTATCTAATTACAGTAAACGAAAAGTTTTGTCATAGGCACAAACACCACTGAGTTTCATCAAGGTTTCCTGCCAGTCAGCACATACCCATGGATGTATCACTGGGGTGGGGGTGCCAGACTCCAATTCAAACCTGCTCAACAAGACTGTAAGTGTGGCATTGCCAGTCTAACCTGAAGGCTTCCCAGAGAGCAAATTCTCAGTAAATTCAGCTGCTCTTGGGCTTCTGTCACCAGATTCTGAACACCTTATCCCATGATATAATGCAGATAACCCAAGAAGCTGGTACAAAAGGGAATCAATGTATACCAGAACTAGACTGCAGCACTGGCATGATGCCTGGTGATTATGTTACTAACAGCAGAATTAAGACACCTTCAGGCAATACAAAGCCAACTTTGACACAGTCAAAGTCCGCTTTTTGAGCTTTTTTACCTATCTTACAACACTAGAGATCCCTCAGATACCTTTAGGTGAGTTTTTATGTCTGCAGTTCTCGACCAATGTGCAGCAAAAAATCTTACTGCTCCTTTGAAAACTCAGAAGGGGAGGTGGGATGGTCACCACAAAAAAAAAAAGGCGAGAAAACAGAAGAACTAATTCATTATGCCATGAAGTTGTAGACAACACAAAATTCCTCCTACCCCACAAAGGGTTGGCTTTAAGCCCAGAAGAGTGTTTAATACCAATATATTTGAAAAATTTTTCACATTCCTGTTTTATAGAGTTTTTGTAGACTACCCCACTTTCCCCCTTCCACTCCTCTGTAAGAAGTTGCATCCTGTTAAGATAGAAGAGCTTTTATAGCTCCTTAGTGAAGCAGAAAGTGACTATTTTCATGAATATAAGGTCAAGTCAGAAGAAAGAAAGGCAGATCTAAAAGAAGAAAATATCCATGTGGAAAATTCATCTTCAAAAAGGTCATCCAGCCAAGACTTCTACAGAAGAAAGAAAACCATAGCAAGCAGAAGGCTACTAAAGAACAAGAAAAATCTAGAGAGTAAAATCTACCTCAAAAATAAGAGAGGGGCTTGCATCTTAAGACTAAAACATGAATTCTTACTAACACATGATAAATTCTTAAAATCCACACCCAGGGGTGGGGCAGAAAGAAGGAGAACACTTACTTTTAGTAGAGAAATTCAAAACATGAACTTATTTATGCTTAAGGGAACAATATTTCACCTGCATACACAAATTCACTAGACTGATCACTCCAAGAAAGAGGGCTGATCAGCATCTGCCACTGCTAAATTACAATGCAAGACAAGAACAAACTTCTGAGAAAGTTGACACACATGCACAGTACAGGCCTTATGAAAAGCCCTATTGTTCGGGGTCTTGGGAACCTGCTGACATGGAGGAAAAGAATTATGTTGATGAGCTAGCTGCAGCGTTACTTGTCTGATAGATTGAGCCACAAAGATCAAGCTGAAACAGCTTGCAGTACCCACTGAACTCCCTTGTGGCCCTGCCACAAACCAGCTAATAGTTATTATATCGTTCGTTCCTTTATGGTAACAATCTCACTGAATGACTGTGCCATTTCTGGTTACATCTTGCATTATCACATCTGCAAACGTGAGCAGCAGAGACCATAAATAAGATACAGATTTCCTGAGAGAGTTTTATAGAAGAACCCATATTGTCAACCACCTCTTAACAGAAGTGACAGTCATGGACAAGTAATCAAAATCTGATACACACTACAAAGAATAAAAGTAAGTCCATCATCATTGTCCAGTGAAGGTAAAGAAATCAATGCAACCGTATAATATGTAATGAAGACAAAAGCTGTTAATTTGGTGGGGGAAACATGCTAGGATGGATAAGGGGAAAAATTTAGTCAGAGGTCCAAAGGATTACTGACTTTAAAAAACCATAGCATGAAATGGATCAACTATGTTTTTTCATTTGCAAACATTTGGTTTCTCAGACCTGTTTAGTTAGCTTTATAAAATGCAAGGGAAGAAAAGCTGCAGCAAAAAAAAACCACCTTCACCCAATGATAACTGAACTATCAGCAGTTTTCAGGGTTCTAAAGAACCAAGTAATAATCCTGAATAAGACATGTAGAAGCTCTGACACTCCTCTCCATGCCCCCTATGAGCTAATTACATCTGATAATTTGCTTCAAAGGTGGATATAGGGTTGTATGCTTCCTACTTAATAAACATGAAGCAGCTGAATTCAAGCCGTTCCTTAAAGCATTTCCTAACTTTTAGAATGACCACTCACCACTCATACACAAGGCCTGTGCAAAGCTACCAGAAGGCCTTTAAATCAAAGAAAACAAAAACAGTGTTGTGTTTTAACCAGCTTACTCTACTCAAAATATGCATGAATAAAAAAAAAAAGAAAAACACATTAACGATACTTAGTGCTGAGTGTGAGGAACATGCACTGATAAGCAATTGCTTGCACTACTCTCAGAGCAACTGATGATGTTTTTATTCTGTATTGGGAAGCATTTTGGTAAACATCTGGAGCCTGTATGTTTCCATACACCACTGTACTTGCAAAACCTTAGACTAGCTAACAAAGAATTATACAGTAGCACAGACTAGCAGACCAAAGTATCCATTAATTAGGACTGAGCCCCTACTTAACAAAAAAAACCAAAAACCCAAACAATTGGCCCACTCCAGTCCCTCATCTAAAAGTGCATCTTCACTGCATTGCAACTAACTTTATCTTCACTTAAAAAAAAAAATCTGCATTTATAGAAAATGCTTGCAGATACCGGTTCTTCAGACTGTGGCATGCTAGGAAAAAGAATTACACTCCCCATTCTAAAAATGTTTGGCAAAAGAGTTGAGTTTCTGACTGAATTCTGAAAAAAAAGGCATTAAACTGGTTAATCATGGTGTAAAATAGGTATTATAGATTATATATGTTTGATTATATGCTTCAGCAAATTATGACAATTTTGTCCGAGAGTAAAATATGGGGCAAAGAGATCAAAACAATCAAGTAGTCTTACACTAAGACTTGTGTTCTCATTTAAGGATACAAACACTGCAGAGCAGCTTTTCAAAGTCCTTCTTCCACAATAACAGAATACTTCTTTTTTTCATCTCCAGTTCCATGAAGAGAAGGTTTAAAACAAACTGTTCTGAAGTATTTTTCTTGTCTTATTGCCACACCTGTGTTCTGTATACTAGCACATGTCTACAAGGGGCTACCAATAGAGCACTGCAATTGACTGCACATAGTGCTCTTGCACAGGGGAAGGGGATTTCTTTATATGCCAAATGAAACCATTTAACAATCCATAAGTTATACTAGATGCTGGTAGCAACAAGAATCAAGAGAACACTAACTGTTAAAAAGAAGAGCACCATATCTTCTGAAATTTGAAAGTCATCCCACTTCAAAAACAGAATTAAAACTGGCACTGGCCTTAGGATATCTTCTGGGAAAGCAGCAACTGCAATCCATACAGAACCTGTTCAGATGAAAGACACCAGCCTGGTGCAGAACACCTTGTGTTCTCAGCCTTCTGCACAGCCACAGAGACAGGAGGAATCTGAATGCAGCAAACACACAGCTCCTGCTTCTCTTGTTGCCACTCAGAGCAAGAACCTGTGGACTCTAAAAGCTCCTGACAGTGCAGGTAAGACTCTGTGTCCTTCACTAAAACGACTACCCACACAGATCCTTGTTTTTCTTCCTGGTGCCTCAGTCTCCTCATTCCACCTTCACTTCAAACTTCCTCCTCTTCCTGTTTCATTTGTCCCCCTCTTCCACATCTACTTGTCCCTTCATTTCTACTGTCATTAAAGTGAGGCTGCAGTAACAGACTATAATTAAAATTACTTCCAGCAGGGTCTCTTTCAACCTGCGCCGGGACTCCACATCCAGCCTAGATACAGAGAGAAGCCACAGCACTGCAAACTGACCATGATGCAGGTCCCTTGGATGCAGAACATATCATCAAAGCCAACTGCATGTACAAGAGCTATGTTTGTCTTACAAATGTTATGCTCTTGTTTTCTCCTCTCACATTTTCTTATTAGAGGTCAAGTTGTTTGAGACAGAGATTTCTGGCTCCTTGTTTTGTAGCATGTCTAACGTAGTCAGACTCCACAATCTGACAAGAAAGCAAGATAGCATTCATTTCTTCCAATAACAGTAATTCCTCACAGTTTGAATGCACCACTTCATCCTTACCTCAACTTTGCTTCCTGGATCATGAGCTGCAGCAGGGAAGTAGACCACCTCCTGCACTTCATCCCTAGGCCGTGCAGAGTTCTTTCCAAATACCACCAGCCCATCTTTAGAACATGGGGGGAAGGCTACAAAACAGTAACTTGGAGGAGCTACAGCCATCCTAAAAAGGAAAGAAAGCACAAACAAACAAAACTACTGGGTTTTAATTCATAATTGTATATATTGGAGAATCATTCAGTCTACTGCTACTAGTTGTAGCTAAGAGGGAATACAATCCCTCTGTCAGTTGATTGTTCAATGATAGTGGAGGAACACGTCAGCTCAGAGAAAGCTTATCTGCATTTAATTTTAAATTTTTTTTTAAATTTCATCATTTTTCACCCAAGTCTTGTGAAGGTACAAAGAATCAGAAAAAAGGCAAGATAACTGTATCTTAATGAGTCTACTTAATCCCCACAGAAAGAAGATACTCTGCACTGGAGCTGTTAGGGAACATATGACCCAAATGTATTCTGCTGACTCAGACAAGTGCAGAGACACAGAATAATTTTAAATCATTTACTCTCTCTGCATCCATGCACTTTAATATTGTAAAAAAGGAAAGAGAAAACATGTTTGAGGCATTCCTGAGAGAGGACAATAGTGTAACTGCAAAAGGAACAAAGATAAAGAACAAATACTTCAAAAACTGTCAATTTATCTACTCAGATCAGCGAGGCTGAAGCACTAATTGAACTGTGTTTTCTCTGCAGTTAGTCTCCATTGATGCTCTTACCTTAATTGATTGCAGTTTATTTGTTTATGCTGGCTAATGTAAAATGTTTATATGATAATTTTAAGTGTTTTCATTGACAATGTATTAATAAAAAAATGTAAACTGTTTCAGGACTATAACACTGTTGTAGCTGGTCTTGTGTACACTGCCATATCTGACATTTTTTCCACCATTCAGGGAAACTCCTGGCACACATGCCTACAAAAGGAAAAGGTGAGGTGTTTATCATTTGCTAAAATAGCACTCAACACAGATGACTGAGATTTCTTCATAGTTCTTATCACTGCACTAGAAACTCGTCCCCAAAATGAAAAACACGTTGCTCTTCTTCCTCTGCAATACCCTGAAGGAGTAAAAATACTTGCAAATATTTGGACCCCTTAGAATCAATCAACACAGAGGTTTCCCCCAAAAAACTGTTAATTTATCTGAAAGACAAGGCTGCTTTTTTTACCAGTAACTTCCACATGCTTCAAACCATTCAAATTTGGATTTGGGGTGTTTTTCAAAAGCAGTGCCATTTGTGCAGGTACTTCTCACAGAATAGCAGGTTGCTGATAGTAAACCAGAGAAAGAATGCCTTTTGGATAAAGGCTATAATCTACAAAGTGGTAATTGTTTCCCTAATGAAACCATTTAGTATTTTGCTATTAATTATTCCAAGTATGTACATTTATTTTGCTGTGTTGGTGATATCAATGTAACTGCTTTCCAGCACTCTAAGAGTTCCCATCTACTTTTAGGTAAGTAATCATTTAGTGCTCCAAATCTGTCTTCTGATGCATTGCCAGACCACTCAAAATCTTTGACTTACAGACTTACTGTGGATCTCACTTTTAAAAGAAATATTCTTTTATTCTAAACACAAACTAAGCAGATTTATTTTAAATACATGAGGCAGTTGAAAGACATTAGACATGCAAGAGCCTAGAGAGAAAGGTTAAAATTATATACAGTACTAATTTTAATAAATGGATACCCAAACATACTGCCAGATAGGCTTCAAAAGATGGGAAGGAATGTTTCAGCACTGTGTTACTGAACAAACATGAAGGCATGCAAGGCAGATATTTACATATCTACAATCTGAGCAGGTAGGCAAAAGTATTAAGCTTGTAGGAATCTAATGTTCTACAGAGTTCTAAAGCCCTCCCTGAAATAAACAGGCTCAAATGTATTAGTGAGGGTTTTTTCCCCTTAAATATAGCAATAGTTACTGAATCAAAAACAAATTGCCGTTTTGGTAATACTCTTTATGTAAGAAAGTATGAGTAAGCTCCTCTATAACCAGAATCCCTTCAACATACAGTATGTAACAGGGGAGTATATGACAGTTAAACACTAAAATGAATGACAACATTATACTGAAATCATGATTGTCGTAAGAGGAGTTGGCACTGGGATCTTACATTACATTTCTAGAGAAGGAAGCCATCTAGCAATCTACTGCAGTCTAAATCTACTCAGTTCACTAGGTAGCACTTTTTCCTAGAACCTCATTTTGTTCATTTTAAATATGACAAGGATGGCCATTTCTCAGATACACCCACAACCTATATTTGTTCAGAACACTACTGTACTTTATCTTCCTCCATCGCGTAGCTAAAACAATCTGCTAGCAGACACTTAAGCAGGACATTTCTACTTGCCTACTTCGTTGGGGTTTTTTGCTTAGTTCAACT